>NW_020837950.1:58101043-58199367 GCF_003676395.1 Aethalodelphis obliquidens | reverse complement strand
CACACACACACACACACACACACACACACACACACACACACACACACAAACGTAAGCTTTATGAGGCCAGGAAGAGGAAGAGTATCTGGCACATGTATTTACGCAATAACTATTTATAGAATGAATCAGTGCAACGTTTCCTGCTTATTTTTATTCATCTGCTTATCTCTTCCATCCTCCTTCTAAACCCGGGATGACAGCAGGGAGGAGAATGAGAAAGACTCTGAGGACAGGCATCAGGATAATTAAGGTAGAGAACGCACTTAATAAAGTAGGAGGTAGGCTACATTCTCCACTCGAAGGAACTCCAGCACACATGAAAATAGTCTCTTCCCCTCCAGAATCACACACCCAGTTTAGTTCAATCCACCAAAAATTCTGCATTGATCTTGTCACACACTTGCTTTAAACCTTCCATACTTGACAACTGGTTCACCATAGCACCATTATTTAATGGTGGAATGGTTGACAACAGACAGGATTTTGAAGTCAAGGAGACCAGGGTCCAAAGCGCTTTCATCATTTAATTGAGGAAGTGAATTCACCCCTGTAACTCTCCTTTCTCTCTCTCTCTCTCTCTCTCTCTCTCACTCTTTCCTTCTCTTTTCCTATTAAACTGAGATAATAGTGTTAAGGACCTCGTTGAATTATTGCAAGGATGAAATAAGACACATATGGTGTCTGGCACATGACAACACCCAGTGTACAGATGACGGTGTTTGTGGCCATGAGTCTGGTAATGGGCTGTCACAGGACTTCTCTGACATATGAGTGGCTGACATCCCTGGGCAGATGAACAGTCCCATATAAGGTCAACTCTCTAGTTCTGCTTTTCTCATCTGAAAATTAACGACTTGGACCAGAGAATTTCTAGAAACTGTCCAACTCTAATATTCATATTCAATTAGTGTGTCATTATGACCCTTTGTTAAAATAATTGAAAAAATGGTAAACACATATTTATTTTTTCTTAGTCAGAATTTAGGGGAAATAGCATATTTGTATTGGATATTTCTCACTTGTGACTCACTTGTTGGATGACTTTTCTCAAGTCTAAATACATTAAACTTCATACTCCACAAATATCAAATAATTGGGAATCCCATGATTCATATAACCAACAGGAATACTGAGAAAACCATTTAACAAATGCAGAAGGAATTCATGCCAAAAAAATTGTTTTTTGCCTTACTTGTACGATTCGCCGAAATAGTTTTGTAAATTAAGCACATAATGCAATTCTCTTTTGTGAAAATTATTTTTGACTCACCATGTCCCTATGTCAAACAGTTGAATCCGTGAGCTGTGAATAAGTGTGAGATAATAGAAAATATACATATTGGTCTCTGCCCAGGTTCCTGGCACAGAGCTCCTGAAACCCTTGTAATTTCTTAAGTGATTAGAGACTGGGAACATCTTTTGTTCTAATATTTGGTCTTTGACCTTCGTTTCTGACACAGGGCTCCTGAAACCCTTGTAATTTGCTGTGGGATAGAAGTGTCTTCTGTTGTAATGAGGCAACTCTGGATTGGCTCCTGGATGGGAGCTGCTTACAGGAAAGACCAAGCCATGATTAGAAGCTTGGAATCTTCAGCCACGCCCCACATTCTCTTGAGATGGGAGAAGGGCTGAAAATAGAGTTAATGCTCAGTCATGCCTAGGTGAAGCATCCATAAAATCCCAAATGCACGAGGTTCAGAGAGTTTCCAGGTTGGTGAGCTCATCACACTAGAAGGGCAACTCATCCTAACTCCACAGGACAGAAGCTCCTATGCTAGAGACCCTCCCAGACCTTGCCCTATACATCTCTTCATCTGGCTGTTTCTCTGTATCCCTTATCATATCCTTTAATAAACTGGAAAATGTGTTTCCCTGAGTTCTGTGAGCCACTCTAACAAATTAGTCCAACCCAAGGAGAGGGTCATCGGAACCGCCAATCTCTAGCCAGCTGGTCAGATGAACAGGTGGTAACGAGTTTGCGACTGACATCTGATGGAGTGAAGGGGGAAGGTCAATCTTGTGGGACTGGGCCTTTAACCTGTGGGATGTGACACTGCCTCCGGGGAGAGAGTGTCAGAATTGACTTAAATTGTAGGACACCCAGCTGGTGTCACAGGCAATCACTTGTTGTGGGGAAAAAAACCTCTACACATTTGGTGAATAGAGGTGTCAGGAGGGAAGTGTTCTGTGAGTGAAAAAGAAGACACACCAGGAATAAAAACATACTAGGGAAGAACAGGGTTTTTCCCTACAGCAGGAGGGAAAGACTGGGTTGTTTTTCCATTTCCATAGGATATAACCTGAGATTCTAAAGCCGCTTTTCTCTCAGGCAAAATATAGAATATGCTAAAGACTTTTCCATGAGAGACATGAGATCACTGGAAGCATAGACAATGAACAGGAAGCATTTTGCTTAACCTATAGCATATAGAAGTCCAAGTGACTTTTCTTTCTTCTATGTCGGAAAACAAATCTACATTGCACGTGGTTCCCTAGGAGTAGGATACTTTATTCTTTGAAACATCTGGCATCCAACTTGCCACCATTGAAAATGACTAAAATAGCATGTCCTGCTTCTTAACTATAAAAGTCATGAGTCAAACCCACATCCCTGGGGTGTCTGTTGTCCCTTAACTACATAGGGGACTGAATGCTCAGAGTGAGTGCAAAAAAAAATTAGTTCTGAAACTTTTGGACAAATAAGGAGAATCGCTCTGAGCGGAGACTAAATTGGACTGGAACATATATTTGGTTTATGCAGCCAAAGTACATAATCAAGTATAACAAAACAAAAGTTTGATACCAAACTTGCCAGGGAAACTTGTTTTGTCATTCTGAAATCTGGTCCACTTTAAGCAAATCTTCCCCAAACCAAAAACAAATATCTAATCACACACTATGTTATTGGTCTTGAGTGGTCTTAAAATCACTGCACTGATGGTCAAGGTAAGAAACCAGTCCACTATTTAGAGAAAATCCTGGTTACTTAAATATAGTTTTCCAGTCGAGAAGTTAATATAAATGTATCTTAGCTAAGTATACGTACTATACCCTGTAGGATATACTTGCAAAAGTACTAGAAATCAATCAATAGGTCAGTGTTCCTATGTGCTTAACACTGAGGCAGCCACACTGAAAGACATAAAAGTCAAGGCTCCAGGCTTCATGACTGCTGCCTAATTAACTGGGTAGTTATTAGTATTTGCAAGCCCTGACTCAAAAAGCTTAATAAGAATGTAATAATTTAATACCATGGACTGTCAATTCCAGTTCTCAAGTTCAACTGATTCAAATAATACAATTCTGGAATTAACGGATAGGCTTAGAAATACCGATATACCTTACTGTTACCACTCACACTTTCTACCCACATGTGGAACCATTTTTTCTCTTCCTAGAACCACTTCTTCCTGCAAGTGGCCTCCCTTTCCAGTTTAATACTGGATCTTTATCTTCTGCCCATCTTTTCCAACCCCCCGTCTCAGTCTAACTTGCTTTTTCCACCTTCTAGTCCATTCCTTCTCTCTCCTCCAAAGGTCAGACACTAGTATCAAGACCATATTTCTAGTATCTTTAACGGTACTCTGCAACCTTACAAAGTCTATATGCTAATATACCTTATTAAAAAGCTATAAAATTTCACATATACTTCTTTTAAATACACACGCATAAGCCTTCTTTCAAAATGCCAGCCTTAAGAAAATTATGTCTTTTAAATTCATACTGAGAAGAAAAACAGTGAGATGTATGGTTTCCTTCCCTCAGCTGGAAAACATTCTAAGGGAACTTTTAGGTGTTTCTTTCAAAACATATCTTTTACTATTTGTCTACAGGACAGAACATGAAATATAAGATTTTCACGGTTCTGGTCCCAACCTACTTCTCCAGACTTCCTTTTTCACAGTCCTATACCCTCCTCCCACTCTCCCAACCCAAATCCCATCATCTACTTGAAGAATAAATATATAGGTCTCAAAACCACGTTAAAGTATCACACTTTCCCTGTAAAAGTTGACTGATTCCCCTAAGTGGAATAAGCCCTATTTAATGCCCTCATTGATATCCGGTCATATTTCTATCATGGCACCTATAATTCTAGGATACATACGGTTTGGCATTCTGGAACTCTACTTCCAGAATTGCCCTCCCCATCTCAATCCCTGTAGCTATTTCAAGAGAAACCACATTTTTACATGACCCTCTCTCAATGGCCACACTTGACTGATCTAGGAATGGACCCCTGGTCTAAGCCAGTATGATCAGAGAACTTCTCAAGAATTTTTTAAACCAAAGCTTTGAAAGTTCATTGATCCCTCTCCTTTGTGGAAAGCATAAAGTGGCTAGTCAAGAGTTGCAGTAGTGAGATCACCACCACAGGGAATGAATCTGGCCTGCAATGAGGGACAACGAAGGTGTCACTGTAAAGAAAAACACAGAGGTAGAAGAGGGAAATTCAGTGCTAGGGGAAGTTACCCCTGCCAGCTGTTCCCAAGGCTTCCCGCATCCCTGTCTTTCATGCTTAGTTCAGAACTTCACTGGATTCTGTAGGCCAATGAATTCCTCATTTCTCTTAAACTAGTTTAAGTTGGGTCTCTGTCACATGCAACCCAAAGAGTCCTAACTATATAACTGCCCTTATTTTTGTCATATGCCTCTTTCCCTTGAACAGATTGCTAGCTTCTGGAAAGCATGGGATATGTGTTATTTATCCCCAGTGCAAAGCATGACTCCTGGCACAGAGTAGCCGCTAAATGAATAAATAAATGAGAAAAATAAATGAGCTAAGTGACTATACCACGAGCAAATTAATCTAGGCTAGTAGCTAATTATTCTATTCAGCAGAAACCTATATTTTTACTCTGGCCATAACTGGTGCACTGCCACTGTTTTAGGTCCTAAGGTAACTAATTTAAGCACATAATCAATCTAAAAAGGGAGACGGAATAGAAAACATGTACAAAGATAAACACATAAACATAATTAGCCATGGAAATAGCTACTTATCTTGTTTATAACTGGTTAAATAACAATTTATGTTAGGTAAAAGAAAAATCAACATCCTTTCTAAGCTCACCACAATTTTAAACTTGGGGACCATCACGATACCAAAGCACATAGTAAGTAAAAGTTTCTCTCTTTTCTTGTTTAGACTTTAAGAACCTTTAAGTCGATACATTTTCACACAGGTCTTTAGACACATAGACACAACAATCATAATGCCAATGAAAGCTTTAAAATATGATACAAATGTCACTGTAAAGACATTTCGTGAAATCCTTCCTTTAAAAGAGTACAAAGTGTTTCCTACACAAGGATACATTTTTAAGAGAACAAACGGGAGACTGAGTGAAGATAGTGTGGTTGGTTTATATTCTTTTCCCACCAAAAGAATATAATTGGTGGTGGGAGTGGCCTGGGCCTCGCAGCGCTGCAAGATGACTAATAGCATATAGACCACACAAAGCTGTTCACCCATTCAGCTCCATTTGAGGGGAAAAATAAGAGGGCTTTAGGCTTCCCAACTTCACAAGGACTTACAGTACTCTGAGATCTCCACTTAGCTTCTGCTTTTGTCCAAATGAGCTTACATTCCAGAATTCTAAACTCAGCCAACACCAGATGGATTCTTCAAGTTTACTGAGGTCTGGACTTGAAGCCCACAGGAAGCTCCGTGAACAGCTTCAGGGTCTGAGATGCTGAAAGGGCCTCGGGGGTTTACAAACAACCGCTCTGTGTCAAATCGGCTCAACGTAGCTGGCAAGAGGCTCACCCCGCAGCTGTAGGGAAGTACATATGGGGTCAATCCCCTGGCTGCCAGGGCCATCGGCCAACTCGTCTCTCTCAGAAAGGATTCAGTCAAAATCACCAATGTTACCTCCTCAAGGTCTCGTTTCAAAACTATTAATGTCAAATTTCTGAGACCTCTAAGAAGAGTTCACTGCCACTTCTCTAACCTGTTTGAACGTTCAATCACAATGTCACGTCATCTTGATTTCTAAATTAAATGCCTCATGTTGCAGCCAAAGTCCTCTTCCATGGTTTCTCCTCAGGGATGATAAAGTACAAAGAGTCCCTCTTCTGAGTAACAGCACTTCTCATATTTAAGATAGTTGTCCCACTTAATATTTTCAAGGTCTTATTTATGATCAAATAACCATCTGTGTGCTTCTCCTCAGAACCATTTCCAGGTTCTTTTTCACAAACAGTGAAGTCCTAAACTGGATATAATATATAACAGGAGCACTTCATAATCTCCTTCTACCCAGGTTTTTGAGTCATAATTTAGCTGGAAAACCTTCAAGGAGTGCTCTGCTCTCAACATATATATTCTCACCCTACATACCCACAGTTCCTATAATCTCACAAAGGAGTGTCCAGAAAAAGCCATCCATACTCATCGTTTCCTCTCCCTACCTTCCACTCAACCCAGGATAATCTGGCTTTTGCTCAGACAGTTAGAACTGTTCTTGCCAAGATCTGAGTTGACAAATCTAATGAACATTTTTTGGTTCATATCTCAGTAAACTTCTTGGCAGTGTTTGACCACCATGCTTTCTTCTGTCTGGTAACATCACGTTTTCCTCCACATTTCAGGAAGCATCTTCCAGATTCCCTTCAAGGCACCTCCCTGCCTGCCTTTTAAATGTTCATGATTCCCAAGGTTCCAGTCCAGGCAGCCCCCTCTCTTTTCTTCGTCCCTGCTCTCCCTGGGCCAGCCCCCTTACGCCTATAATATAGCTACACCCACATCCCAATGCATATCAGATCAGTATCTTCAGCTTAAATCTACCTCACAAGTTTCAGTTCCTTTTCAACAATGCCTGCTAGAAACCGCACCCACAAACACATAAAACTCAACATGTTTCACACCTCATACATTATCTAGGTAGCGAATGGCCCAGCATTTACCCAGATTCTCAAGCTAGAAACCTGAGAACACTTGCCTCTTCTTTTACTCATTCATTCACTCACTCAAAAATTCTCTATATTTGCCTCTCCGCTATTTCAATACTACACAACAAATAACTTCCCTACCCAAGTGACAAAACAGAGGTTAAAAAAACTACCACATAGGGGCTTCCCTGGTGGCGCAGTGGTTAAGAATCCGCCTGCCAAGGCAGGGGACACGGGTTCGATCCCCGATCCAGGAAGATTCCACATGCCGTGGAGCAACTAAGCCCGTGAGCCATAACTACTGAGCCTGCGCTCTAGAGCCTGCCAGCCACAACTGCTGAGCCCGCATGCCGCAACTACTGAAGCCCACGTGCTTAGAGCCCGTGCTCCACAACAAGAGAAGCCACCGCAGTGAGAAGCCTGTGCACCGCAACGAAGAGTAGCCCCTGCTTGCTGCAACTACAGAAAGCCCACACGCAGCAATGAAGACCCAACGCAGCCAAAAATAAATTAAATAAATAAAGGCACTAATCCCATCATTTAAAAAAAAAAAAACTACCATAGAAATGGATTGGTGTTACAGATTGTTATAAATTTATTGAGCTAGAAGGATGGTATGCCGTGAGGAAACCTACTTGGGGCTTTGAGGAAGTCACATTAGGCTAAGTCTAAGGATGAGCAGTGCTCCGTCTGCCTGGTTCTGCCCATCTCCCTCCTTTCCTCTGCAACACACCTGTGTTCATCTGAATTCGCATAATTTCCTCTGTAGCAAAGCAATAGCATAAATGTTTACTTCTCACCAGTTACACCATCCACTCTCCTAAAATGTAAATTGGATTCCTGTCGCTCCCAAGCCTAACATCCCTCACCATCTTCCCTTCACCGTGAGGTCAGAATCTAAACCCACTCAATCCCGCACGCAGGAACCTTCATGATCTGACTGGGGCCTTCCTCGATTTATGGAAACCTTTGTGCTTGCAGAGTTCCTCACGTGGAATGTCCTGCCCTCCATCCAGTCCCTCATCTGACGATTTTCCATTCATTTTTAGGACTCATTTAGTATTCATTCTAAGATGACTTACAGTCCAGGCCATCTAACTACCCAACTCCAGAAAGCACCATTTACATGGACTCCAGGAGATGCCGTTGGCAGGGAATTCAAGGTGACCGGCACACATCCAGAGCTGTGCAGGGATTCAGCCCTGCCCATGATGTAGATTCCCTGAAGTAGTGCTTTCACGGGGCCTGGACGCAGGTCTATCAGAGTGCGGTCCACACCGTATTGTCCCGGCTTGTTTTCTGTGACCTCCCTAGACTGAACCCCCTACAGGCAATGCAAACACATGGCAACATGCCTGGTACATGGTACGTGCTCAAAGACTGTTTTGGGAAATTTGAAAGGAAGTGAAATATTGTAAAACAAAAAGGAGAGAAAATAAAATAATGGACAATGGATTTTGCTATTCTTATGCAAGTTTGTATGAGAGATTATATCTTTGATGGGTGGGCATTTTCCAATGAGTGCCTTATGGTGTCTTTCTCTTTTCATTCTTTTGCCCCAAAGAACCTATCTTATTCATATATTTGCTTCCAGTGCTACACGGCCTTACCACTCCAGGGATAACTCTTTCCAGGACATTCTTATAATGTAATCAAGCTAAAATATCCCTTCTTTTCATCTAACTTGGAAAGCTGTGTTTCCGTGTCATAAGGGGAAGAGGTACAAAACAGGAAAAACTGTTACCGTAGAGGCGCATACTGGTTGTATTTTATTTACTGACACCATCTTCCTGCTGTCTCTATCCATCCTGGGAACCTATCTGTAGATCTTATCACTTCTGAGGGAATTCAGTGACTTATCTAAAATAACAAACTCATATATTATTAATATATATGATATACATATGTGCAAACACACATATATACGTATGCACACATACATGCAAATGTATGTATAAAATCTTGGGTTTCCTTATGATTACATTAGTAATACATGCTCATTGCAAAAATCCAAATGTTTGAATCCCTGAATAAATAAATATTTCTCTTACTTTCCTGATCCAGAATTTTTGACTTTAAAAAGTGAGTGATATAAATCTCCTTTATCCTTTAAAATCTACTCTCCAGAGGAAATTAATATTAACAGTGTGCTATTTTCCTCAATTTTTACCTATGTAGATATCTTCCTTATTATACATATACATCTCCTATAGATTTCTAGCTGTTTTTAACAAAATGGAATTATGCTATACATATGTCTTCAACATGGCTTTTCATTTAATATATCATGAATGTATTTCTAGGTCACTATTTATAGATTTGACTCATCTTTTTCAGACAGACTAATAAATTTCTATAGTATGGATGTATCATAAATTTAAACATTTCTTATTTATGGCCTTCAGTTTATAGACAATTTTTAATAGAGTTGGGGATGGGAAAAGAAGAAGAAATACGCCAGGGGCCGGATCTCCCTGTGCTGCCATATTCCTGCACAGAATTTTAAGGATTCCAAGAATTCTAAATTCCAATGTACTTTCCTGGTCATTATGAAGGTACAGTTGTCAAAGTAGGAGGATAGAACATATTTTACTTAACATTCTACCTGTTTAACTTACAATTGTTAAATATTTAGACATAGGATATGTGGCCCTCCATTCATACTTTTACAGTGGATCCCACAAATGTTAGGGGAAGCTCTGAAGTGTACAAATCTTTTGGTAACACTAAACAAGATGAAAGTGAGAGAAATAAAGGAGAGAGAACCACAAATGAACAACATTAAGAATGAAAAGTGGACAACATTACTGGATACAACAGAAATTAAAGAGAACACTAAGAAAAAGCGTGTTACTTAAACAAACTAGAAAAATTCATAGAAAATCATATTTTACCAAAACTGCCGTATGTTTAAAGAAAAAGCCCAAATAGTCCTATAACATTAAATAAATTGAGAAAAAATAAAGAGTAGGTAAAAATTTACCATGAAGGAAAAATAAAATAACTGGGATCTGATAGTCTTATAAGTTCTATCAAAACATTCAAGAAACAGATAATTCCAATACTACACAAGTTCTTTCAAAAATAATTTAAAAACAAAAGTTTTCAACTCATTTTATGAAACTGTTACACTCTCAATTCCAAAACTAAAGAAGGACATACAAAGAAAGAATGCTACAGGCTGATCCCATGTATGAATTTTGATGCAAAATGCTGAACCAATTATTAGCAAGCCAAATCCAGTAATTAATAAAAATGATATGTTCTACCAAGTTTGATTTATCCCAGAAGTGCTAGAATGATTTGTCATTCGTAATTCTATCAATAAAACTCATTACTTTAATAGATTTAAGGGGGGGAGGAAATATGACGATCTCAATAGATACTGGAAAGGCGTTCAATGAAATTCAAATTTGATTCATAATAGATACTAATAATGGAAGAGTATTCCCTTAAAGAGATGATGAGTACCCTTAAAAAAGAAAAGAAGAGAAAACATCAGCAGAAGTTATATTTAACAGTGAAACATCAGAAATACTCCCATTAAAATCAGGAACAAGTAAAGGAAAAGAAATAAAAAGTTAATTCCTAGAAGTGGAATAACTGAGCCATAGGGAATGAATATCTTTAATTTTAATAGATACTACTGAATACCCTCCCAAAAGGTTCTGCTATTACAGCCCCCAGTATCAATATACAAGTGCCCGTTTCCCCACCCTTCTATCAAAACTGAATGTTAGTCTTTGTAATCATTGCCATCTGATACGAAAGACAAATTTCATTTCAGCTTTGTAAAGTGCCTGTTCATGTCGCTTGGGCAACCTCGCTTTCACTTTCGGCTGTTGGAGCACACCGTCAGTACTGAATTGGGGGCAGGGGGCCTAAGGCAGGTTGCTGGTAGTCTTAACGGAGCCTAATGGTTTCAGTCAAAATGGGAAAGTATCTTGATAGTTTTTGACCCAAAAGAGTTAAACCTGCACGGTATAACAATATTATCTGCATCAGAAACTGAGCCAGGAAATCCTTGTCTCTGTCTGATGCCCTATTCCAGCCACCACGCCCTTCCAGAGGCTTCACGGCAGGCAACAGAGTGAGACAGTTCTGGGGTTTCCAACCATGGAACTCCCACGAGGAAAGGTCTCTAAGATCCCAACCTGGAGACACTGGTCCTCGGGTGAATGTGTGCACTACAACTTCAAGCCTAAGGGGTACCCACCAACACAGCACCCCCCTTGCTGCCAGGTCTATGAAAACTCAGTGATAAGAAGATGAGGGAGTCCAGTTCTCCTAGGTTCTTGTCTTAACTTCTTTCTCCCATCAAAGACCTTTTTGGCAGATGGATGAGGTTCCACAGAAACCCATTCTGTGACCACAGATTCAGCATGTGTTTGTAGCCCAAGCCTTTTGCTTAAATCACCAGGAACAGGAGGGCTGAGACACGTTTCAGAGTTGTATGACTTTTGAAACCCTTCCCAGCGGCCGGGTTGCTGTTATTTGTTGCTCTTCTTGAGCGATAACTGTAGTCCTTCCCCACTTTACCTACCAGGGTTAAGATTTAACACAAGCAAAGAAGTCTTTGGATTCGCATAGGTCTGGATTAAGCACCAGCTCCTCCATACAAAGGCTGTGTGCCTCTGAGCAAGTTCCTCCATTCGCTCATCTGTCCAGTGAAGGGAATGATAAAGCCCTCCACTGGGGGATTGTGGGGATTCAAGGAGGAAAATGCACGCAAATCATACCTGCCTCCTAATAAGTGCTCAATAAACGGTAGCTGTTATCACTATTATTTCTCTCAAAGAATTTTGAGAGAGGCCTATTAATTAATTATGAAATAATAAAGGCCTATTAATTAATAGCTTGAGATTGTATCTGCTCTTGGGTCTGTCTGTTCCAAAGTAGTAAAACCAAAACATTGGTGAGATTATAGAAGAGCCGTGACAAATTTGTTGACACAAAATTCCAACACAGCTTGGAATTATTTTCTCAATAGGAGAAGGAGAAATGAGAGCTAACACCTATATAGCACTTGCCCTAAGTTAGGTCTAAGGGCCCTGCATGTATTTGCTCACGTAACCCTCAAAACAACACGACAAGGCATCTATTTTCTCCATGTCCCAGATGAGAAAACTGAGGCACAAAACACATTAATAAGTTGTCTGAGGCTAACAACCACAAAATGCCAGAAGTGAATGAGTGACAAATGCCTCGAAGAATGCTAAACTACAACTTTAGAAAGCTTGTCATTGAAAGAAAAAACAGACTAAGAAAAGAGATATGTGACATATTCTAAAACAAAGCAGACCCCCATCAATGTAACTGGATGATGACAGTAGGATGGTGAAAGGACTCAGCGTGAGGAAGGGAACTTAGAAACTGTTGAAACAATCCAATCAGCTGTTCCTTGACATTCAGACAGCGGTCAAATCTGAGTTGAAGAACGACTATGAACCCCTCTTGCTCTGGGTCACACTTTCTAAACCCAAGCCACATCTCCTGACATAAAACTCTAAACCAATAAACGTCCATCCTACTATGAAATAGAAGAAATGTAGAAGAAATGTAGCGGCTCTCCTAAGGGGTTTCTTCACCGAGCACAAAGATGAAAACTTGGACAGGTCTATGATCGTCACACTTGGAGAAGTTACTTTCGTGATTCACTTGTTGAGACGTGAATGAAACAGACTAAGACGCTAACCCTAAAACGTGTCCTTGATTAGAGCTTACTCCACTCTGCAAGCAATGGTTATCCAGTTTATGTGTCTCTGGATCCTCCATTATCAACTTATTTCTTCTTGGCTTGTCATAGGCAGTCATGGCAGAGGACCTTTGGCTCAGAACTAACAGTGTGGTTTTTGACTCCTGTCCTGAACTAAGTCTGCATCAGTGAGACTTTCCTTGGCTTTTACAGCTTATCGGAAGTGGGATGTGCCTTGTCCCTCCTGATGTATGCGGAGTCCTCAGTAATCCCCTTTTCAGAGGTGGGGACCCTCAAGCACCCTCAATACTCACAGAGCCCTGCAGAATCCAAGGTCACCAGTGCTTGCCAGCCATTCATACCACCACGCCACCTCTCCCCAACGGGAGGTTTTGTAGCACACACACTCTTGACCTACTTAAAGAACTTTAAGCTCCTGCAGTAAAAAAAAAATACATGCATAAATATGGACCAGATGCACAGATCAGATTTAAGGGGAATAGATTATGGACATGGAGCTGTCAACAGGGCCCTCACAATCACATTCTTTCATCCTCCCATGTGGTATCCACCTGCAGTGCATTGTCAGTGGGTTTGCAATGGGTTCCCACTTTCAAAGCTGGCTTTGTGCCTAGGGGGTTTTTTTTAGCTTTGTTTTCAGCAATGTGCCTGTCCATAGAACTAAAAAACATCTTTTAAGAAAAATACTTCTCCTTTACAAATTTGTCTATAAAGGAGAATTGTTTTAGTATTACCATTAAAAAGATTTTGGTTGACCTTGTTTTTCTTTTTAACCATTAACAACATAATAAAAATTATATCAGGACAGCTACAGGAGCCCAATATTTTACTTTTAAAACTACTCTCCCAAATGAAAATGCTTCCTATGAAACATGTACCAAACTCTTCTGTATAGACCCTCAATTTTTTTTTAATACAGATAAAACAGAATAGAGAAGTAGAGGTATTGAACTACTAGGCAATAAGAGCCTGAGTCAATTTCCAGTTTCACCTTGGACAAAAGAACACATGTCCCTTGTACTAATCAAGCATCCTGCCTCTTTCCCATCCAGAAAGGTTGAGAAACAATTCTAACAACATACTCAGCTATTCCTGAAAAGATCATAGATGAGAAAGATTCAGCACAGCTCTTCCAGGTTTAGTGCTTCTGAAAGATGAATTCTGATCTTCCATGTAGTCATATAAAGAGCTTCATACAACAGAATCTAGGTTCTCTGAAGTTATTAAAACCAGACAATCTTCTCGCTGCAACTGACTGGAAATGGGATCATTCCCAAAGGAAGTCAAGTATGTGATAAAAATATTAGAATATCCTACCTCTTCAGTTGCACAGCTAACATTTACACTAAAGGGCATGCCAAGACATGTGCTAGGCTCTTTTAGTTACACACTGCTAGAGACTTAGAACCTGAATCTTATGTAATTTACCAAAAATGAAAGAACAGAAACAAAACAGCCACTCTAAATTCATTGAACAAATTGAAAGATTCCTTCCTTGGTAGTAATCAGTCACTAGGGTCCCTCTATTCTGCCTTAAAAAAAAAAATCTAACATCCATCCTCTTCCCTCTATTCCCAACTACCGCAGCCTTACTTCAGGCCCTCAGTACTTCTTGTCTAGGTAATTATAGTAGCCTCATGCTTATTTTTCCTGCCTTCAGACTTGACCCTTCCAATCCAACCTTCCCACAATGATCTTCACATAGCATAAATCTAATAATGCTACAAAAACTTCAGTGGTTCCCATAACCTTGTCAATAAATTTCAAACATGGTACCATAGTTTCTAAGGAACTTCATGAACCACAGTGGTGCCTATTTCTCCAGCCTTACTTCCTGGCCCTCCCTAAGCAGACTGGCTCTTTGAGTCAGGACCCAGATGCTAGGATGGGCAGCAAGTATTGTACATGGAGCCAGAGGGCAAGTCCGAGGATTAAAAATGTTAAGGGTCAGACACCCCCAAAAGCACTTCAAAACAAAGCATCTATGAGATGGTTAAGGTGCGTATGAACGGAACCTAGGAGCTACTGGGAAGTAAAGAAATGAGGTTAAAATAGAAGATACACAAATATGCAGAATGAAGTAGTTCTCAAAATCTGATGTACAACATTGTCACTGTAATTAACAATACTGTATTATACACTGAAATTTTTGTTAAGAGGATAGATCTCACATTAAATGTTCTCACCACAAGAAAATAAAATAAAAATAATAAAATAAAAAATAAAGAGTGGAAAGGCAATAAATCTAAGAGACAGTGGGCTTTTGCCCACCCAAAGCCATGATGGTTCCTTTAAAGTACTCTCTCTCCTTCCTCTTTCTTTCTCCTCACCTGGTTGACTTCAAGACTCATCACATATATCAAAGCCTCTGGGAAAAATTCCCCAAACTCGTAGCTGAGCTGCGTCACTTGTATGTGCTTCTTAATACTCTGCTTCTCTTTATTTCAATACCCCTTTCCTCCTTGTGGTAATTGTCAATATGACAATTACACAGTAGGTAACCACTACCTTTGGAGAGCATCGTAGCATTAGTACAGGTCAGCAAATAACTTCATCTCTGAGCCATATGCAACATTAGAGTATTGGAATCAACAATATTGGAGGAATATTTCTTTTTAAAAATTCAACAAATACATTACTATTTCTTTACATGCAAGTTGCCCATGAAACAATTTGAAGAACCTGATATTAAAATCGATCATTATAAAATCAGGTACTACTTATTACTGCAATCACCTCTTTTCTCCACATAAAACCACAGGAACACAAATCTTTCCAAAGACTTTCATGGTGTCCTAAAGTTCATAATTTTAGAGAATGAGACACAATTATCTTCTTTAGGAGTTCTAAGTCCCGAAGTTACCAAGATAGCCTGACAAATCAGTCCTTTTCCTGATGGATGTAAAAAGTTCAACTGGATATTATCCCAATTCTTTCAAACATAAAAGTAAAGAATCACCTATTATCATCATCCCAATTTGCAACCTTTTAAAATTAACCCCATGATTTTACAAATGTTTGGTTTTACTTTGTCCTCATCACTATACTGTATTTTTAAAATACATAGTGTTTTTGTACTGATTTTAGAGATGAGACTGCAGTTGAAAAAGACTTAGAAACATGTTCAACATTATCCAGGAACTTGGAGGCAAAAAAAAAAACCTCACTTTAGAAAGCCTCTAAGTTTGAAGTTTTTAAGTACAGTTGACCCTTGAAAAACACAAATCTGAATTGCACAGATCCACTTACGCATGGATTTTTTTCAATAGTAATACTACAGTACTACACGATCCAAGGTTGATTGAATCCATGGACGCAGAACAAGGGTCTGGAGGAACCATTGTGGGACTTGAGCATCTGTGGATTTTGGTATCCAAGGAAGGTCCAGGAACCAACCCCCAGCAGATACAGAGGGACAACTGTAGGGTTTGGGGTTTTGGTTTTTTTTTTTTCCTTAATACAAATTTGAAAAGAAGGAAAAAGAAAAAAAGAATCCTTCCTATAATTGAACTTGATTGCTTCTATTCTTGCCCTCTTCAGAGCTTCACATCCCACACCCCTTTACACTGAACTTGGACTCTACTCAAAGAACTAGCATTCCACAGCTAGCCTGGGAACCTGAGATGTTTTCCAACTAGCAGATCATTGAGTGTAGAGGAGAATATACTAAATGAAATAAAGATAGGTACTCAAGAAAACAGAGTTGCAAAGGTCAAGGAATTTACAGCAAGAAAAGAGAAAATTACATTACATATAACCTGAGACAATTATCTGAGAGGAGAGGGGTAGAATGGAGTACATATCAATAACTTTTTTTTTTTTTTTTTTTTTTTTTGCGGGACGCGGGCCTCTCACTGCTGTGGTCTCTCCCGTTGCGGAGCACAGGCTCCGGACGCGCAGGCTCAGCAGCCATGGCTCACGGGCCCAGCTGCTCCGCGGCATGTGGGATCTTCCCGGACCGGGGCATGAACCCGTGTCCCCTGCATCAGCAGGCAGACTCTCAACCACTGTGCCACCAGGGAAGCCCATATATCAATAACTTTTATAAAATTTATAAATGTGTAATATTTACAAGATTTCCCCCCTAAATTTCTAGCCAGTTTTACAGCCCTAAACTCTATCCTCTTATACTTCAAGCCAATAAGACTGTACCTTACTTCTGAGCATTGTCTAGCTGCCCAGACAATACCCCACACTCTGGATTGTGCACTCAGGAACAACAACCAAAAAAACACATAAAATGTAGATCTCGGGCTTCCCTGGTGGCGCAGTGGTTGAGAGTCCGCCTGCCGATGCAGGGGACACGGGTTCGTGCCCCGGTCCGGGAAAATCCCACATGCCGCGGAGCGGCTGGGCCCGTGAGCCATGGCCGCTGAGCCTGCGCGTCCGGAGCCTGTGCTCCGCAACGGGAGAGGCCACAACAGTGAGAGGCCCACGTACCGCAAAAAAAAAAAAAAAAAAAAAAATGTAGATCTCACCCAGTGAATTGCCCTTCTTTCGAGGGAGAAAATTCCCTTCAGTGTCAGCTTGTTTTGGGTGACTCTCCAGTGTTTTCAAATAATGAGATTTTTTAATCTTTTATATTTTGTGTAGAGTTTATGATTGTTTTCTGTAGGAGAGTAAGTCTGATACAAGCTACTTTGCCATCACTGGGATTGAAATTCAACTCCACTCTTATTTAAAACACCAAAGAAAATAATTATCAAAGCTTCTGCATTGTAAATAAATGGAAACAAAAAATGATGCAGGGAAGGGAACATTTTCCCGTCTGCCATCTATAAAATGGGTGAAGCAACCAATATAATCAACATTGCAAGAGATGAGATTAACAGTATAACTACAACTATAATATCTATTTTATTAGAAATCTACAGGGGAACAAGAAAAAGGGAAAGATAGAATCATTGACACCGAAGCTAGCTAAATCTCATTTGGAAATCAGCAACATTCTTTAATCCTGTTCTACCTTGACTCTCTGAATGTTTTCTTATAGGCATAACAAAGCCAGCATTTTATCTTGTGTGAGTGCATGTGTGTGTGCTTCTCACACATAAGTCTAAAGATAATACATAATCCATTTTTGTGGTGGAAGGGAATCTAACTATCTTCATCTTGGCTGAAAATTACAGGGGAAAATAAGCTTTTTACTATATCATTGATAAGCATTTTATATATTACTGCCAACTATGTGGGAGCAGAAAACTACAATATTTGAAAAATAACAATGCAAAAATTGAAGCCAATAGTAAAGCCAGGAAAAAAAAAAAAAACCTTGATAAATGGAGTCGTTTCCAAAGCTAGGAGTATTTAATGCTGAAGAGTAGCCTCTACCATCTGAACTTTTTTTCCATGAAGAACATACATGAGCCCATAGAAAATGTGCAAATATTCTAAACTCTGTGGCTCCCCACTCAACATCACAATTGCTACCTCCCAAAAAGGGTCAGGGATACCCATATACCCAAGACATCTGCCTGAGGCAGCAACTTCTGTCACAATGACAATTCCTGAGAGCAATGCTTTTCAACGTATCACCTGCATAGGAATCACCAAGATCTTCCTAAAATGCAGGTTTCTGTTTTGTGAGTCTGAAATGCAGCTCCAGATTTTGTGCTTCTAACAAGCTCCCAGGTGGTACTGCTGACCCACAATCCACACTTACAGTAGCAAAAGTCTAAGTCCGAACAGACAGTTACTCAATTTCGAACAGCACCAAATGCCCTGCAAGTCTTAAAGGGCCCCAAGGCTGTCTTTTTAGTTTTCATTGAAGAAAAACATATAGGAAGAAAAGTTCATAGACAATATGTCTACAACTTGCTAAATTTTCACAAATTCAACCTAACTATGCAAGAGCCCGCTCGCCGCAACAAGAGATCCCACATGCCTCAGCGAAGATCAGGCCTGCCACGACTAAGACCCAACACAGCCAAAAATGAATAAATAAATAATTTTTTTTTTTTTTTTTTTTTTTTTTTTTTGCGGTACACGGGCCTCTCACTGTTGTGGCCTCTCCCGTTGCAGAGCACAGGCTCTGGACACACAGGCTCAGCGGCCATGGCTCACGGGCCCGATCTTCCCGGACCAGGGCACGAACCCGTGTCCCCTGCATCGGCAGGCGGACTCTCAACCACTGCGCCACCAGGGAAGCCCTAAATAATAAATCTTTTAAAAAAAAATCATCACCAGTATCACAAAATTTCCATTATCCCCATGCTCCCTCCTCAGTGCCTATTCCTCTCCAAAGTACCACTAGCCTGATTTCTAGTATCATAGATTGGTTTCATCTGTTTTCATACTTCATAAACGAAATCATCAAGTTTATATTATTTTGTAGCTTATATCATTCAACATTGTAAGACATCTGTATAGCTGTATATAGTGTACACCATTCATTGTTACTACTACCTAGTAACCCATACTTATCCACTCTACTGTTGATGGACATTGGGGTTTTTTTTCTAATTGTTGCCTATGACTAGACTGCAATGATATTTTAGCACGTATCTTTTGGTGATCATAGGAATGCATTTTTGCTGGGTATATATCTAAAAGGAAAAGTACCAGTTCATGGGATATGCATACTCTCATATTTAGTAGATACTGCTCAGCACTTTGTCCCAAATTTATTCTTCATCCTGAAGTGGATGAGATATCTGATTCCCTCAGCAACACTTGATATTTTCATCATGTTCATTTAGCCACTTTAGTGGTACCCCACCGTGGTTTTAGCTTACTAAATCTCCCTATGTTTAATACAATAGAACACCTTTTCATATGTTTAGTGTACATTTATAGTCTTTTTTGTGAAGATTTTGCCCCCTCTCCTATTGAGTTGTTGTCTTTTTCTTACTAATTTGTGAGTATTCCTTATATATTATGATTACAAGCCCTTTGTTAGAAACGTGTACTACAAGAACTGTTTGTCTCTAATCATGTCTTTGAGTAAACAGTTCTTACTTTTATTACACTCTCTTGTACACTATTTTCTTCCATGTTAGGGCTTTTGACTCATGCCTTAACAATTTTGCCTGCTTCAAAGTCAGAAAGATGTTCACCTATATTGTTTTTCTTTAAATGTTTTCTTGTTTCATCTTCTCCAGTTAGATCCACAGTCCATCTGGAATTAATTTTTGTATATACTGGTGTTTGATACATTTTTGCCATGTGGATATCCAACTAAGGCAGCACTGTTTACTGAAAAGATCATCCTTTCTCCACTATACTCCAGTGTTACCTGTGTCATAAACCGTTTGACTATATATATGTAGGCCTGTTTCTTTCTCATTTGGTATGCAATAGGTAATAAAATTATCTCATCCCAACTCAGGTTGGGAAACTGTTCTAGGTAAGAATGGAATGGTAAGCCATTTTTTTCTTATTCTTATCCTCTTATTATTAACCCTTTTTACAGTCACTTTACTCTTTCTTTGTAACTTTTTCTTTACAAAAAGGTTTGGCTTAATTAATGTATATTAGTTCAGACTCCTTTAAGTGTTATAAATCTAAGTAGCTTAAGCAAAACAGAAATTTTATTATAAGGAAAATGGTGTCTCACAAAGCCATGGACAAAATCGGGGCTGTGGCTCAGAAAGCCCTCATTACTCTCCGGCCATTTTCTCCTGCCTCTATACTTTACTTTCTTCTCTCTCACACTCTACGAAATATTTTCTCTGGTTCTCTGAAGCACATCGCTGAAAATCTGGCCTCAAAACTCTTGAGCTGTAATATATTAGAGCTTCAGTCATCTGAGGGACTTTCACTTCCTTGGTCTCCCAAATCAGAAAAGATTGCAAATAATATATATTTTTATCCAGCACAGACTTCATCATAGAGTAGCTATCATGATGATGATGATGGTGATGATGCCAGTGGTTAGATTATGAGCCTATAGCCTCATAATCATTCATGAATCTCAAGGGCCAAATTTAAAAGCTGGGCCCCATTGGTTTAAGAACTGGGCAGGGTGGATCCCAGACATGGTAGATGTCAAGATCTACACCTTGGTGAGTGCTGTGTACTGAATTGTATCCCCCCCAAATCCATGTGATTGTATTTGAAATGGGCCTTAGGAGGTAATTAAGGTTAAATAAGATCACTCCAATAAGGGTGTGGCCCTGATCTGATAAGATTAGCAGCCTTATAAGCAGAGGAAAAAAGATCTCTCTCTCTCTGTCTCCATGCATACACACCACAGAAAGGACATAAGAGGACATAGTGAGAAAGCCACCATTTGCAAGCCAGGAAGAGAGCTCTCATCAATGAACAAGTCAACCAGAACCTTGATCTTAGACTTCTGGCCTCCAGAACTGTGAAAAATAAATTTTTCATAAAAGCCACCCAGCCTGTGGTATTTTGTTATGGCAGCCTGAGCTAAGACAGTGGGCATGGACAAAAATCAGCAAACCTTCCTTGCAGTTCTGTCCAGCTGACCTCTACTGTCTAAACCCTATTCCAATTTCTAGTCATTGCCACTTCGGCCTGAGCCTGTTGATTTCCTTAGTGACCCCATAAGAGGACCTTGCTGTGATTTAGCCCTCTTCAGCTTAGCCCATTCCACCAGCTCATGACTCAGGAGCCACTCTGAGAAAATCCATTTTCTGTTCACAAACTTGTTAGTCATCGCCAGAGTGCTTTTCTCCCTGAGTCCTCCCATTTGGAGTATCATTAAATTCCTGAGGCCTCTGCCCTTTCTCCAGTTTAGCATTCTAAGTCTCAGGCCTGCAGCCAACCTGTCCATATCTGCTGGACCGCCTCTGCAAGACCAGTGCAGTTTCTGCATGTAGAGCAGACGCTTCACAAGAACGAGTCATAAAGATGGATCACCAGCTCTCCCATCCAAGGCCAAGGGATCAGGAGAGGAAGTAGGAAGTCAATCTCCGGACAAGTCAACCATTACAGAACCTGGAAAATGTAAGAGGTCTGGCCTGCCAGTAGCTTATTATAGTTTGTTTTTGCCCCTCTTTATGCCCACCTAAGACCCTTAAACTCCTCACTCTTCACATATCTGGAGGCTAATCCCATGTGAGAAACACTTAGAAAAACAAGTGTGACAGCTCTGCTTGAGGCCCAGAAAGAAGGCTCTTTCTGAAAGGGGCCCTTTGGTTGTTTTCCCAGGTAAGATGTATAAGACTTGATCCCTGTTGCCTGAATTCCTTTCTCACCACACCCAAGGTCATTTTAATGAAAATTCCAAAGTCCAAGCCAAGAGGATAGAATTGCTCTTAATCCTTCAGCAGTGCCGTCATTTGATCCCTAGACCCGCTGGGGTGATTATGGTGTGTCTGCAGAGCACAGCGAAGCAGACAGCAGAAGGAAGTGGCCGCAAGTGCGGGAGGCTGGTTTCCTGACCCTTATTTCTGTGTCAGTGTGCTGCTGTTATTCCCAAGACCCAGTGGTCTATAGCCCCCCACCAGACTTTCTCCCTATCATCTCGAGATAACACTGACTGTCATAGCTCTTCTTCATCTTTCAGAGAAGTCTAAGAAGTCATTGATATTTTCTGACTATTATTTATTTTATTGAGAAGGTTGAATCAGAACATAATTCATTTCCTGGTTTTCTGCTACCCAGGGGAGGCTAAGATTTGTGTGGAACATACAATTATACTTCCCGACACCCTTACATCTGTGACTTAGCATTTCATTAGAACGTTGAAAAATTGCATTGTAAAAGGAAATGGAAAATGAAAGAAACAACTTGGGTGCTTTTTAAGGATGTTTAATTTGTTTTTATTTTCTTTCTTACTTCCTGAGTGATGGGGGAATGAAAAGGCTGACGACCAAATGTCTGGGATTTTCTGGGACCTCTCTGTCCCCTGAGCCAGATATGTGTACATTCTCCAGTGCTGCAAGGACTAATCAGCAGTCTCGGCCCTTCCTAATGACCAGACTGAGCGGCAGCCCCCAGCTTCCTGTCACGCTGAACTCTGGAAGCCAACGTGCCGCCAGCCTCCAGCAAACCTGCCAAAGTCATCTGCTTTGTTATTTTCTTACCTCTGAGTTGAAAGGGGTAGGTCCTTCCCTACAACCGGCCAAACGGAAGGGAGTTGGGGGAAGCGCTGCTTCAGAGTGTAAAACAGAGTCTTTTCTTTTCAAGCCCTAGAGGCAAACATGTGTAGGCAGTATCCCTCTCACATTTAAAAAAAAAAAAAATCTTTCCTTCTATTAAAATACTCAAGCTTAAAGAGAGTTTTGGAAACTGCTAAGTAAAGATAAAATCTGAAGCACGATCAGTATAAACAATGTCTTTAACTTTCTCATTTTTTCCGCCAAATACAAAAGTATTTAGGGAAGATAAAAGTGAATCTGAGTGTTTTCTCCCAGGAATGATACCATATTGACTAATATTCCCTAACCTTTTTCTCCTTCCCCACTACCACCCCCCCATCCCATCCTTCCAGAATTTTCTCCCACAGGTACTGTTCAGCCAGAATGAGGGCAAGGAAAACTAGGCAATAAGTGGCTGTCACAGTGCCAGTGGCCTGGGAGCATGCAGTGGTCGTGCCTTTCCTCATGACTCACTCCACCAAGAGTCCCCCGGACCTTGACACTCAAAAAGCACAGTTAAACATAATAGGAGTTTACTTCAAGCTGCTATTGGTGTGATTAAACTTCTTGATTTACTATGAAATATCCGTAACTTCCTTAAGGGAAAGTGAGAATTTTTCGATTTTACTTTAATTCTTGCAGAAAAAAAGAAAGAGTTAAAATATACCTACTATTTAGAAGGTCTACCAGGAACACAAAAGATCACTATCCCAGAAGACACTCGATAAATGTCACTGCCTGGGCCCTTGCCTCAGTCCGCACCTGCGTGTACACAGGGAACAGTGAAGTCACGGCGACCGTTCTCAGATTTTTTCAGGAAAGCCAAGATAATCCTCTCCATATAACTGTTGGCACCATACCTGACCTCCTAAATAAGCCAATAAATGTTTTAACATTCTTTGACAGTTTTCAAATCCTACATTGGGGCTTCCCTGGTGGCGCAGTGGTTGGGAATCTGCCTGCCAATGCAGGGGACACGGGTTCGAGCCCTGGTCTGGGAAGATCCCACATGCCGCGGAGCAACTAGCCCCGTGATCCACAACTACTGAGCTTGCGCATCTGGAGCCTGTGCTCCGCAACGAGAGAGGCCGCGACAGTGAGAGGCACGCGCACCGCGATGAAGAGTGGCCCCTGCTCGCCGCAACTGGAGAAAGCCCTCGCACAGAAACAAAGACCCAACACAGCCAAGAATAAATAAATTAATTAATTAAAAAAATTTTTTTTAAATAGTAAAAAGTAAAATATTATAAAAAAAAATCCTACATTAACATATATGGTCCTCCAATGTGACTCTTTTTTAGGGAGTAGGGACCAGAACCCAGGGCTTCTGATTCGGAATCTTCAGTCAGATGGCAGTCCTACCTCTGTGACCACTCACAGGCCATCTAGCCTTGGGTACATTGGATGATGTATCTGGGTTTGGATTCCTTTATTGCAAAAAGGGTGAGAAGGAAAAGAAAGTTGAGGAGGGTTGAACCAGCTAGTGTTTCTCTTAGTTTCTACAGTTCCATAAATCCAAGAGCCTTCCCAGGATACCTGACTGGCGTGGCGTCTTCTTGAGTTTCTTGAGAATAATGAATAATGACTTTTTGCCTCTTCTTTCTGTAAGCAAGAAGTCAGTTGAAGTCCCATAACTTTTGAGATTTCCACCAACTGGCAAATTTCACGTCGAATAGGAAGGTTGACGCCCTTCTCGAGATCTTGGCAGACCCGTGTGGCTTATGCCCTATGGTCTACATCAGTGTCCCTACTCCCACTGATATCCAGGCTTTACTGTAACATCCAGCAGCTATTACTTCCATTTTTCCAATGAAGACTCAGATGTAAGCCACTGTCCCCTCTTCATTCTTTTCCCCACCAGACACTACTCACTGAAAGCACTGGAGTATCCATCTGGCAGAATTTTAATGAAGCTTAAGTTCAACAAAGAAGGTGGCATAACAGCACTTTGAATTAATATCCATTATGACACATCCTCTTCTTACAAGTTCTCTGCCACCCCGGGCCACACAGCATTCCCAGAGACTGGCAGATCTCAGCAACCCCTTTCCAGATGCCTCGCTGCCTAAAACTTCCAGCACCAGCGCCATCAGGAGAGGGGGAACAGAGGGCTGGCCATGTCCATTCAAAGGATGCAACAAGGCAATTTTCTAAATAAAAAGCCACCACCTCCAGTCACTAAGTGCTTCTCTCCCTTGGGGAAGATGGAGCTGTAATCAGCTGTGTTTTTAGGTAACATTTTTTTTCGCTTTGCCACACTGATGTCAACTAATGTGGTGGAACCGAAAAAGCACTTAGCCTGCCGCCCAGTACTGCTCTGCACCTGGATCTCAGTTTCCTTGTTGAAGAAGAAGGGGCTCAGAAAAGAATGGATTCTGAACTTTTTTATGAGGAGGAGCTTCTTATGAACTCCCATCAACTGAGACAGAGAACAAACTTATGGTTACCAAAGGGGAAAGGGGAAGAGGAATAAATTAGGAGTTTGGAATTTGGGATTAACAGATACATACTACTATCTATGCAACAGATAAACTACAAGGATGTCCTGTATAGCACAGGGAACTTTATTCAATATCTTGTAATAACCTATAATGAAAAAGAATCTGAATATATATACATACATATATGTATGTATGTATAACTGAGTCACTTTGTTGTATACCTGAAACTAACACAACACTGTAAATCAACTATACTTCAATTTAAAAAAAAGAAAAAACCTCCCATCAAATTTGAGACTATTAGAGAGGGGAGAGAAAGATGCAGTGCTGGCCAGGGGCTGCAGGTGCCAGCACAGCTACTGAGAACAAGGACAGGGGAGTCGAGTCAGAAGAAGCCCCACCAGCTCAGCGAAAGGAAGCCAGGTACAGTAATGCTCTGGATTGAAGTCCGATAACCTGGCCCTAATCCCAGCTTTTCATTACTTTCAGAATGTTGATCTTAGTCAAATTGCCTAACTTGTTTAGGTCTCTTCTTACTAATCTGTGTAAAAATGTGTAAGTTCTGCTCCATCTGTCTCACAGGGTTTATATGTGATTGAAATGAAGTAATATATGCGGTCATATAAAATGTTATATATAACATTTATTATCAGCTGATCCCTCCTACTTTATTGGTTGCTTAGCAACATCAAGTAGCCATCCAGTGTAAACAGTTCATCCAGTGTAGATTTTGTTAAATGGACCACGAATCAACCTTACCAGGATTGTCTTATAACAATTTTATGTCAGTTTTCTAAAAACACAAACATCTTAGAAAATGCAGGTGATCCTATATAATGCCTGTGGGTGATGTCTGATTGCAGCTGTCATTTTGTGTTGAAATATTGGCACAGGTAGGCTATACCAGCATCATAGAAACTCATGTGAGAAATATATGTTTCTATGAAATACATGTCTCACATGGGACGGTAGAGTTAGAAATATAGTAATCCTCCCTTATTTTTCATTTTCAAAGAACACAAAATTCGGAACATTTTAGTATCAAAATTATTATTACTGTTGTTACTACTATTATGATATTGTAACTATTTTTATTATCATGCTTATCATTTTTATTGTGATATACAGAATGTTTTCCTTTCTGGCCATTAACCTAAATGATCTAAAGCCTCATCCTTTAAGATCAAGGGAAGATTTACAAGACATTAATTGTCAAAATGTATTATATTAGTTTAGGCTACCAGTTGCATCATTCAGAAGTTATACAAATTGTATCCATAAGTATCATAGATTTGGAAGATGAAAAAACGGAAATTAGGTTTGAACACAGCGATTTCAGGAAAAAGATAATGGGATTAAGGTTCAAACCTGAAGATAAATTAAGAAAAAAAAATTCTCCACACAACGATTTATTTTCTTCAAGTTGAAAGGAATGGAAATATATTAAATTACTTACACAACATTGCATTTTAGCATTATTTGCTTCTCTTGTTTTTTTTTTTTTTTTGCAGTACGCGGGCCTCTCACTGTCGTGGCCTCTCCCCTTGCGGAGCACAGGCTCCCGACGCGCAGGCTCAGCGGCCATGGCTCACGGGCCCAGCCGCTCCGCGGCATGTGGGATCTTCCCGGACCGGGGCACGAACCCGTGTTCCCCCGCATCGGCAGGCGGACTCTCAACCACTGCGCCACCAGGGAAGCCCCTGCTTCTCTTTTTAAATATAGATTCTTCAGGCTTTTCACTAGAATTATAAAATTTCTACATGCTTATTCCTACTAAAGTTAAATAGAATAAAATCTACCCCTGAGAGGTAACCACTTTGTAACCTTGTGAGCTGGAGGAGAGGCCCTTGAATACTTAGAGCTTACATCATTCAAAACGATCTTTGAGGAAAATGGCTTCAACCAGTATCATCTCACCCACACTCCCCTTCAGTTACTCTGGATTCGAGAGCTCGCCTGATGGAGTAGGATGGAGTCAAGCACTGCCCTGACGCCGAGGATGGAAGCAGGGCCCACTGTGCTAACTGGAAGCACAGAGGTAGAAAGCTTGGCCCCCTTCTTGGGTGGACCTCTGCTGAAAGAAGTGGTCTCTCACACTGATACCAAACCCACCCAGGCAGACACTCACTGCATGAAAGATAAATGCAGAGTGAACACAGAATGTAAAATCTCTCAGCTGGGAGAACTGCTGCCCCAGCAACTCTGAGCAACTCTCATGAAGCCTGCTGTGCATTCCAGAAAACCAAAAAGTGAGAGCCCTGATAAATCAGATAACCAGGTTATTAATGAGGCAATTTCCCCTTCCTGCTCACATGCTGTATTTATTTTTTAATATAAATTCTCATCATCTTAAGCAATAATACACTCTCTTCCTGTAACCTTTAAGAACTTGCCAAATGGAGCAGTACAAACATATTACTCACATTTTTTGTGTCTGTTTTTTCAGTTTTTAGCTTACACACAAAAAAATCTTGTAAATACAGTCAGCCTTTTAGTTTTTTCTGGTTTTTCTTTGTTTTGTTTTGCTTTTTTTTTCTCTTTTACAGAAGCAATTTTAACTTCTAGTTTTATAATCAGCTTTTTGTCAGGTTATATAAAGTGGACACTTTCCATGGTATCAAATATTCATTTACTATAGCAATTTTTTAAACAACTTGGGCAGTAGGATTATTTTTTCAACAAAATTGGATGTGGACCCCAGAATATAAAAAATTAGTAAGAGCTTAGCCATATTCTAATAACATCATGGCAATGGCTTATAATCCCACTCACGAGGTCCCACTCCATCCTTGACTCATACGTTGTCCAGGAAAGACAACAGAACCTAGGTCAAAAAAAAAAAAAAAAAAAACTTCTGCTGCATCATTTGTAACGAACATATGGCAGTAAATATTGCTTACTGTTCAATTAAGAAACATTCCCATACATTTTTTAACCTCTTTAGGTAAATTATTCAGATCGCCAGGAGGGAAATCATTAGGCTCAGAATTCCATATTGAGCAAAATCATTAATGACTAAGTGGCCAGGGTCAGGCATGATATGAAGACACTTGCTCTGCCAATCTGTTTCACAGGGGATTCTGAGCTAAAGTATTTTTACAGTTTGAGATTCTGGACCTTGTCAGAGAATTCATGTATGCCAAATTGTTATGTAATCATTAAAATAACAAGGCTTTGGAAGCACTAGGAAATATATAGAGCAATTTTTTGAAATTTTCTTTTGTCTGATCAGGGCAATTCATCTTTTGAATTACCTGTGCCACCAAGCAGAGCAACATTTCCCAATGAAATTGTAACCCAGCACATTTGCTTCATCCGCAGCCTGGCCTTCATCCTGATCATGGTTCCATTTGAAAATAATGATCGTCATAAGTGACAATGGGTTTCCTACAGAACATCTTAGTTTAAAGGTCTGAGTAATTGACTATTACCAAGTTACATCAGTACTCCAAACTGTAAAGGAAGCGCCATGTTCTAAAGAGACTTTTCGGATCGAATATCCATACATCTCAGTAAGCTAAAAATTCAGACCACTTCTGCCACAGTAGATGTCAGAGATTGACACGAGTTGATGGAAAAGAACACGGAACCCTTTTGTTTTAATAGATAGTTACCTTGTGGTAGGTAGAATTTGCTGGGCTTCTTTACAATATGACCAAACGTCATGCTGCCCACCTTTTATGGACAGAACCTCTATCATTTGTTTCCCAGGAAAAACAGCTCTGTGTGTGTGTGTGTGTGTGTACGTAGAGACAAATGCTTTGTGCAATAAATGTTTTATTTCTTCATATCCTTTCTGCCCCTCTTATGGACAAGGGTTATGTCAGGCTTCAGTTGATATTTACTTCAGTTTCTCATCAAACAAAATACATGTATCCAGAATATTTATACCTACATTAGACTGTAAAAGTGATAAATGCTATCATCGGTGCACTTCATTTTGAGTACAACATCAACAGAAGTATTCAGTGAACCATTTGTCAAATGAGAAAATCCATGACAGATTAGGGATGTGTTATGAGAAAGTGAAAGGGCAGTGAAAAAATCCAGAGAGTAAATTAGATGATAGAAATTAGAAAAGGAAAAAGAAATGAAAGCGGATGAAAGTTTGGAAAGCAAGGAAGAAATCAAAATGTTCTTTGGAAGTGTAGACTTGAGCAGAATTTTAAAGCACGGACACTGAGGTTGATTATGGAAAAACTGCATAACCTTTGTCCCAATTTCTTCTTCTATAAGATGCATTCCACCTATACCATAGAGTAAATGAGGAAATGCAGGTAGAGCATTTAGCAAAATAAAGTGAAGTAGATGTTCAATACATATTAGCTATTAGCATAAGTTAGGGTAATTCACATTAAGAGTATCATGATCATCTGTATTATTTATAGAACTTACATTACTACTTTAACATAATTTCATCTTTCATTTTCTGAAAATTAATTATTCTAGGTGTCAAATCTTGCCATTCCTCCTTTTTAAAAAAATGTCTAATACTGGTCATAAAGCTATAATATAAAGAATATTAGAAAAAGTTAGTAACAGTCAAATTAGTTCCTAAGATATAATAATGATCTTTAGTTAACTCTTTAAATCAAAATTTTCCTGTATAAATAAAGCTGAGATCAATTTCCTATTTTTTAATCCACTGCCCAAACATGATTTGGATGTCCGGGGATTCTAAGAAAAACAGCTAAGTCTTTCTCCAAAACTTTTGTACTCTTCCCCAACTCCTCTTCTTTTCTTCCCTACATTTTTATTTTCAAAAGATCATTCACAAAATTAAAAATCTCACTTTGCAAAAGCACTCATCTTAGAAGGAGAACAATCTAATCATTCTTTCAAAGAGTTACTATCTTTAAATTTAAATTTATCTCTGTAATCTAACCTGATTTTTTTAATAAGTGTTAGCTCTGAGGACAGAAGCTATATTTTCTTCTTTTATATCCATCATAGTAACTATTTCAAACCTGTCCATAGAGCAGATAATCAATACATATGAATAATATGTTAGAAATGAGAAAAGGACAAGAAGCAGAGGTTAATTGCAAAGGTCATCCAATTTTAGATTCCTAATGAGAATTCACTGAGTCTTTTGGATTTCACCTCTTTCACTATGATTGAAATGCCAAGTACAAGCTGAACAGTCTGCTAACAATCTAAAAAGAAAATATATTACCATGATTGTACAGGGAAACTGGAAGCGATTTTCTCTTGGGTTGGAGGTTTAAACAAACAGGAAGCCCTGTTTAGGATTTGTCTTCATCATCTTTCATCACAAGTCAGCCTGACTTCCTGATGAAGAAATGTGGAACTGCTTTCAGATACGAAACCAAAGGGGGCAGAAATGCCAACCCAACAATCTCCAACTTTAAATTCAAAGTGGCTATTTTCGAACAGCCCCTCTCAATCAGACCCCAGCTCTCCAAGTAAAATGTTGTCTCTTAAAGTCTATGAGCAGTGGGCAGAAAATGAGTCTTTGTTAGAATCCAGCCTCATATTCAAAGAATCTCACTTTATTTCTACCATCGAACACCAAGAAGGGGTGAGAAACAAACCATATACTAGAGAATAATAATAATCACAGACCCCTTAAAGTGTTTTCTTCTTAGCATTAGTAAAATAGTTTTCCGTAGCTACCTGAAATAATATTATTTATGGAATGAAACATAAAGACTTTATCAAAATCTTATAGTTAGTTCAGGATGGAAAAGGAATAATATTTCACAATTTGTCTCTAATCCATATATATAAAATTTTATGTATATCTACTTTTTGAAGCTAGTAATTCCTTCTTAAACTTAAAATTCATGAAACTATTGATTAAACTGCCATTACGAAAATAACAAATACATCAGTTTTCAGGGAAAAGTAAAATTTGAGGATTTTTAATTCAAATAAATTTCTACAAGAAGTTCAAGATGAACTGATAATTCTCTTAACATGAAGAAGCTAATGCCAAAATTTGAATTGGAATTTCCAAGGGATACAAACTACTAAAGAATGACTAGTACTTTATCTAATATAAAGTGGAAAAAATACAAAATCAGGACTCTTATCACTCTAAAAATTATGATGAATTATATATCAATTCACACAGTAGATTTTTATCTACTGGGTCTAGATGTACCATTATTTCACTTGATGAATTTGCAAGACCTATTCTCACTGATACTTCCAAATATGACTTATTCCAAGGTTCCATTCTTAAGTATTCTTGAAAACATTAGTTTAATATAAGAAAGGAAGAGCTATTGTAATACAAAAAGAAAAAACAAGAGCATATTCATTAAATATGATTTGAACCAGACTAATAACAATAAACATCTGCAATTTAAATATATCCTGACTCAATTAAATTCTAGAAGTCATTGATTAATGTTGAAGCCCAGAAGACAATGCAGGCAACTACCACATCACAAACATTCCAGATGTTTCTTGAACCCACAGTTCTCTCCCCACTTATCAAGCCTGTGACAACTACCATTCAGTGTTTTGTATTGCCTTTCAAAATTGCATCTTTAATAGTTCTTTTTAAAAAACCAAAGAAGCAAAGGAGAAAGATGAAAATAAACTTCAACAAAGACATATAGTTTGTCTAGATGAAAATAAAATGTGCATGAGAAACATATAAATGAATTTCCTTAGAATGATGCAACCCCTCCAAAAAAAAATCACAGGAGTCATCACCATGGGCGGTAGGATGCTGAGTTTCCCACAGGAAGCAGCTCAGGTAATTGCTTGTTTGTTTTTGTACTGAGAGGCATTCTATTATGTGCCTACAGGTTTCTTCTAGGAGAAAATCTGCCACATAGCTCATTTTGTTTCAGGCATTTTATAGGCATTTTTTTGTTTCAGGCATTTTATAGGCATTTTCTTAGAGGGTCTGTCATCTTAATAAGTGTCCTGTAGAAGAAATGACTAAATGGGAAATACATGTTGTTGGCAAAAAAGTTATGTTAGAACATAAGAAAAATGTCTGCAAATAATGTAAAGATATGAATTCAAAGTAGGAAAAACATAGTCACTTCTGGAATACTACAGCAAATCGGAGAAAGGTTAGGTTATCCGGCCAGTTCGGTTGTCTGGAAGGAATTCCAGTGTTGAGGCCACAGTTAGGCAAGCCCATGAAAGGAAGTATGGGTTAGCTCATCACTACCTCCATCCCCAAGGATTCCAGTGAGGTCAGTGTAAGAGTTCTGCAAATAACTCTGGCCCGCATATACTGCACCAGGCGCTGTGCTACACAGAGGGGAGATCATATTCACAAATGAACACTCTCTGGTCCCTGCTGTTATGGAATTTAGTCCAGCAGAGAAAACAGACCCATGAATAAATTATTCCAAAGTCAGGGAGGACATAATGACAGTTATTTCCAGGGTGCAGTGGCATCCATGCAAAAGGCGGGCACTTGGTCCAGTACGAAGAAGGGAAAGGCTGTCCCGGAAGGCTTCCCGGAGGAGACAATCCCCAGGCTGGGCTTTGAAGGATGGGCTGGAGATGTGTAGTCAGCAAGATGAAGATGGACAGAGGAACATTCCAAGTTATGAAAGCGTGAGCAAAGACACATACTTTCAAAAGAGGGTGGGATGAGCGGGCAACTGCTAACCATTTAGTACTACCAGTGTATATAAATGTTAAAATATACCAGAGTATAAATTTTTAAATATAAGGCTGAAGAGGCTGCAAGGGACCAGACCTCAGAGAACGTGTGACCCACACTGAGGAGCTTGGATATTATCCAGAGGGTATTGGGAAGCACCTGGGAAACAAAACTCCTCTAGTCCCTTCACTGTCCCTCCCTTGTCACCACACACAGGACTGTCGTGAATCTACCTCCTCAGAAAGTGGTGGAGGTGAAGGGGGCGAAGAGGTACCAGCTTGTTCTTTCTCTTCCTGCTGCCATCCCTGAATTAACGTTAACTCTGTTCCCTTTGCAGCCTCATTGGATTGAACATAGGTATTTGGGACACAGTAAAAAGTGAATGAGCGCCACAAAGAAGCAACATTAGGGCTTCCCTGGTGGCGCAGTGGTTGAGAGTCTGCCTGCCGATGCAGGGGACACGGGTTCGTGCCCCGGTCGGGGAAGATCCCACATGCCGCGGAGCGGCTGGGCCCGTGAGCCATGGCCACTGAGCCTGCGCATCCGGAGCCTGTGCTCCGCAACGGGAGAGGCCACAGCAGTGAGAGGCCCGCGTACCGCAAAAAAAAAAAAAAAAAAAAAGCAACATCAGAAGAAATGTTAATTCTAATACAAGGCAAGGGGAAATATAGCCATAGCTAGAAACCAGAGAAATAAAGATTAAGCAGGAGTATAGGAACAGACACGTGTAGAGACATTCATCCAAATGTGCAAGTATGAGACAGTGAATATCCACGAACACATAGATGAACATACAAATCATGGTAAGAGAGTTTGTTCCACACGTAAAATATTGTTTTGATGCTTAAATAAGTGATTTCTATACATATTGTAGGAGGTGTAATTACGATGAGATCTATGCCAAAATCTTCACGTGGAAACCAGTCCAACTATTTTATAGGCTATGCTCTATATCCATGTATAAAAAAATAAATTAACCAGAAAAGTGAAAACAAGTATATTTGGGGAAGTTGAGTGACAGTGTTGATCTGAGAAAAAGAAAAACATAAGAAGAAGAAGGATGACTGAACAAAAAAGAGGAAATACAAACTCCAGCCATAATAGTCAGCCATCTTCAGTGAATGTTACAACGTGCTACTCTGGTTACCCTGCTAAGGGCCTTAATTGCATCTCATTAAATCCTCAAACAGCCCTACTACTATTTTCCCCATTTTACAAATGAGGAAACTGAGGCTCAGAGAGGTTGAGTAGCAGAGTCGCTAAATGAAAGCCATGCAGGTAATAAACGGCAGGACTGGAATTGGAATCCAGAGGTCAGAATCCAGGGCCCCTGAGTGGAAAGGGGTTGCTCTACCAAAGAGAAAAACTCCAGGTAGAAACCATGCATTTACTGAAGCAATCCAACCCCAAATAACAACCCCAAAAAAGGCTTCCCTGAACACATATGTCATGAAAAGAGAAAAAAACTAATTTTAATTCTCTTCAGAATATCTATGTTAAAAAAACAGTTGACATCTGTGCTGTTTTCCACCATGCTCCAAGTATAAATAACTTAATAACAAACCATCCTGGTCTGTAAATGAAAATTCCACAGGGAAAAAACAATTTTGCAGATCTAGAAAGAAGCTATAAACAATACACCTTACTTTATGTACACAGACATATCCTCCCATCTAAAAAAAAGAATGGGGCTTCCCTGGTGGCGCAGTGGTTGAGAGTCCGCCTGCCAGTGCAGGGGACATGGGTTCGTGCCCCGGTCCGGGAAGATCCCACATGCCGCGGAGCGGCTGGGCCCGTGGGCCGTGACCGCTGAGCCTGCGCGTCCGGAGCCTGTGCTCCGCAACGGGAGAAGCCACAACAGTGAGAGGCCCGAGTACCGAAAAAAAAAAAAAATTTAAAGATTTAAAAAAGAATGACATGCATGCGAGGTCCAGCTACAAAAGAAAGGAATTTGCTTAAATTCATGACAGAGCAAGTGGAAAAATCACTTTGGAGAAGGTCTCTTGTCAGTAAAATAAATATCTAATTAGCTTTATCTTTCAATTGGCTAAATAAAGAGAGTAACCAATTACTCTGACCAGGAGTTTATTTATTCAACACTTTTTATTCAGAGCTAATAACCTCGACAGCTTCATGGTTCTGAATGTCAGTCATATCTGAGCAGAGTTCATCCGGCTATTGGTCTGATTTCTCTATAAAAGGACAATGTCCTGAATATTGTTATATTACACGAACTACAGTTTAATTCAAACATGGAATAATGTTGATTTTAAGAAGAAAAGTCCATAAATCATTATTTTCAAACTTCTGATGTCTATATTAATCCTTTTAATGAATAATATCTTTATTATCATTATTAATACTTGTTGCTGGCTGATGATATCATTAAATGATTAATGCATACTTATATTCCAAACATCTTAAAATTCATTCAAGTCTTTGTCAAATGTCTAATAGGTACAGTAGAGGGTGTTTTAGTGATAAATAAGGCATTGAGCTGGAAATCAAGGACCTTCCCATGTAGTCAGCTCCTCTTTTTTTTGTTGTTTTTGTTTTTGTTTTTGCGGTACGCGGGCCTCTCACCGCTGCGGCCTCTCCCACCGCGGAGCACAGGCTCCGGTTGCAGCAGGCTCAGCGGCCATGGCTCACGGGCCCAGCCGCTCCGCGGCATGTGGGATCTTCCCCGACCGGGGCACGAACCCGTGTCCCCTGCATCGGCAGGCGGACTCTCAACCACTGCGCCACCAGGGAAGCCCCCAGCTCCTCTTTTTATCTGATAACTCCCATAATCACTGCATAAATATTTAAACAAACTTGTAGGCTAATGTTTCACAATACCTCTCCTATGGGACAACCTTTGTTCTCTTTTCAGTGTATCTCAACCATATTAAGAAACCCCGCCCACATAATAAGACTTCTATTTCCAAAACAGTGGTAAATATGGTGCCTGATATTTTTACTTTTTACTTCTAAATGCAGCTAAGTTCTAAGTGTTCCTGTGGAGAAAGAAAACCCACAACAGAAATTATTTGCTTTTTTTAATTTAAAATGTTACATCTTCAAGTCATACTTTCCACAATGAAAACATGTCCGCTTGTTGACATGGTCTACTCTAGCTGAAATGACACAATCATTTCAACCCCCTGAATTTAAAAGTGAAATGTCTTTTTCTTCTTCCAGAAAAGAAAGAACCACCCTGTGATTAAAACTTCCCACAGTTGCTTTTAAAGTGCTTGAACTTAAAAAAAAAAAGTCCTCCTCTATTTTTATCAGAAATTACCCTTCCCACACAAACGCTGTGGCTAGCTCTGAGTGGCTGGCGAGTTGAGTTCTTTGCCACAGTAGCCTTCTTCCTATCCCTCCCTCCATTGCCCCACTCTTTCCAGGAGTACAAGTGGGCAGGATTTCCTATCTCGTTCCACTGCCCCCTCCAAACAGTGGTTCCCTTCCCCTCTCCAGCTGTGGCTTCCCTCAAATTGCCGAACTGCACAGAATGTGCTCTTAACCCTGCATTGGTTGCCATAGGAAATTGAGTCTTTAGATGATGTAATGTCTAAACAACAGCACCTCCTCAAATATTGTCAAACAAGAATATCTCTGAATTGCTCTTGAAGTCACTATGTGTCCACCTAGAAAGACTTTTATTAGAAAGACGCAGACGTAGAGAATGAACCTGAGGACAAGGGGAGGGGGAAGGGTGAGCTGGGACGAAGTGAGAGGGTGGCATGGACTTATATATACACTACCAAATGTAAAATAGATAGCTAGTGGGAAGCAGCCGCATAGCACAGGGAGATCAGCTCGGTGCTTTGTGACCACCTAGAGGGGTGGGATAGGGAGGGTGGGAAGGAGACGCAAGAGGGAGGGGATATGGGGACATATGTATATGTACAGCTGATTCACTTTGTTATAAAGCAGAAACTAACACACCATTATAAAGAAATTATACTCCAATAAAGAAGTTTAAAAAAAAAAGACTTTATTAGGCCATTGTCATTATTAAATTATACACTCACCCAATAGTTACTGACCATCTATATTATGCAAGTCACTTTACTAGGCCCTGCGGGAGAAAACTCATGAAATGACAGCATGACTGTGCTCTGGAACTCATAGTCTGGAGGAGGTGGATGCAAACCTACACAGACCTGATATAAGGAAATGCTACCGAAGTACCAAACAGAGGGAAAGCAAAAGGCAGAGGGAATGGGAGGGTCAGGAAGAAGGTACGAGTTGTTGACATGGCCAAGGAAAGGTTTCATTGATATCTTGAGACTCTGCTAACTGAAATATCAAAAAGCACAAAAAGTACTGAATGAAGTAAACAGAGACCACAATTCCAAACAATTAGAATACAAATTGGCATTCTTCTTTGGGAATAAGGATCGGTTTAACAATATGTAAGTGTTTATAGCTCTGGGGGAAATCCCTGAGAAATATAATAAAGATTTATATACATCAGGTTTTAAACACTATTCATTGACAGACATCAACTATGTGTCCCCAGGGACCTGGATGAGACTGGAACTTCTCTCTAGCTTATTTCCACTCTAATTTTAACAATCTACACTCTCCCTTCCTTTGGCTCACGTTTAATGAAGCCATGATGAGGCCTTCACCATATTCTTACAAAGCTCTGTCATATTCAACCTTCATTCAACAAACATTTGCTGAGTACCCACTAAAGGCAAGGTTCTGGGCTAAGACAAACAAAAAGAAACAAAATACAGTTCTTAACCTTTAAGGAGCTCACAGTTGGTGGGGGAGGGGCACCTCTAATGAGTGAAATGGGAGAGGCACTGAAGGAGTGGGGAAAGGAACTGTGGACAAACAAGGGAGGGGGCATTTAAATGGAGGAGGGGGAGAGAGAAACAATCTAGGGAGAACTCACAGGAAGGTCACCTATGAGGAGCATCTAGAAGAATGCTTGCCTTTTTCCTACAGAACAGTAACCACATTTCTTGGAATGAAGGCAAGAGCCAGAATTTACAGAGTCAAATTAAAAGAGTTAAATATGTCCTGGAAAGGGATTTATACTTTATCGTCTAGGCATGAGAAAGAATTTTAAGCTACTGAAGAAGTTTAAACAAAGTGAATGTATGTACATATGTATATTATACATATATGTATACATGTATTAAACGGATGGATATTTATGTTATCTGTATTTAATACTACATTAATGTTATAATTAATGTTGTAATGTTATAATTAATATTGTATCAATTACATACATATGCAATTACTCTGGCAAATCAGTGCAAGATGGATGGGAGAAATAAAGCTAAAAGCAGGAAGATGAATTAGGATACTACTCCAGTAATTCAAGTAAGAGATGGGGGTACTGGAACTTAGTGAAAATTGGAATTGAGAGAAAGGGATAAAGAAATGCTTCAAGTAGTTAACTGATAAATCTTGATTACCAATTGCATGTGTGAGGTTTCTTGCTCCCAAGAACTTGGGAGGATCTCCAGGTTTCTGACTTGGAGGCAGGGGTACAGAATTGCCAGTAAGGCATATCCTGAGCATAATAGAGGTAGAACTGTTTGAGGTAAGGAGAAAATAAGTTGATTGAAGCTTGTTAACTATGAGGTACCATGGGTCATTCAGATGGATTCATCCAAAAGATACCTGGAAAAATGTATGGCAACCTTCTGCTCCCCACACAAAGGTACATGGGGGAAGTAGAGAAAAGAATCCAGATTGATTATGGCTTAGACTAAAAACATTTAACAGAAAGGTAGCTGGAAACTCCCTAAATACTTGGAGATTAAACAACACACTCCTAAATAACACATAGGTCAAAGAAGAAATCTCAAGAAAACTGAAAAATATTTTTAACTAAATGAAAATGAAAACACAACTTATCAAAATTTGTGTAATGCAGTGAAAACAGTGCTTAGAGGGAAATTAAAGAAAAGAAGAAAGATCTAAACTCAAAAAACGAAGTTTCCACCTTAGGAAACTAGAAAAAGAAAAGCAAATTAAATCTAAACTAAGCAGAAGAAGAAAAGAAACAACAAAAATTGGAGCTGAAATCAATGAAATTGAAAATAGGAAATCAATAGAGAAAATCAGTGAAACCAAAACGTGGTTCTTCGAAAATATCAATAAAATTGATAAGCCTCTAATCAGAATAAGAAAAAAGAGAGAAAACAACAATTACTAACACAAAAATGAAAGAGGAGACATCATTACAGATCCCATGGATATTAAAAGGATAATAAAGGGATACTGTGAACAAATCTATGCCTGCAAATTTGACAACCTAGATGAAACAGATCAATACCTTGAAAGACACAATCTGCCAAACTCACATTAGAAGAAATAGGCAATCTGACTGCGCCTATATCTATTAAAGAAATTGAATCAATAATTAATAACCTTCCAAAAGAGAAAGTACCAGGCCCAAATGGTGAATTCTACCAAACAGTTAAGGAAGAAATCATACCAATTCTCCACAATCTCTCCCAGGAAACAGAAGCAAAGGGAATACTTCCTAACTCATTTTATGAGGTCAGCATTACCTTAATACCAAAAACAAAGACACTGCAATAAAACTGCAGAACAATATCTCTTATGAACATAGATATAAAAATCCTCAACAAATATTAGCAAATTAAATCCAATAATGTATGAAAAAATTATATACTGTAACCAACTGGAATTTATACCAGGTATGCAAAGCTTGTTCAACATTCAAAAATCAATTAGTGTAATATATCACACAAACAAGCTAAAAAAGAAAAATCACATAATCATATTAATAGATGGAGCATTTGACAAAATCCAACACCCATTCATCACAAAAACTCTCAGTAAACTATGGATATAAGGGAATCTCCTCAACTTAATATAAAGAACATCTACAAAAAACTTACAGCTAACATATTTAACAGAGAAACTGGAAGCTTCCCACTATGATCAGGAATAAGGCAAGGATATCTGCTCTTGCCACTTCTTTCATCATTATACTGGAAGTTATAGCCAATGAAATAAGACAAGAAGAGGAAATAAAATACGTACTGATTAGGAAGAAAGAAGTGAACTGTCTTTGTTCTTAAATGACATGACTGTTTATGTAGTAAGTCTGAAAGAATTGGCAGAAAAACTCTTGGAACTAATAAGCAATTATAGAAAGGTTGCAGGGTACAAGGTTAATATACTAAAGTCAATCACTTTCTTATATACTAGCAATAAACAATGGAATTTGAAATTAAAACCAAAATACCATTTACCCCCCAGAAAATGAAACACTTGGGCATAAACTTAACAAAATATGTACAAGATCGAAACACTTAAAGGTTAAAAAGTACTGTATTGTCCTATATACAGCTTTCTTATATTTGGCTTTCTGCTAAGTTGAGAACCTTTTTAGCCTTAAGAATCATGCAGTAGAGCATCTTCTTCAGCGTTTTAGTCCATGTAATAAACCAATTCATTCACGTGTATTAATTAAACAGATTCAGTACTTATGTTTAGAAACTACTATGCTGGGAACTGGGGATAAAAACGCCAGTAAGAGAGTTCTGACCTTGTTTATTGAAGAGGAAAAGGGAGAGTGAGAGGAAATAAAAGAGGAAAAAAGTTTAGTGGCATTTGTGCTCATATTCCCCAGGTTTGACATACCTTATATTTTAATTTTTCTCTTGGGGGCATAGAATTAGAAAAATCACCTAAACCAGTTAACAATTATTTAGATGTCTCCTATATGAGGCACTGTTAGCCAGAACAAACATCAGACAGACAAGCCCTGGAACCACTCCTCTAATGCAGTTTCTTCCTGAAGTACTACCTAAAAGGAGCAAATGTATCTATGCCATAGGGTGTAGGACATCAAACCAAGGATATCTAAGACAGGAACAGTGCTTATCTTCCCAGTAGAAGCACCCTTTCAAAGGATTAGGCACACACTTCAAAGAGTGTTTACTCTCCTATCTCTTGGATGCCTTGGTCTAGTAGCCAGTACTCACACCCCATTAGCACTTCATTAGCCAGGGCTCAAGAATGCTGGAAAGGAGTTCTGGACCTCGGAAGCATCCCCAGACTAAAACTAAGAGGATTCCTCCATTGTGCTCCAATGGTCATTTATAACCCCAAAAGAATACATATCTGAGTTCTAGAGCTGGTGTCAGCTGGAAAAATGTAGCAAGGTAGGACAAATTTTAATATCCAGATATCATATATCCAAATCTTCCTTTGAAAAGACACCAAAATAGGCATCAGGTCTAGGACCACCTTGGCAACATGTGAATCCAAAATCCTTAACTAATAACGAAACTTTGCCATTAGCCTAAGACTTTTACAATAACTTCTTGGTCTTTTCTGCTTTCTGTCTACTAGAATTCCTATTGCTTGTACGCCGGTTCATCCAATGATTCATAGTGCAACACCTGGGACGCTGCATGTACTGAAATTCCCATACAACAGTTCAAAACATTCTTTCTTCATGAAAAGCAAAATCATCTCCCTGAAGATGCTGTTATTAGCAGATGGCATCTGCTTCCATGGCTTCCTGCAGGAGTACTGAACCTCCTCTATAAATTTTCCCTGATGCATTTCACATAGTACCCATCAGACTGAAAAAACACACCAGCCTAAAAGGTTAACATAAATGTATAGTTGCCAGCTAACTAAGATTTTCAGTAACTCTGTGCTACTGAAGTGTTAAAGGAAGGTCAAGAATCCTAACTTATTAAGGAAAAAAAAAGAGCAAGACCTCTTGATGCTGTTTTGTTCTAGAGGACAGTATAACAGTTACTCTCCTTAAGTAGCTAAAAAGAAAACTGGAAATATATGATGAAAATTAAATGCTTAATATCCCTTTAAAATAATGAAAATTTCTGATAAAGCTCAGTTAAGTGCACTTAAAATCTCATGCCCTGGTTGAAAGGTCAAGTTTTCCATGAAATATTGAGCAGTGATTCCACTTGGAAATTGCAATTAATAAAGAATGAAAGGAGGGGCTTCCCTGGTGGCGCAGTGGTTCAGAATCTACCTGCCAATGCAGGGGACACAGGTTCGAGCCCTGGTCTGGGAGGATCCCACATGTTGTGGAGCAGCTAGGCCCATGAGCCACAACCACTGAGCCTGAGCATCTGGAGCTTGTGCTCCGCAACAAGAGAGGCCGCAATAGTGAGAGGCCCGTGCACTGCGATGAAGAGTGGCCCCCGCTTGCCGCAACTCGAGAAAGCCCTCGCACAGAAACGAAGACCCAACACAGCCAAAATTAAATAAATTTAAAACTATTAAGAAAAAGGATGAAAGGAAAAAATTTTATTTGATATGCTATCTTGTGAAAACACATTGGTAAAAGAAATGTCATGTCTGCAATTCTAGGCCAGTTGTATAATCTAAGAATAGTAGCAGGGCAATTTACTGACTATGCAAATTCTATTTTGTTGTTAAGAATAAGATGAATGATTTAACGAATGTAATAAAGAAGGTATACAAAAGGGGGATACTATGAAAACTGATAGTTTCTCCCACTCCTAGTGTCACTTACCACTATCAACAATTTCTTCAACAAATGTTCCATTATAAATCTATACATATTTTTATTCAAATGGACACATATTATTTACACAGTTCTGAACTTTCCTTTTTTATTTAATAATATATTGAAATTTGAAGCTCCTTCCATATCTACATAAAGATAGCTATACATTTTCATTTTTAGTGGCTACATAATATTCCACCAGCATTTAACTTTACTTTGGGTCATTTCCAGTTTAGTAAGCTAGGTATGAAATCTCCTTTTTTCAGGATCTTGTTTCAAAGTGTGGTAGTTTTGCAAAAATAAAATGGAAGCACTTTTTTTTTTTGCAGTACGTGGGCCTCTCACTGTTGTGGCCTCTCCCGTTGCGGAGCACAGGCTCCAGATGCGCAGGCTCAGCGGCCATGGCTCATGGGCCTAGCCGCTCCATGGCATGTGGAATCTTCCTGGACTGGGGCACGAACCCGTGTCCCCTGCATCAGCAGGCGGACTCTCAACCACTGCGCCACCAGGGAAGCCCAAAATGGAAGCATTTTTCTACTTAGTTTTCTATTCAAACTCAAAACAATTAAGAAAATTGCCATAGGAACATACATGTCAATAATTACCTTAAGTGTGAATGGATTAAATGCTCCACCCAAAAGACACAGGCTTGCTGAATGGATACAAAAACAGGAATGCAAGTACCTTGAATTCAAACAGTGTATAAGGGAGCTTTGATATCTTTTCTCAAGATCTGAATGATTCACATTTAAAATACTATGAGCCTTGACCTTTTCTAAAAGGATAGCACTTTCATAATTTTTTTTCATTTTCTTCTTTGTAATTGTTCTGTTTGAGTTTTCTCTTTCATATGATATCAGTTTTGGTCATATGTGCTTTTCTAGAAAATCATCCATGTCTCCAGGTTTTCAAATGTATTTGTTAAAAGAAAAACCTGAAACATTTCCCATAATTTCCTCTGTATCTTGTTATTTTTCCTTTGGTTTCTAATTTTGTGTTTTTACTGTCTCCTTTTTTCTTTTTAATTAGGTTAACTAGTGATTTTTTTTTTTCTGTGTTATTGGGAGATTCACTTATGCATTAGTTCTGTTTTTCTGTATTCTAATTTATTAATTTTGCTGTTATTTTAATTAAATCTTTACTTCTGCTTTCATAAGACAGTTTTGCCGGTCTTTTCCAAACTTATTCTGTTCAAAGACTTTTTCATCTGTGCTCAAGGCCATGAATTTTCTCCTGAGCATGGCTTCAGCTCTATAACGTAAGTCCTCTTGTGCCATGTTTTTATTATTGTTATTTTCTACATGCTCTGTGACTTTAATTCTGATTTTTCTCTTTGACCTAAAAATTGAGAGTTTCTTTTGTTGTTATTGTTGCTTTTAATTCTAGATGACTGGGATTTTTTTATTTTACTTTTGTAATAAATTTCTAGTTTCAGTGCATTATGATCTATTATAATATTATGCACTCTTTCTAGTTTATAGAATTTATTGAGGCTTTATTTGTGCCCAGATATATTATATGTTTGTTTGATTTTAATATCCAAAAGCATTAGAAATGAGACCATCTTCTCTGATTTCAGATCAAGGGATTTGTGTGTGTGTGTGTGTGTGTGTATATATATATATATATATATATATATATATATATATAGTTAAGATTTCACTATCATGTACATTTTCAAAGAGAGATGCATAAGTATTCTATTCCTTGCATTCGATAATCTCTGAGATGATCTGTGTACTATATACTCAAACAGCTTGGCTTGGTCCAAAATTCTCAAATTCTCTGAGAACGGTTTCTTTCCTTCCTAACTTTTTCTTCTTTGAGTCATTACTTTTCTTCTTGACCTCTCATTTCACAAAAGTAATACTGTCTTGAAACGTTTTTTCTGCTTGTGGGCATAATCCTTATTCCCATGTGAATTAATCACCTACCTTATAGAATAATAACAATATTAACTTGTTGAATACTTTCTACACGCCACTTTACATGGATTAGCTCCTGTTCCTCTTTCTTTTGCTTCAATATCTGTGTATAAATTCCATGCTCATTCTTTTCAGAAAACGATATCTCTGAATAAGGATCATTCTTTCAGGACCACCTGAGATTGACTGGTGTGGGAAAAGCCAGGGAGGAAAACTAGGAATGCCAGTACCTTGAATTCAAATATATTATCTCAAAGTATTTTCTCATTAATTCTGAGGCCTCGCTGTGTCTCCAGTTACTGCTCCCTGTATTCAAGTTGCTAAACCTTCATTTTTTCTGTCCTGTCCCCCAACACAGAGTAAGGATATTTTGCCGGGGCATTGCAAAGCATCTGTGGGTGCTTAACTAAATATCCTTAAAGTAGTGTATGCATTTTTACATACACATACATTTCTACATAGTTGCATGTTATACACACATACATAAACTTATTCTAAGTTTTACTAATATAAAGGATTATAGCAAACAATTTACAAAATAATAAAGTAATTGTAAAGTCCAGGTAGCCAACTGATTCTCTCAGAATGCTTTCATTGAGTTTGCCAAACTAGTACCCAAACTCTGGTGGTGACTGACAAACAAGTGTGGTTCAACATGAATGTTGGATGATGTTTTCATTTATGTTAATAAGTCAAATGAAAGTGAAACAGCAAAGATGCACATCTGGGAACTTCACTCCTTCGTCAATGACTTGAGCAACTTATTTTCTGAATTAGATAATAGATTCAAACACTAGAGGAATACTTCCTTAATTCTTTGTGCTAGAGCCATGACACTGCTAATTTTTATCAGCATGATTAAAATTTTCTCTATCATTATAAGTCAAAATAAACAAGACCAGAGGGGGCAGACAGCAGAAGCAAGAAGAACTACAATCCTGCAGCCTGTGAAACAAAAACCACATTCACAGAAAGATAGACAAGATGAAAAGGCAGAGGGATATGTACCAGATGACGGAACAAGATAAAACCCTACAAAAACAACTAAATGAGGTGGAGATAGGCAATCTTCCAGAAAAAAGAATTCAGAATAATGATAGTGAAGAAGATCCAGAATCTCAGAAAAAGAATGGAGGCAAAGATGGAGAAGATGCAAGAAATGTTTAACAAAGACCTAGAAGAATTAAAGAACAAACAAACAGAGATGAACAATACAATAACTGAAATGAAAACTACACTACAAGGAATCAATAGCAGAATAACTGAGGCAGAAGAACGGATAAGTGACCTGGAAGAAAGAATGGTGGAATTCACTGCTGCTGAACAAAATAAAGGAAAACGAATGAAAACAAATGAAGACAGCCTAAGAGACCTCTGGGACAACATTAAATGCAACAACATTCGCATTATAGGGGTCCCAGAAGGAGAAGAGGGAGAGAAAGGACCCGAGAAAATATTTGAAGAGATTATAGTTGAAAACTTCCCTAACATGGGAAAAGAAATAGCCACCCAAGTCCAGGAAGCGCAGTGAGTCCCATACAGGATAAACCCAAGGAGAAACACACCAAGACACATAGTAATCAAATTGGCAAAAATGAAAGACAAAGAAAAATTATTGAAAGCAGCAAGGGAAAAATGACAAATAATATACAAGGGAACTCCCATAAGGTTAACAGCTGATTTCTCAGCAGAAGCTCTACAAGACAGAAGGGAGTGGAATGATATACTTAAAGTGATGAAAGGGAAGAACCTACAACCAAGATTACTCTCCCCGGCAAGGATCTCATTCAGATTCGATGGAGAAATCAAAAGCTTTACAGACAAGCAAAAGCTAAGAGAATTCAGCACCACCAAACCAGCTCTACAACAAATGCTAAAGGAACCTCTCTAAGTGGGAAGCACAAGAGAAGAAAAGGACCTACAAAAACAAACCTAAAACAATTAAGAAAATTGTCATAGGAACATACATGTCAATAATTACCTTAAGTGTGAATGGATTAAATGCTCCAACCAAAAGACACAGGCTTGCTGAATGGATACAAAAACAAGACCCATATATATGCTGTCTACAAGAGACCCACTTCAGACCTAGGGACACATACAGACTGAAAGTGAGGGGATGGAAAAAGATATTCCATGCAAATGGAAATCAAAAGAAAGCTGGAGTAGCAATACTCATATCAGATAAAATAGACTTTTAAATAATGAATGTTACAAGAGACAAGGAAGGACAATACATAATGACCAAGGGATAAATCCAAGAAGAAGATATAACAATTATAAATATATATGCACCCAACATAGGAGCACCTCAATACATAAGGCAGCTGCTAACAGCTGTAAAAAATGAAATCGACAGTAACACAATAATAGTGGGGGACTTTAACACCTCACTTACACCAATGGACAGATCATCCAGACATAAAATTAATAAGGAAACACAAGGCTTAAATGACACAATAGACCAGATACAGTTAATTGATATTTATAGGACATTCCATCCAAAAATAGCAGATTACACTTTCTTCTCAAGTGCACACGGAACATTCTCCAGGATAGATCACATCTTGGGTCACAAATCAAGCCTCCGTAAATTTCAGAAAATTGAAATCGTATCAAGCATCTTTTCTGACCACAACACTATGAGATTAGAAATCAATTACAGGGAAAAAAACGTAAAAAAACACAAACACATGGAGGCTAAACAATACGTTACTAAATAACCAAGAGATCACTGATGAAATTAAAGAGGAAATCAAAAAATACCTAGAGACAAATGACAATGAAAACACGACAACCCAAAACATATGAAAGGAAGCAAAAGCAGTTCTAAGAGGGAAGTTTATAGCAATACAAGCCTACCTCAAGAAACAAGAAAAATCTCAAATAAACAATGTAACCTTACACCTAAAGGAACTAGAGAAAGAAGAACAAACGAAACCCAAAGTTAGCAGAAGGAAAGAAATCGTAAAGATCAGAGCAGAAATAAATGAAACAGAAACAAAGAAAACAATAGCAAAGATCAATAAAACTAAAAGCTGTTTCTTTGAGAAGATAAACAAAATTGATAAACCATTAGCAACACTCGTCAAGAAAAAGAGGGAGAGGACTCAAATCAATAAAATTAGAAATGAAAAAGGAGAAGTTACAACAGACACCACAGAAATACAAAGCATCCTAAGAGACTACTACAAGCAACTATAGGCCAATAAAATGGACAACCTGGAAGAAATGGACACATTCTTAGAAAGGTATAACCTTCTAAGACTGAACCAGGAAGAAATAGAAAATATGAACAGACCAATCACAAGTAATGAAATTGAAACTGTGATTAAAAACCTTCCAACAAACAAAAGGCCAGGAACAGATAGCTTCACAGGTGAATTCTATCAAACATTTAAAGAAGAGCTAACACCCATCCTTCTCAAACTCTTCCAAAAAACTGCAGAGGAAGGAACACTCCCAAACACATTCTATGAGGCCACCATCACCCTGATACCAAAACCAGACAAAGATACTACAAAAAAAGAAAATTACAGATCAATATCACTGATGAATATAGATGCAAAAATCCTCAACAAAATACTAGCAAACAGAATCCAACAACACATTAAAAGAATCATACACCATGATCAAGTGGGATTTATCCCAGGGATGCAAGGATTCTTCAGTATACACAAATCAATCAATGTGATACACCATGCTAACAAATTGAAGAATAAAAACCATATGATCATCTCAAGAGATGCAGAAAAAGCTTTTGACAAAATTCAGCATCTATTTCTGATAAAAACTCTCCAGAAAGTGGGCACAGAGGGAAGCTACCTCAACATAATAAAGGCCATATATGACAAACCCACAGCAAGCATCATTCTCAGTGGTGAAAAACTGAAAGCATTTCCTCTAAGATCAGTAACAAGACAAGGATGTGCACTCTAACCAGTATTATTCAACATAGTTTTGGAAGTCCTAGCCATGGCAATCAGAGAGAAAAAGAAATAAAAGGAATACAAATTGGAAAAGAAGAAGTAAAACTGTCACTGTTTGCAGATGACATGATACTATACATAGAGAATCTTAAAGATGCCACCAGAAAACTACTAGAGCTAACCAATGAATCTGGTAAAGTTGCAGGATACAAAATTAATGCACAGAAATCTCTTTCATTCCTATACATTAATGATGAAAAATCTGAAATGGAAATTAAGGAAACACTCCCATTTACCATTGCAACAAAAAGAATAAAATACCTAGGAATAAACCTACCTAGGGAGACAAAAGACCCGTATGCAGAAAACTATAAGACACTGATGGAGAGATATACCATGTTCTTGGATTGGAAGAATCAATATTGTGAAAATGACTATACTACCCAAAGCAATCTACAGATTCAATGCAATCCCTATCAAATTACCAATGGCATCTTTTACAGAACTAGAACAAAATATCTTAAAATTTGTATGGAGACACAAAAGACCCCGAATAGCCAAGGCAGTCTTGAGGGAAAAAAACGGAGCTGGAGGAATCAGACTCCCTGACTTCAGACTATACTACAAAGCTACAGCAATCAAGACAATATGGTACTGGCACAAAAACAGAAACATAGATCAATGGAACAAGATAGAAAGCCAAGAGATAAAACCATGCACCTATAGTCAACTAATCTATGACAAAGGTGGCAAGAATATACGATGGAGAAAAGACAGTCTCTTCAATAAGTGGTGCTGGGAAAACTGGATAGCTACATGTAAAAGAATGAAATTAGAACACTCCCTAACACCATACACAAAAATAAACTCAAAATGGATTAAAGACCTAAATGTAAGACCAGACACTATAAAACTCTTAGAGGAAAACACAGGAAGAGCACTCTTTGGCATAAATCACAGCAAGATCTTTTTTGATCCACCTCCTAGAGTAATGGAAATAAAAACAAAAATAAACAGATGGGATCTAATGAAACTTAAAAGGTTTTGCACAGCAAAGGAAACCATAAACAAGACCAAAAGACAACCCTCAGATTGGGAGAAAATATTTGCAAACGAATCAACGGACAAAGGATTAATCTCCAAAATATATAAATAGCTCATGCAGCTCAATATTAAAATAACAAACAACCCAATCCAAAAATGGGCAGAAGACCTAAATAGACATTTCTCCAAAGAAGATATACAGATTGCCAACAAACACATGAAAGGATGGTCAACATCACTAACCATTAGAGAAATGCAAATCAAAACTACAATGAGGTATCACCTCACACTGGTCAGAATGGCCATCATCAAAAAATTTAAAAACAATAAATGCTGGAGAGGGTGTGGAGAAAAGGGAACCCTCTTGCACTGTTGGTGGGAATGTAAGTTGATACAGCCACTGTGGAGAACAGTATGGAGGTTCCTTAAAAAACTAAAAATAGAATTACCATATGATCCAGCAATCGCACTACTGGGCATATACCCAGAGAAAACCATAATTCAAAAAGACACATGCACCCCAATGTTCATTGCAGCACTACTTACAATAGCCAGGGTATGGAAGCAACCTAAATGCCCACCAACAGACAAATGGATAAAGAAGATGTGGTACATATACACAATGGAATATTACTCATCCATAAAAAGGAACAAAATTGGGTCTTTTGTTGAGACGTGGATGGATCTAGAGACTGTCATACAGAGTGAAGTAAGTCAGAAAGAGAAAAACAAATATCGTATATTAACGCATGTATGTGGAACCTAGAAAAATGGTACAGATGAACTGGTTTGCGGGGCAGAAGTTGAGACACAGATGTAGAGAACAAACGTATGGACGCCAAGGGGGGAAAGCCGTGGGGGGGTGGGGGTGTGTGATGAATTGGGCAATTGGGATTGACATGTATACACTGATGTGTATGAAACTGATGACTAATAAGAATGTGCTGTATAAAAAAAATAAAATAAAATTTTAAAATTTTAAAAAATAAATAAACAAGACCAGAAATCAAAGGCTGATTTGTAGCATTTGCAGATATTCATGGTATAAATACTTTCACTGTGGCTGATTTCAAACCACTCTGACACCTGTCATATCTCTGACCACAGGGTTAGGAAGAAATGCATGGTAGGGCAGTTTTATATAATCCTCTCACCAATCAGATACAATTGATGTAAATAACCTCAAGAACATAGATCATAGTAAAATATAGTAATTAAGGAGTGATGAATCTTGAGCACTTATTACCTTTTTAAATATAATGTATTGTACATTTATAATTTTATTTTTAATAATGACTATGTTTAACAATCGACTTGCAAAATTTCAAAGGTTACTAATTGGCTCTAGAGAGCAGACGTGAGCTGGCTCCAGCATACTATACATGTCTTCAGCTGCCTGTGATTTCCTAAAAACCCTGTTGTCCTTCTAACATCTTCCCTCCTCCTATGGTTCAGCCTGCTCGTGATAAAATGGTATGTCTGAGGACTTCTGTTTAACCCTGACCCTCCTCCTCTTTGGCAGTGTAAGCCTGAATTCAATGACCTTCCTGCAGCCAATCCAAACCCCCGAACTCTGTGATTCCAGGGAGAAATCCTTGGTTGGGCCTTCCAGGACTGGGCCCCCAGCTTGTAAATCACTCTGCTTACAGCCAGACATCAGAGATGTATGTGCCGGCAGCCCGAAGCTATTTCAGTTTGGTATTATTTTCACTGTTTTTGGCACCTGTACTTTGCTGTCTAGTTTGCCTATGCCTGGTTTCATCGAACATAGCCTTTCTTACTTGTTTTTGCCCCAATGTTGTTTTTTATTATTTCAAGGAATAAACTGGGCTACAGACACATTTCCTCTGCCATCTTTAGTCAAAAATCTGTATTTGGTCTTAAATTTTAACATCTTTCACTTGAGAGCCAAGTTCCTCTTGACAAGCAATGCCATGGAGATACATAATCTAAAAGAGATACCAGAAGAATATCAAGTATGGCAGTACCAAAATAAATGTCCCTCACAAAAGAAAGTGCTGAGTATATAGAGAATGATTACAATAGTGAAAAAAAATCTGTTAGGATATTTGCTGATTGTAACAAAAGTTTAAAGAACCAGAGCTTTTTAAAATCCTCAGCTGAAAAGCATTACACACATTGTTTAATGATAAGAAAGGAGGAACTATCTACATATGTTTCCCATATAAATGGAAAAGACAATTTTTAAGGAGGGAAAACAAGGACATTGACTCACAATCAAGTCATTCCAAAGTGGTGGATTCTGTGGTATTTATTCTCTGTGTGTGAAACATTTACAATTGAAAAAAGAAAAGAAAAGAAAAGGAAAAGATAGTCCATACTATTCCCGCAAAGTCTTCTATTTGTCGAAAGGAAACATCATTCGACAGCAGCGGTGTGTAATTAACATTCCCAAGGTGGTGGTTGTTTTTTTTTAAATACAGATTTGTTTCAGAACACTTTGAGATCTACCCTCACAGTTAACATGGAAATATTTGAACACATGCCCATTTTGGCGTGTACTTTTTTGTTCAAAATTCTCCTCCAAAAGACAATATGACCTAGAGCAAGATAGAAAGAAAATTTTTCTGGGACAGATGTGGAAGGATGCATGAGACAGCACCGCCTCATTCAATGTGAAACTACTTATCAGGCCAGAAGTCTGCTATCTTCCCATAAGAAGTTGTAGGAGGGAAGGACTGGCAAATCTTATCTTCTAAGGGAGATAGATGGTCCCCAGAGTAACAATGACTCCATCAAGTTTTTACTGAAGAGTTTCCAGATAAATAATGTCTTCCCACAAATAATTTGCTCTCAGAAGGCAGTCCCCAGACGTGGGAAGCAGAAGGAATGGCTAAGGGCTGTGGAATTTTTGAACATGAACAGTAAAGAATGTAAGTCTTTGTAACTGAGAAATAAGATCACTTTGAAAACATAAATGTCTAGGACCAGGACTATTGCACAAGGCAGCACGTTTTTGGAGCCTCCGAAAAAAATGCATTCTCAAAATGAATCTTTACGTCTGTTTCCAGGGGCTTCATTCAGAAGTTGACACTTTTGTACAAAGAACACCCTAGTGCTGCCCGTGACAAGCATGCGGCACTGCCAGCCAAGTCCTAGCAACTCACGAAGCTGTGAGGGGCAGCGCACGCCACGCCGCCACCCTCACTGAACCTCTGCAGCCTCTCAGTGCCCCGAAATTTGGAGTAGAGTCCCCAGAGTGTGAGAAGAAAGTGGCCGAATACATAAAATAAAAGACAAAAGCCGACGGGATTATGCCAGCGGCCATCTGCACAGCTGAAGTCTTCAGGCAAAAAAAAAAAGTCTCCACAGTTCCTGAACCAATTGCTTCCTATTCACAGGCTCCCTGTATAGGGCTAAATTCAAAATGGCTCTCGGGAAATTCCTGCCAACCCTGTGGTCTGATTTTAGGCTCTATTTTTCCCTTTCTTTTTAAGACCCGAGGATGTAAGTATGTATCAGGGCTGTAAACTTGCCAGCGTTCACTGGAATGAGTCAAAGGGACCTGGCATTCAATCACAGGGATTTGAGTTGCTAATAAATACAGCGGGCCCCATCCATTGTTGATTAATTCTGACTGAACTCTAAACACCAAACAACAAACTCTTCTGAACTGCTCTGGTACCCATTAGTTTGATGTGTTTATTAGACAGGGCTGTGTTCTTTCAAGTATATTAACAACAGATTAAAAATCTGCAAACAAATCTAGGTTTCTTTTTATGATTTAAAAGTGCGGGTACCATTTACTAATGTTTTTAGGATTTGACAGTAAATCCAAACAAAACTAAAACATGCCATCATGTCAAATTAAGATCTTGGTACAAAGTATGAATACTTATTGTCAATGTGCAGCTCCCAGGATTTAAACAAATAATCAAAATTTCTACTTAATTTTTTAATGTTTAGAATTGTCATGTTTTTTAAATCCATTCTTGAACAGGGATTTAAGTGATATTGTAGAATGAGATGTAAAAATCTTTACAAGAAATATGATTTACTGCATGGTTTTAAAGATATAGATAGGGGCAAGACGGGAATAAAGACGCAGACCTACTAGAGAATGGACTTGAGGACACGGGGAGGGGGAAGGGTAAGCTGGGACAAAGTGAGAGAGTGGCATGGACATATATACACTACTAAACGTAAAATAGATAGCTAGTGGGAAGCAGCCGCATAGCACAGGGAGATCAGCTCAGTGCTTTGTGACCACCTAGAGGGGTGGGATAGGGAGGGTGGGAGGGAGGGAGACGCAAGAGGGAAGAGATATGGGAACATATGTATATGTATAACTGATTCACTTTGTTATAAAGCAGAAACTAACACACCATTATAAAGCAATTATACTCCAATAAAGATGTTAAAAAAATAAATAAAATAAAAATAAAGATATAGAGGTTAGTAAGATATTTTCATGGTATTTGATTATATTTATCATATAGCAGAGTTCCCACAGGTTAATTATGAACTGGGCCAAGCAACACATGGTTGTGAATTTGCCATATATTATTTATTAGCAGTGCCTGAAAGTTAATAAAAAGTACAAGCAAATGTACAGTGTACAGAGATACACTGGTGCCTCACTATCAAGGATTCAAGAGATCAAAGACCACAAGTGCAAATTTTCACACTTTTTGAATGTATTAACTCTGACTATTAATATCTGGTTGAATCCTTGAAAATTTCCAAGGTATATACTTTTATCAACCAAGTAGAAGACACAGAAGTCCCTGAGAGTCTCAAAAAGGCCCAGTTTCTGCTATTTCAAGTTCACCAGTGGAAGCAAAGATAACAGAGACATAGATGCCCCAAGAAAATTACCATAAAGGAGATTTACCTTAATTCAAGCTGTCTAAAGACTTTAAATCGATCTTACTGGCTTAAAGACCATATATTTATACTCTGGTAATAGTTTTTGCAAACCATGTGATTTTACATAACTCTTTAAATAATGTGTGAAGGGGAATAATTTTCAAGTTTTGGCTAAACCAAAAACTTCTGGTCAAATCTAGAGCCTTGGGAGAACCATCATGCACTAAGGTCATGTGAGGCAACATCTTGATTTGAAAAGGCGTGCATAAGTGCATCTGCTATTGCATTCACAAAATATTCCAACCCAAATCTGCCACCGCAATATCTGGATTTTCCCCAGAGCTTCCCAGACCACCAGAGTTCAGCTCAGCAACTCCAAAATTAAATCATTACCTCCTTTAATCCTAAATCATGTCATCTTAATTTTTACAGCATGTAAACTACTAAGCTTTTATTCTCTGCTTTTTTCATGAATGCATAAAAGCCACGATAGTGAAGATCAGACGACAAGTATAACAGATTATAAAATTGATTCGTCTATTGAACCCAAAGCTTACTGCTGCTATGGTGGTATTGGTGGTGATTGTGATTAGGTGAGCCCAAAGTAATGTTTGATTTTATGACATCTATAAACAAATCCTTTTTACCAAAAGAAAGCATGATAAATATTTCAAAGACCACATGGTATGAAAAATGCAGCACTGTGCCCAAAACGATAAAGATCCCAGCACCACATTTAAAAAAAAATAATCATCGCTATGTTACATCTAGTACACGCCCCCATGAATAACTGATGGATTGGTAATGGACTGAGCAGAGAAAAGAAAAGACGAGAGAAGGGGAGTATAGAAATGGGTAAAGGAACAAAGGAAAAGGCAAGAGTGTATTGAAGCTTATTATACTAATATAAATCAAATAATATTTTCAATCAATGATAGTTAATCAAGAAAACTGAAATAATAAAAGGACAAATAACACTGATTACCAACAATTAATAACTAAGTCATCTACTTCTATCAGTTAGAAAGTTAGTACTTTATAAAACTAAACCTCACATTGTCAGTGTTTTAAGGAATAGGTTGACATAATTAGTGTCTTGATATCTTTCAGGATAGATGTAAAAAATGGAGAATTTCAGGGGAAATTTATCTGGTTTTCTTTGATCCTATGTGAAACAAAATTCCTCTATCTAAAAACTAAATGGTATTTTGGATTGGCATCCTAGGCACTTAATAATATAGCCCTACACAAATTTTCCAGACCTGTTTCCTATGGTGCCTTGATTTCTCATTCATGTAATTTTGGCCCTGTCCTTTGTTTCATGTAGAATGTTCTTCCCTCTGTATGCATCTGTCAACATTAGACCCATTCACCAAAGTCTATCTCAGGGTTAATGAAAAGAATATCAGCCCTGAGACAGATGACTTGATCCAGAAGCAAATCTAGCTAAAGAAAGAATAATCAATAATTATATGAATCAGAATATCTTAAAATGGTGTGTACAGCTTCCTCCTGAAACCGTACCAAGAGCAGGATTTCTTTTTTAAGAAAATTCATGGATGTTTTATTCATGATAAACCCAAACAGAAAACAATCCAAATAACCATCAACCAGTGAATAAACAAGTTGTGCCGTGATCATACAATGCAGTAACGCTCAGTGAAAAAAGAAACAAACTACTGATACACAGAACAACATGGGTGCATTTCACAACTTTAAGTTGAGTGAAGGAAGCCGGGTGCAAAAGAGAACATACTGTATGGCTCTTTTTATGTGACTTTATATGATGTTACAGAAATCTAAACAGTGGTTGCGCAGAGGTGGTGTGGAGTGCGATAGGCTGGAAAAGGGCAGAGAGGGAACTTTCAAGGGTGATGCAAGAAGGAGCAGGTTTTTATAGATCTCTGGTCTTTCAGTGGAAAAGGAATCTTCTAGATTCATTAAGTATTTCTTAACTACCGACCACATGCTGAGTACTGAGCTCCCAGCCTCCAGGTGTTGTTATCTACTGCCACCCTTTCCTGTTTCCCAGGGTTGTCTAAACCACCACTCTGAACCTCTGCTTTGACAACACATTCTGCTTCTTCTGGTGTGGGTTTCTTTTTCTTTTTTTTCTTTTTTTGGTCACCGTTTTTGTTTATTTTTAGTGCCCCACTGTATTAAAAAGGCCTCCAAAACAAGGAATTTGTCTTTACAGCCCCCATGTGCCCAGTTCCTGGCGCATACTGAATGCTCAGTGATGATCACTGATAACTAGTTGAATTAAGTTAAGACACAAAACTGATTTTTAAGAGAATGAGATCCAAAATACAAAATCCACTTTAGCACCACCAGAAGACAGCTAAAGTGCAAATCACAAAATATGTGAAAGGATTCCCAAAAGCAGTAGCGGTGGAGCAAGGGAAGGTGAGGAAGGTGCTGAGAGGACTCTGAGGTTACAGATAGAGCCCGCAAAGTAGATTTCTCGGCAGCGAGGTGCACACTCATCCGTGTGAAACCTAAATTCCGGGCCTTTCTTTTTGCAAGAGTTGGAAGAGTGAGTTCTGTCTGGTCTCAGGAATTCCCCTGTGCCCGGTGTGGTTCCAAGAAGCAAAGAAGATGGGGATCAGTGAGAAGCCACACACACACGCCATATCTGCAGGGAGCAAGAAAGGGAGAAGGAAGACTTTGCACCATAAACAGGCAAACATACACACACTCCAAGGACCTCCCCAAATAGCTTTGCATCTCGCTAAGAAAAGTAAAGGCTAACGGAAGTTATACACAAAGGCCTGAGTTATAATACAAACTCTCTTGCCTTGACCACTCCCCCCCCCTCCAGGGGAGCCTCCTACAGATAGCTGGCCCGAGGAAAACTCACTTCATTCAAAGACAGGTTATCAGAAAAGAACATTCACTATATCCACTCACACAGACTTCACAGAAAAGGAGTAAAGGGGCAGGAGATACAAATGACGGACACAGACTAGTCTCCACAAAAATCTGCCGCTGAGGAGATGAATAGTGTGACTAGATATTTTCACCATTAATCTGAAGAGCTAGACAAGGTCGTGGCTTCTATGACGCTACAGTACAAAGATGCAAGAACTCAAAAAGCAGTGAGACTACTAGAGAAAAGGAGATATGGGCCTACAGCTCAAGCGAGGAACAGAGGAAAAAATAAGATTATCACAGAAATGAAGGTGAAATTGGAAGGCACGCAGGGGAAAATAGACATGCTGAAGTACACTAGGGACAGAGCAGATAAAAAGAGGAAATCAACCCCCCCAAAATGGAGCTAGAGAGATAAAAAGGATTAGGAAAAAATGATAAAGTAATGAAAAGGAATTTTTCACAACCCAAAGAAGAAAGCTAAAATAATGGAACCATACACATACTTAAGTATAACTCAATAAACCTTTCTGAAATAAAAGAGAATTTGAGGGCTTCCTTGGTGGCGCAGTGGTTGAGAGTCCGCCTGCCGATGCAGGGGATACGGGTTCGCGCCCCAGTCCGGGAAGATCCCACATGCCGCGGAATGGCTGGGCCCGTGAGCCATGGCCGCTGAGCCTGCGCGTCCGGAGCCTGTGATCCACAACGGGAGAGGCCACAACAGTGAGAGGCCCGCGTACCGCAAAAAAAAAAAAAAAAAAGAGAATTTGAATCTATATGCTAAAGAGTACAATGTGTCCCAAGAAAAACTGGTCCATTAGTAAATAGCAACTAGTAAGATTTAAAGAAAAAAATACAAGTAGGCATTGGTTAGCCAGACAAAAATACCAAGTGACTTTAAAGGAGAGAATGCCAATCTAGCGTATTTGTCAAAAGCCAGATACAGAAAGATATTGAAGCCCGTTTACAGTAGAAGAGGGTGTAGTTGTAGCTATACCACATCTGGAAGATAAGGTAGCTACATCCAGAGAATCCTCAAGGAAAGAAAGTGACCCTAAGATTTTCCACCCAGACAAACTGTCATTTCATAAAGACAACAGACAATTTTGCACATACAAAAAAATCAAGGAATATTCCTCAAGAATATCAGGCTCCCTTTTCATTTGCAGAGACTTTGGATAAAGTGGTTCAGGGCAGACTGTTTGTTGCAGGTATGGAAATGAGTGAGGAAGTATGACTGTCAATTAGGGTGAAGTATGGTGAACCAGCCACTGTTCACCAAACCTAGCGTACTTGCAGTTACATAAGTCAGGTTGGACTTTACTGTGCTGTTCATCTAACCCAGTACTATAGGTACCAGGATCAACTACTGCCAAAGATCCCTCCAGATCAAGCCATCACGTTAGCTATTCCAACCCTGCTGCCAAGTTTGGTAACCACACTGCCACGCGACCTCTAGCACACTGATTCCATCATTCATTCCCATTAAAATCAAGTGGACCATTTCAATCAGTTGGACCATTTCAATGGCAGCATGTCACACCTTCCTTCCTGGACAGCAATCACTACAAAGCTGCTGTTGCCACTGCTCCAGTTATGGGTCCTCACCACACGGCTTCTCAGCTGCTTGGTATAGACAGTGTACTCTGGGCCCTTCTAGGATACACAGTCAGAAAGTGAGTGAGTAGGTCATACATGATAAATCCACTCCTAAATCTTTGGATTCCTTCATCAATGTTTGACCAAGGCATTTCTGGAATCATGATTTCATTTCGTTTAAGAGGACACTCAGGTTTCAAGACAACTAACTGACATGGTCAGAACCCCAATTCTCAAGCTTATATTGAATTCAGAATTTCTGGTAACTGTACCCAGACCGATGAAGTAAGCCTGAAATTTATGTCCCTTCCTTCCTGGTCTAGCATCATTTTACTCTATTCCATGCCTTTTCTTCAGATTTCTTCTGATATATATTAGCTAAATCTTGGAATGATTTTCTTATATAAGTATTTCATTCATAGACACATCTGTACTTATCTCCCTAAGGCTTGTTGGGATTTGTAGGTTTGAAGAGGTAATGGAGGTTGTCTGTGTGGAGAACAGACAACCCCTTATGGCCAACTACCATAAGTGGGGCAACACTCGCCTCACCAGACAGGTAAGGAGGGGATGCCACCCTAGTTAGGGTGGCACAGAGAAATTTGGTGGTTCAAGGTATTAAGAGTCATCCAAATCCACCCAAAAGGCCATACTTCAAGTCTCTGGTTCACTTTTCCCTACCAATATTTTAAGTTCTCATAAGAGGTCTCACAAGAATACGCATTCATCTTATATTAGAATCCACAAGCTAAGACTCCTTTTCTCAGCTACACTAGGCTTTTGACTACAAGATAAGAGGTTCATTTAGAGCAGTCAGAGAAGCTCCCTGGACCCAGTGCCTTGAACCAGGCCTTGAGCTTGTCATCATTTTCCTTAAGTACTCTAGCATAGCCGGAAGCAGTTATCCTACCTCATCTTGAATTTTTCATGGCTATCCTAATGCCCTAACATAATAATAGATACTCGGTCTGACAAAACACACATTGTGATTCTATTTCTGTTTTGTAAATAAGTTCATTTGTATCCTTTTTTTAGGTTCCTCATATAAGTGATATCATATGGTACTTGTCTTTCTCTGGCTAACTTCACTTAGTATGATAATCCACGTTGCTGCAAATGGCATTATTTCATTCTTTTTTTTTTTATAGATGGGAAACCCAAAATCTGAATAATTGGGTTTTGAACTTCTTATATACTAATCAATAAATATAAGTTCCGGCTTCTTAGAAATAATTGTGTTGCCAGAAAAAGGAAAACTGATTAGAAACAATCTTTGGACTTGAACTAAAGTGACAATTGCTATACTGCTACCTATAGTCAAATTACAATAGCATAGAAAAGGCCATTTCTCCTTGATTTGGTCCAAGAAATATGGAAAAGTATATAATGCAATTTCTAGTCAGTTCAAGAGGTTTTCATCCAAGAGAAATATGTGTATCTCCACACAGATTTCTTTGCTAGTGCAAAAAAGAGAGAGAAAGAAAGTAAACATTTGTTAGTGATGGCCCGTAACAAAAGGTAAATTCAGTTTCTGTGTCTATTACAGAAGAGTCTGTAGACTGGCACAGAAATCTCAGTGAACTCATTGGAAGCCAATTATTTAGTCAAACAAGAAATAGCAAAATATGATGCAATCCATTGCAGAAACCACAGAAAAGGCAGAAAGATGAATGGATTCTGGTCCATCCAAGAAAAGAATTTATTAATGTAGAAGAGAGAAACCTGAATCTAATCCTCAAACGTATGCATATCAAAATATATATATCTCTAATGCCTGTTACTAGGAGTACAAGTTAAAAAGAAAAGTTTAAACTATTTCCCAATATTTTACTTTGTGTGTAAATAAGAACTAATTTCTTAGTGGTAAGAACAATGATTTGAGATATAACAGGAACTGTGATTGGCTTCCAGGCTTACAATTAGATAGCTGTACAATAAAGCTTATATCTTTTAACTCAATCAGCTAGTCAGAAATGCAACTCTCCATTTATCGGATGTCTAAAATGTGATGCTGTTCAAAATTACACAGATTCTGAAGAAAACAAAACAAAAGTAGCCCCTCTCTGATGCAGCCTACACACAGTTTGAGGGAAGAGAGCTGCACATTGAACAAACAGTATCATCAATGAATATATGATCATTAAGAGGTACACAAGAAGAAGAGAAAAGGAAGCAAGAGAGGAAGTGATGCTTAATTTGAAACTTGATATGAGGAGTTAGTTAGGCAAAGGGTAAGTAAAAAGTACATTGCAGGCAGCAGGAATTGTATGGACAAAGCCTGTGAGCCTGAAAAGAGGTGTGTTTTAAGAACCCAATGAAGGTAGAGAGAGGTTGACACAGAGGGGTTGGAGAGGGTAGGCCAGGGTCATGTGCTAAGTAGTTCAGAGGATATTCAAAGAACATGAATAACCATCGAAGGTTTTTAATGATGGGAAGACCCGGTAATGGGCACCTTCTGTAGCTCTCCTCAAAACTCCAAAGTGTCCTTAAAATCCAAACTCCTTAATGTGACCTAGGTAGTATAGCATAATTAGAAAATATTGTAACACGAAAAAAATGTCCTAGGACCAACTGCAGTGGAAGTAAAAATAGTCCATTTTTTCCCCTATAGCTGGTATCCTGCCAGTAGTGAAATATGTGTATCCAGTAGGGGAGGGAGAATGTGCTATTAGGAAACCATCTGGTAGCTATATTCCCCATTAGAAAATCAGAACATGAAAAACACAAACATCATAATAGAAACAAAACAAAACAAAAAGAGCAAAGCACATAAAGAGAATTCACAGAAGAGGAAATTCAAATATAATAAACTTATGAAAAAGGGTTCAACCTCATTAATAATCAAAGAAAAGCAAAATAGAGCGGAACAAGAGGCCTTCGGGCATCTCAGATTGACCGTTTAGATTGGCCAAACCTTTTCAGATGTTTAAGTGCTGTTACATGTGTGGTGGAACTGACACTCCCATGCATTGCTGGTCTGGGATGCAAATTAGTAAAACCTGCCTGGAAAGCAAACCGGCAATGCGTGTTATGATCCCTAAAATATTCAGTGTTTCTAAGAGTCTATCCAAGAAAATAGTAAAGAGATATGTGATTTTTTAAATTTAAAAGTTCAATGTAGTATTTATTTTAGTGAAACACGAGGAACCTAAAATTGCAAATGTTTGACTATCAGGTTAATGAAATACTAAAAAATGGAATATCATGCAGCCAAAAAAAATCATAACTGAGAAAAAACTGAGAAAAAAATGTTCAGATAAAGGATTAATCTCCAAAATATACAAACAGCCCATGGAGCTCAATATCAAAAAAACAATCCAGATAAAAAATGGGCAGAAGACCTAAACAGACATTTCACCAAGGAAGACATGCAGATGGCCAAGAAGCCCATGAAAAGATGCTCAACATCACTAATTATTAGAGAAATGCAAATCAAAACTACAATGAGGTATCACCTCACACCCGTTAGAATGGCCATTATCAAAAAATCTAGAAACAATAAATGCTGGAAAGGGTGTGATGAAAAGGGAATCCTCCTGCACTGTTGGTGGGAATGTAAATTGATACAACCACTATGGAAAACAGTATGGAGGTTCCTCAAAAAACTAAAAATAGAACTACCATATGACCCAGAAATCCCACTACTGGGCATACACCCTGAGAAAACCATAATTCAAAAAGAGTCATGTACCACAATGTTCATTGCAGCTCTATTTACAATAGGCAGGACATGGAAGCAACCTAAACGTCCATCGACAGATGAATGGATAAAGAAGATGTGGCACATATATACAATGGAATATTACTCAGCCATAAAAAGAAACGAAATTGAGTTATTTGTAGTGAGGTGGATGGACCTAGAGTCTGTCATACAGAGTGAACTAAGTCAGAAAGAGAAAAACAAATACCGTACACTAGCGCATATATATGGAATCTAAAAAAAAAAAATGGTACTGATGAACCTAGTTGCAGGGCAGGAATAAAGATGTAGCCATAGAGAATGGACTTGAGGACACGGGGTGGAAGGGGGAAGCTGGGGGGAAGTGAGAGTATCATCCACATACATACACTACTGAATGTAAAGCAGTTAGCTAATGGGAAGCAGCAGCATAGCACAGGGATATCAGCTCGGTGCTTTTTGATGACCTAGAGGGGTAGGATAAGGAGGGTGGGAGGGAGGCGCAAGAGGGAGGGGATATGGGGACATATGGGGACATATGCATATGGCTGATTCACTTTGTTGTACAACAGAAACTAACACAGTATTGTGAAGCAATTATACTCCAATAAAGACCTATTAAAAAAAAAACAAAAAAAAACAGTATTGTACTGGCACGGACATCTATATGATAGACATATAGATCAATGGAATGGAATTGAGTTTCCAGAAATAAACTCATGCATTTATGGCCAAAAAAAACAAAAATTGTTGAAGCTTGTTTTGTAGCCCAACGTGTGGCTAGTTTTTATAAATGTTCTATGTCTGTTTAAAAAGCTGTATGCTGCTTGCAAAGAGACTTATCAGTTTTCTCTAAAAATGTCTTTATTTTATCTTCATTTTTGAATGATAGTTTTCACAGGATATAGAATTCTAGCTTGGCAGTTGTTATCTCAGAAGATAGAATTCCACCCAGCTAGTGTGTATTCAAGTTTCACGCCTACCTAAGGGTTGCCTGTAGCTACAAATTCTCAGATTTTTTTTTCAGTATCAATATTTGAGACAGATAGTTTTTCTTGAAGCTCCTTTCTGTTCGGGAGTCGAGGAAGACAAGGAAGCCTGTATGTATTCATCTGCATTCATATGGAACAGCCCTTTAGTATCTCAACTTTATGGACACCCTCCTGTTAGTGAACTTGAGTAAGCCCTGGGCTTTGACCTCCATCCCCGGAGCTCAGGATCAGTAATATCTTCAAGTAAATATCTTCAGGGTAGAAGCCATCTTCACTGCTGTGCTTGCATTTGAGTTCCTGTTTCTACTCAGTACCTGCCCTAAATACCCTCTTATGTGCCAGCACATGGACGCATTCAAGAGTATTTTTATTCAGCATTTTAAGTTGTTTTCAGAGGAAGGATTTATTCTGGTTCCTAGAATATCATGTTAGAGAAAAAAATTGTTTCTAATCAGCTTTCAGTGCCCTGATTTTAATATGAATAGACAACCAAAAATCATCAGACGTTTGAAGAAAGTATCTATCATGAAAGATGTAGACAGATTAAAAAAACAGGGGAAAAAAGCAACCTGGAAAAACAGTAGCAGTACAGGCAGCAAAAGAAAACTTCCAAGCTGTTAATATGCTCAGAAACATAAGAAAAGATGTTATATCCATGAAACAAAATCAGTTGAAACAGGTACATCCACAGAACCTAAAAGATGTTGGGGAAAATTTTAAATCTGATAGTAAAAATGAAAATCCTAATAGATATGTTAGAATATAAAGTTGATGAAATCTCTCAGAAAAATAAATTTAAAAAAATAAATGACAGAGAGACTCTGAGACAGAAAATAAGAAGAAAGATAAGAAAATCAGAGGAGCAGTCTAAGAGAATCACTATCCAACTAATAGGAGTTTCAGAAATAGAGAACAAAGAAAATTTACCAAAAGTAAAGCACATGATTCTTCAGATTAAAATATTCCTCTGGGTGCCCAGCAAAACATACAAAACCGATATACCTTAAGACGTATTCTCATAGAATTTTAGCAGACTGAGGACAAAGATTTGGCAGGGGAGGGGGTGAGACACATCAAAAACAAAGAATCTAGAGTTATAATAGCTTCAGAATTCTCTGTTGTAACACTGGAAGCTAGAAGATGGAACAATGGCATCAAATTTTCGAAAAGACAATTATTTCCAACCTAGACTTCTATGCTAAACTCTCAGTAAAGTATGAGGCTGAAATAAAAATATTTTCCAACATACTAGGTCTCAAAATATGTACCTTTCGTGCATCCTTTTCCTAACAGGTACTGAAAACTGTTTTAACAAAAACAAGAGAGTACACCAAGAAAGAGGAAGATGTGGTTTCCAGGAAACAAGATTCTCTAACAACACAGAGAATCAAAGAGAATGATGGTGAGTAATCGCAAATAAGTGCAGTGCCACGGGCCCAGAAAGATTCTCCAAGAAGATGAATTCCATCTATCGTATGTTAGACGATATAGAAAGAGGAATTAGAAAAATGCCCCGAGTCTGTAGTTGATAAGAACGCAGAAAACCAACACAATTGTTAACTCCACAGAAAATAGAAAGCAAGCAAGAAAGAGTAATCATAAAAGATTGCATGGCTCAGTTAGAAATAGCATTTATATATTCATAAGAATGTAAACTCCCGATATAGACCTATGCAAAATTTTATATAACTGTATTGAAAAAATATCTAGGACCAAAGTGGGTGTGTGTATGTGGCCGGGGTTTGTGAGAGAGAGTTAAAGTCTCCTCGCTCCGAGAGGGAAATAACAGACAAGGCCAAAACCTGCAATATCAAGAAGCAGCAATAGAAATGTGTCATTTGAAGATGTGGAAATAAATACAAAGAATCAGCTTACTTTGTGGAAAACAATGGCCTCTGAGAAGGGACAAACCGAGGGAAAGTTCAGGAGGCCAATGGTTTTGTGTAACAACATTCATAGAAAAATGGACTCTGTAAACATCATAATTTTGATGAAAAAATAAAAGTTAGGAAGATTCGGCCACTATTCTATTTGGGTCTATAATACAGGACACCCAAGCAGTATACGATATAAATAAGATTTAAATACTTTTATTATTCTTCCATTTTCCAGATTAAAACCAATCTAAGGCAACCCCTATGCCAGGACACCTGTATCACAAGGAGCTCAGGTCACCCTGGAAAAAGGGAGGAAAATGAGAAGTGTTGCCACATTTCTCTTGGCTTGAGGAGCCCCCTCCTGACATGCTGCCATGAGGCATATGATGATGCATTGCTGGGTCCTTACGCCCGACACCACAGTGTTTATGAGAAATATACATGGTTTTCCTTTCATAGTGATGTACCAGAATTTTGCCAAGGAAAGGCACTTTTCACCCACTTTGGGCGTCATCATCTCTTTCTCACAGTTTATACCTTTATATGAAACTTCCCTTCTACCACGTTAGAGGTTGTTCCTACCCTATTGTCCTCAAAAATATGTTTCTCACCCACTCCCTTACCCTGATACGACCACCACACGGCATTAGTGAAGCTTTGTGCATAGTTCAGGGGAAGGAGGGTGACAATGCTCTCTGGCGTTTACTCTCCACAAATCATTTCATATGTTTCATATTTAAGGAGGTTGGACTCAATCACTCATTCAATCTTGTAAAGCTCTGCTATGTTCTGGTGCCAGAGCCCATAATTACCATAAAACAGGTTGATTTCAGGCCGAATTGCACTGGAAAATGACATTTTGCATTTTTATTGGCACTTTGAAGAGAGCATATTCTTCTCCAGTTATTGTACTTTTAACACATTGAAATACTGAGAAATCGTCTTTCCATATGTATTATAAGAAAAAATATTCAAAATTTAAGATTTATGCTCGTCTCTTATAATTTTATTAGCATTCTAAGCAAGTTCAATGCCCATCAGACCTAGGTCTAGTTATTTTTATTGATGCCATGTAGACAAGCCTTAATCAAAACCACTAGCAAAACTACTATGTCTCCTCTGCTTCTGCCAGAAAATTGGCAGAAAATTCTCATTTAAAGCTTGCAAGAAAAACCCAGAGGAAGCTTGCAGAAATCCTTTATGCTGTATTTCCCAGCAACAGAATAGTTTCCTGCCTTTGAAACTCAATTAATTTTACTTCACCAAAAGTGTGAAAACCAGGTGGCACCTAAGAATCCCATCCCTACTCTGGTTGATCCTTATAAAAATAACACCATGATATTTTGCAACAAACAGTATAAACCCCTTTTGGCCACCCTAGGAAACATGATGTCAGAGACCATGAATATGGAATATTGATTTTCCCTTTAAGCGTGAAAAGAAGAAACTTGCCTACAGCCTAAATCTCTCTGTTCTGTGTACTTCACCAAGAAAATAGTTATTCTGCTGCCTAAGGTGCTATCATACCCTTTGTGTTCCAAGCTTTCCTGGGAGTTCTGTTCCCATAAGAGATGCTTTAGTAAGTTCAAGCCACATTTTGAAAGAAAATTCCTCAAGTGACCACGTAAGCTCCTACCTGCCCCTAAACTCCATCTAATTTCTGGGCACATCTGGGAGGGACCTTATCCTTCTCCAGAGAAACCCAGTTACTGTTTCTTTTGTGGGCTTAGAAAAGAAAGCTGTTGGGTTTCGTTTTTCCTTTACGCGTGTTCAATTAATATGGCTCTAACTAGGCCAGTCCCTCAAGAGGCCTGAGTCGAAGAGAAATTATGAAGGCGTCTGGCAGCAACATCAGCTTTTGTAAATCTGAGAATTATCTCGGTTTTCCTTGGTTCAGCGAGAGCCAAAGTTTCATCCACACTTTGTTCTACTACCATGTTGGATCGGTAGCGATAGAACCACAAAGCAAGCCAACATAATAAGCGGAGTTCAGAATTCTTTCAGCAGGTTGGTTAGAGAAACTATGTTTCGGGAGTCTTCAGGGTTTCTCCGGAAAGCCCAGGGAAGTCCAATGGCTGCTCAGATTCCCTTTGAGGGTTAACGGCAGCGCCAGGTCAAGAATCCAGTTCTCTCACCTCCCTTCACCGTGTCAGCACTACACTACGACCCTTAGGTGCTGAATTGGGCGAGTCAGAGTAGATCTGTTGCAATTGGATATGGGGCCGGACTCACAGGAAAGGACTGAGTTAGAGGTAGAAGTTCAGAGACACTCAAAGGAAGGTTGCAGCCACTGACTTTCTCAAAGGGGAAAATGTGAATAGGGTACATTTACTACGAAAAAGAGTAGACTTAAAATTTGTCGTTTTGACCGTTTGTGAATAAACCTGAAGGTCCAAGATACATGGTGATTTGAAATTTTGCTAAGATTGGAAGATTCACTGGTCTGAGCCTCGCCTCAAGCCTAGCATGCATACCTTAGCAAAACTTTTATGTCCTACGTTTCTCCTCCACACAAAGTAAAGCTCGTAATTTTTTTTTTTTAAGAAGAGAAAGTCAACTAGTTGTGTGAGGGAGAAAATAAAGCAAAAGTAAAGATATCTAAAAAAATGATGTCCTTTAAAGGAAACATGAGACAAAGTACATATTGTCGAACTTGAAATGAACAGGCTGATATCATTCAATCAATTAATCAACAAAAAAGTATTATTTGAGTTCCTAATGCATGCCTGGGCTAAGTTGTAGGGGTACAGCTGTGAACACCTAAGACACAATTCATGTCCCCAGTGAATTACAAATAACCAATTTCAAACAAGATGCCTGTTCTAAAAGAGGAGTACCAGGTGCCTCGGGACCATATCACCAAGGAGACTGACATTGCCCTGCAGGTCAGAGAATACCTACCTAAATGGGTGACATTGAAGCTAAGACCTGTACTCTACATGGAAATAAGACAGTCATCAACTTGTTTCAGTATATGCCTAGTCAGCCCCAAAATTACATTTTATGGAGAAAGTAGCATATCTTAGAAGTCTTTGCAAATTTAAGGATTCTCAAAGTTCTAGAAGTGTTGATCCCTCAAAAGTGTTAATGATAGAACAGCTGAGGGCTGATGCCTGAGACCCCTGTTAGGAGACGAGATGATGAAGATGATGCAGAGATACAGAAGAAATGTGGCTGGAGAGACGGAGGAGGTGAACAATGGTACGAAACGCTTCAAGGGGGTTAAGAAGAATAAGAGAAGAGAAACGAGGATGTGTTAGAGATCTTCAGGAGGGTGGTTTGAGGGGAATGGAAGGGTGATGTGATGGCAAGGGCTTAAGAAGGGGTTAGGTGGACGGGAAACAGAGAGAGCCAATAAATGACTTCACTCTTTCAAAGTTGTAGCACGTGTTCACCCTGCCGCACTTCAAGGACCTGAAATCCTACTATTTGCAGGAAATTGTTTTTAATAGGAAGAAGAGAAGAGGAACGCTCTTGTTTGCTTTTCCTCAAACATCATCACAAACTGTCACTAAACGTCAGCATATTCTAAACATTTAACATCTTATTTATTCAGCATTTATTTCACACCATCAGATGCTTTTAGTTGGACAGCAAACTGAGAAAATATTTGTGGTTCTGAGCTATTGATGATAAAATCAATAAAATCACTACTATTCGGGACAATCTAGGAAAACTTAGTCACATAGAGCCTTAAAAGAATGCTGCCTTCAAAGCTGAGCGAGCTCTGCCTCTCACTGTTTGGTCAAGTAGCCCCACTGTTTCCCACACTCAATCTGCTCTGCCTTCACAGCTCTTGGCTTGGTCACTCTCTCCTATACTCAAAACATTTCAGGTTTCCTTTATCTACACGAAACAGCGAGCATGTCTTAGCTTATCCTAAAGGGTCCTCTACAATACAGTCTCAGCCAACTTTCCAAAATTACCTTTTAAAAATCTTCCACTTCTGCCCAACTGACCTACTCCCTATTTCTTGTGCCATTCCCTCCTGAACAAAAGCCAGTGTCCTCCCTTGTGTGGACATGTTTCTATTGGATGCCTCTGCCTTGCGCCCTCCATTTGACCATAATTGAGAGAATACAGCTAAAGTATTTATTATAGCGTCCGGCAGTAGTGGGTACTCAATACATTTTCTTTCCTATTTTCCCTTCAATAGGCATTTATTAATGAACTGTGAACAACCGATTAGCTAGTTTATATTGTGTCCTGTATGTCTTGCATGATTCTTTTTTGTCTGCTTATCCTTTTTCAGATTTTGTCCTTTTTTTTTTAGTTCAAGATTCCTAGAAGTAGAAATCTGTTTACTGCCATTGTAAAGCCAGCACTTTGAAATTTTAGTCACCCCATAAATACTTCTGGATGACAATGATAGCTCATTTTCTTTAAATGAGTTAGTATATACAATGCATGCAATTAATTGAATTATGAATTTATTACCTATCATAGGATCGGCAGACCAGTAAGTCAGAGGATTAAATTTATGCTGTCCATATAAATATGATTCCACAAGAAAGTACACTTTTTATGTATTTGTTAAAAGTCAATGCCATCTCCCAATAACTTTCCTGTTTCATTCTATTTCATGTCATTATGAAAATTATGCTCAGGCTTCAAAAATATTCTAAACTTTTTAAAGTCACTATTTTTAAAATCTAATATCAAATACAAGTTAGTGACATGCAAAATAGCCACCTCTGCAACAGTTTAGGCAAATCCTATTTTCCACACAATAAAATATGCCTCTGTACCTTAAAGAACAAATGTAAAATCTCTCCTTTTTAGTTTTCCAATACGCTCCATTTTCTGCAAACACTGTGGTCTTATTTCTCTAAGTGGCTACATAACAATGACATAAACATTCCTAACCCACATTTATTATGGAGTAGCACCATTTTTCACACTAAAAGTAACTGCTAGTAAATTTGTGCAAAATTCAGTGATTGCTTCCAAAACTTTTTGTCAACATTTTTCAACTGCTCTGTTTCATGACCATAAAGTTTGAACCAAAGACATTTGGAAAGAAACTGAAACCATGTGAATCAAAGAAGATGGGAACAAGAATAATGAAAGTTGACTTATGTGAAACCCACAAATCTCTCCTAGTTTTAACCCAAAGAGTCATGTAAGATGACTGCTTTCCTCTCCAACCCCTCCATTCCCCACCCCCCCAGCACACCACAACACCCCTACCAGTAGATTTTGCTGTTTTATGTGATTGCTACTAGACTGAAAATTCTTACCTTTATCCCAACTTTTGAGAAAATGAGGAAACACTAACCATCTGGTCTAATAATTACCAGTTCCAAAGAATGATATCCTTTGCAGAGAGTGCCCAATTATTATTGATTAAGTCTACCAACTCCTACTGAGGGGATTACTTTTTCTTGAACATTAGCAAATCCTGCCTCTATCTACACAACACCACAAACCAGTTAATAAGAAAATTCAAACACTTAAAAGCTATTTTGTCCATGTAGTGGTATGCAAACGGTTTTTGGTTTCAGGAGGTTTTGTTCTCTTTTCTCTTCATTTCAAATATTTTTTTTTTCCACTGAATTGACCCTGAATGGGGTATCATGTAGACACAGATTAGGTCAATAGAAAGTGAGTATCTTTTTGAAGGTCACACAAATAACGGATAGAATTCAGATAGCAAGGCAATAGCAAGTACAGGGGTGAGGGAGGCTACTCTCCACAGAGCACTGCATAACAAACAAGAAATAGGAGTCAAGAATCTTATCCTCAAGGAATTTAACTGGGGAGATAGAGCACGTAAAACCATGACGGGTCTCAACCCTGTTACCCTCGTCTGTTTGACTTTGGGCTTGTCACGTCACCTCTGTGGGCCTTCACATTAACCTTACCTGTAAAAGTGATAGAGTGGGATTTAATCAATCCAAGTTTAGCTCAAGAACAGGGACTAGGAGGCAAAATGTAAGGGGGTGCCCAAAAAATGCAATAATCAGGATAAATAATCGTTTATGTGATTTTGTTAATGAACAAACTATGCCCCAAAGCCTACCCGCCTTTTTTTTAAATAAAGTTTTGTTGGAATCAGGGCCAGAATCAGGGTGAAGTGAGTGAGGCAGAGTTGTTCAAATGCAGGGTCAGATCCTGTCTTTATTGAAAATTTCCACACCGTGTTTATCAAGGGTTTTTTTTTTCTTTGCACTAATTTTGATTTTTTTAAATATTGCATTAAAATAGCATTTATCTTTATTACTGAGGTTTTTGAAACTCTGTTAAATTTTGTGCCTGAGATGAAGGGCTCACTCACTTTACCTTAAATCCAGCCCTTTGAGACTCTAAGAAATACTAAAAATAAAATACTAGGAAAAATATGAAATGCATACATAATAAATTATTGAAATCATTGGCCAGCAAGTACCTTTAGTATCTAATAGATATACATTTTATCTTAAACATACAAATTCCACAAGCAGCCTGATACTATAAAAGCTCAAAGCAGGAAAATTATCTCTACAGGCAGAATGGCAATATATGAAAAAAATTTTATTCATAAAATACTGACAAATCCAGAAGCTAGTGCTTGGTTTTCTTCCCCTCATGGTATGGCTGGGCTGTGTTTAGTCTGGCCATTCCATTTCATAGCCAAATCTCTGCATGTTAGAAAATGCAGACTGAGACACCCTCAGCTTCCACCTACTGCTTAGTATTGTTGACCTGAAATAAACAGACTACCAGATATTTCTCCTGCAAAGATGGGTTTATTCAGGATCAACAGAGAATTGCAACTCATGGTCTGCAACCATGGCGAGCCACATGCAAGTCCCCACGTGGCAAGGGCAGGAGAACACTTTCATAGGGAGGAAAAGGAAGTTGGGAGGGTTATAGTAAAGCAGGGTCCATGGTTTTTCATTGGCTGATTCCTTGCCAGGAAAGAAAAGGAATCTTTCTTCTTCTTCTTGGGCTCTGCTATCATCACAGGGTGTGAGAGCTCCTCATTCTATTTAGTTGGGGTTTCTGTTTATTATTTTTTTTATAGTATGTTGAGAAGAATAGTCTTTTTAGAAAGGTACAAATAGTGTCAAGTATATCTTTTTTTAAAATTTTATTTATTTATTTTATTTTTGGCTGTGTTGGGTCTTCGGTGCTGTGCACTGGCTTTCTCTAGTTGCGGCGAGCAGGGGCTACTCTTCATTGCGGTGCATGGGCTTCCCATTGCAATGGCTTCTCTTGTTGTGGAGCATGGGCTCTAGGCGTGCGGGCTTCAGTAGTTGCAGCACACTGGCTCAGTAGTTGTGGCTCATGGGCTCTAGAGCGCAGGCTCAGCAGTTGTGGCACACGGGCTTAGTTGCTCTGTGGCATGTGGGAACTTCCCAGACCAGGGATCGAACCCGTGTCCCCTGCATGGGCAGGCAGATTCTTAACCACTGCTCCACCAGGAAAGTCCCTCAAGTATATCTTGAGTTGAATTTCTCGCCTTTCTTAAAAGGCAAACCCTTCCTTGACTCCTTAGAAATGCCTGATTTCCCTGGTTTTGCTTCTGTCCAGAGCTAGCTTTCCCACCCTGCATAGGCCTGTCTCACAGGCCATACCTGTGAAACTGGTCCACTCAGAAGTCAGTAAAGCATGAACTCTAAGGCCTAACTTAACGGAGGTGTCATGCTCACACTGGAGGGATGGGGAAGCATGGGGTTTGTGAGATGTGAGATGTAGAGCTCTTGAGAACACTGTGTATTTCCCCTTTATATTGATACATGCAAGGCCCCAACTGGTATTTCCCTCTTTTAATTCATCTACCATAGGTATAAGTCCCCTGATGTACAGTTCAAGGTTAAAGAGAGTAGCTTGAATTAGTATTTATTTACTGCATAAACAAAATCAACTCCTGTTGGAATTATAAGCAGTAGAGCATTACCATCAAAATTACAACAGCTTCTAATGAACAAACAAGCATGTGTGAGAACTTACAGAAACCCTCATCTCTAAACACAGTTGAGGGAGAATTAAGGGGAACAGTGTCAGAGCAGATCAGATTGAAACCCCACATCTTGTCACAACAAGAGAGAAAATGTGAACATGTCCTAAATAAAACAGTGTATCTCTTTATTTATTGATTTATTGATGCTTCTTCAGTTGCCATTGGCTTTTTACCTTCTAAATATCTGAAAAGTAGATAATGAAAGAGGTAGAGTGAATAAAGAAGTGGCTGGAGTATATCTAGTTATTGCCAATAGCTATCTTCCAACCTCTTGCTCAACCACAAGTCCAAATATTGGAACAATAATTATCTAGTATTTCATTAGTATACTCTAACACAAATCCCCTGCAAAACTTACAAAGAGTGGAAGGTAAAATAAAATCTTCTTCAAAAACAATTACCATTTCACCTCCTAAAAGATAATTCTTCTATCATGTACAGCTCTCAAGTTCAATCATCCTTACTTTTCCAACCTTACTAAGGTTTATCCTAAGAAATCTTTAGATCAGAAAAATAGTCATCAGTTCCCTAGAGAGATAATTAATGAAAACTAAAACATTTTACCTGAGGATACACAGACCTATAACTTTCTGTAAATTTATCTTAATTTTATCCCAATATTAATAGATATTAATATAATTTCATGCTTTTTATCTTTATGAATATCTATATGAACCTAGTGAAAAATGAAAAATTATGGGAAAGGTAATACATTTGTTTATGATCCTGCTGTAATTATTTTAAATGTCCTTAAAAAGCTTTCCACAACCTAAATGTCCATCAACAGAGGACTTATTGAATAACTATGGAACATCTATTCCATGGAATACTATGCAGCTACAAAAAGGAATGAGGTTGATCTCTGCATATTATTAGTCAGTGATTTCCAGAATACATTATTAAGTAAGACCAAAAAAAGGAGGAAAGTGTGTAGAGTGTATTACTGCTCATCTAAGAAAGGGTAGATATAAATATATTCACATTCCTGAAATAAAAGATGAAGGCTTAAATTACAATTTTTTAAATAAAAACTGATAAGGGAATAGAATTAAGGAGATATGGCACGAAGCTAAATTTTTTTTAATATACTGTGTTTTGTGGCTATGACTCTGGGGCCACATAAATACATAATTATAAAATGAAACTACAGTTTAAAAAATTGCTAAAAATAAAAGGAAACAAACAAATAGAAATTTGCATCCTTTTTTGGCAAAACTACACAGAGAAACTATTTAAAATAACCCTGTAACACAATAGTATATCATCAGTGACGGAGACTCTAGGAATAAATATATAAACATGCAAAAATGAAACCAAAGGTGAGTGCACCTTTTCAATAATAATTTCATTGCTGGTAGGTTGCTATTGTTATCCTGAAATTATTATGTGTGTATCGTGGAATAAAAGAAACCAGTAGTTATACTGGTGTCATTGAGAAGAAACTAGATTTTCAATTTTAAAATATAAATAAAAAGCCCAATCAGAGGCAACCCTGTAGCCCTGATTTTAAATTGCATGTATCAGGATGAACTCACAATGCAGGGTTTTGTTTTTTTTTAATCTAGATTTCTAACTCTGTTTTTGTAAAGTCTAGAAACAATGACCAACCAAATAGCAATGATCACCATAGTACCTAGATTATATGTTTTTGAAATACCATTGACCACTAAATGGAACCAGAGCATCTTAGAAAATGGCTAATTTCAGATATGAGGCATCATATGTCCAAGATGATCCTGAAATACCTGATCGCACACCAGAACGCCGTAACACTATCAGAGACTCGTAGGATCGTAGCAAGAGTGCTCAGGAGATAGTCTGAATAAACCCCCTCTGGCCAAGGATGAACCAATTTGAGCATAAACAAGAATAACTACAATAAATTAAAATGCAAATTATGACTACATAACAACAACAAAAAACACATGAGGATGAGGACGCATCACTTTTGGAGAATGCTAAGGAAACAATTTATTATTTTGACAGCTGATAATAGAGAGTAAGAATTAAAGAATTTTTCTGTCTTTTCTGTATAAACTGAAACTCATAGTAGCAACATAGCTGTTAAGAGGAAGTTTCTCTTTACAAAAATATTCCAGCTAATAAGTAAAGAAAAAAATAATAGAATAATAGCATTATCATTTTGCAGCCTTTAATGAATTAGTGGGTCTGCAGCTATACTATCCAATATGGTAGCTACTAGACACAAGTGGCTATTTACATTTCAATTTACAGTAATTAAAATTTTTTAAATTAAAGATTCAGTTTCTCAATCACATTAGCCACATTTAAGAGCTACATGTGGCTAGTGACTACTGTATTAAGATATAGAACAGACATGGAGCATGTAGTACAGATATAGAACATATATGTACTGATATGGAACACTTCCATCACCACAGAAATTTCTGTTGGAAAGTCTACTCTACCCCTCAATGAACTTCAATTGCTATGAGACACTGAGTGACAGAAGTACACAATAGCACCTTGCAAAATATTAACAATGACAATGTTCTTCAACTGCTAGACAATGAACTTCAATTGCTACCAGATATTGAGTGACAGAAGTACACAATAGCACCTTGCAAAAAAACAAAAGAATAAAAACAAAAAAAGAACAACAACAACAAATAAAACCTGAATAAAATGAAGCCTCTGGATCTAACTACCAATTTCCTGTATTTACAGGAAACACAGGGGACAGAGGAATGAGTTACACAACACTATGGGGATCCAGTCGGCAAATTCCAGACCGTGGAACCCTGCTCAGAACAAATGATGCACTTTTCTTAACAAAAATAATACCCAAGAAAACGGATGGAGGAGGAAACAAATCTCATAAATTCCATGAAATGTAAGAAACATATCAAACAAAATTACAATCCATAGCCCTCATTAAAAGCCTGTTTCAAACAGACTGTAAAATAAATAATTACAAATTTTAAAACAAACGTGGAAATTTGAACACTGACTGGATATTTGCTGATATTAAGGAACTATTGCTAACTTTGGGCATGCTTAAAAATAGGGATATTTGAAGCATCCTTACCTTTTAGGTACACACTGAAACACCGATGAAGTGATACAATGCTTGGACTTTGCTTCAAAGTGATCTGGATGTGGGACCTTGGGGAAGTAATAAATAAAACAAGATTAGCTGTGACTTGTTTGTTGGAGCTGGATGATGGGTACGTGGAAGCTCATTATATTTTTCTCTCTACTTTTGTGTATGTTTGAAATTTTCTATAATACAGACTTAAAATTTTTCATTGTGTCAGCCAATTATAATCCACTGTCATATAAAATCTGCTAATTACAGAGGAACTAGCAGAAATATTTAACCGTTCCTCATCTGTGATGAAACAATTTATACTCCAATGTACATTCCAAATCTTGGTAAAGCTCATTGCAACACAAACCTCCAATACAGGATGCTTAAACTTTAGATTAAGTATAAGATTTTTTTTTTGCAAACAACAAATGAAAATATTTGTCTTAATTAAAACGTTTCTCAGTTAAAAGAAAAAAAAAAAGTTAGACATCACTCAATATGACACCAGTAGGGGGAGATAGATGCTGGATTTCCTCTGAAATTTTTTTTCAAAAAATAACCTAAATTCAATATGATAGTCTGGATTATTTGGGGGTTGAGGGGGTGAGGAGAGAACATTCTCCTGGGTTTTCAGTAAAAAGCATGTCTCCACCCTCAATTCTTTTCCCTTCATTTCCAAGAAAGGCATTGCTGTTCACTCTCCATCATTACAATCCATTTGCTAGCCTAAATACATGTTCAAATTACGGTAATAATACTGTCCAAACTGTCCTTCTGCCACTTTTATCTCTTTAATGGACTTCCTAGATGTTATTTAAGTGTTTTTTAAGTACCCCTTTTACTCTCCCATGTGTAATGCTAACGTTACATTTGGCTCAAACTAGTACTCTAGTAAATAATGTCATTCATCTATGCAATTATCTCTTGAATGTCTACTATGTGCAGGGTACTACGGTCAGAGCTGGAATTATCATGAAGAACAAGAATTAATTTCTACCCTCAAATAGTTTACAGTTTAGTAGGAGAGTACAGTACACAGTAGGATAAAATAGGGGAGTACAGGATTGTATGGGAGCCCATGGAAGGGCAGTTAACCCATTTGGAGAAAGACTTCCCAAATGGAACATACACCTACATCTTTCATTTATTCATCAATTTGTTTAATTACTCAACATACACTGATTTTATCCACCCAATACATGCGTATCGAGCATCTTTTATGAACAATATATAGTGTCCTCTTGATTCAGACCTCCATAAACTTTTCCTGCTCAGGATACACCATCTTTGACAGAGTGTACCTGCCTGTAACAATATTTTCAATATAAATTCTTCCTTCTGCTAGAAAACCCCAGTGGTATTCATATATTACTTCTGGGAATTGTGACCTAATTTTTAAAAAAATTTTATGTTAGACGCTTATATAAAACTAACCGGATACACTCTTTCTTTACTGATCACACAATTTCTTATGTTCTTTAACCAATTCATTTAAAATATTCTTCTTATAGTATGGTACTGGCACAAAAACAGAAATATAGATCAATGGAACAGGATAGAAAGCCCAGAGATAAACCCACACATATATGGCCACCTTATCTTTGATAAAGGAGGCAAGAATATACAATGGAGAAAAGACAGCCTCTTCAATACATAGTACTGGGAAAACTGGTCAGCTACATGTAAAAGAATGAAATTAGAACACTCCCTAACACCATACACAAAAAAAAACTCAAAATTGATTAAAGACCTAAATATGGGCTTCCCTGGTGGCACAGTGGTTGAGAGTCCACCTGCCGATGCAGGGGACATGGGTTCGTGCCCCGGTCCAGGAAGATCCCACATGCCGCGGAGCGGCTGGGCCCGTGAGCCATGGCCACTGAGCCTGCGCGTCCGGAGCCTGTGGAGGAGGCACAGCAACAGGGGTGCGGAGGAGAGCAGAGGAGAGCATAGCAACAGGAGTGCGGAGGGCAAAGCAGAGAGAATCCCGGACAAAGGATCAGTGCCGACCAGCACTCACCAGCCCGAGAGGCTTGTCTGCTCACCCGCCGGGGCGGGCGGGGCTGGGAGTTGAGGCTCGGGCTTCGGTCGGAGCGCCGGGAGAGGACTGGGGTTGGCGGCGTGAACACAGCCTGCAGGGGTTTAGTGCACCACGGCTAGCTGGGAGGGAGTCCGGGGAAAAGTCTGGACCTGCCGAAGAGTCAAGAGACTTTTTCTTCCCTCTTTGTTTCCTGGTGCGCGAGGAGAGGGGATTAAGAGCGCTGCTTAAAGGAACTCCAGAGACGGGCACGAGCCGCGCCTAAAAGCGCGGACCCCAGAGACGGGCATGAGACGCTAAGGCTGCTGCTGCCGCCACCAAGAAGCCTGTATGCGAGCACAGGTCACTCTCCACACCTACCTTCTAGGGAGCCTGTGCCGCCCGCCACTGCCAGGGTCCCAGGATCCAGCGACAACTCCCCCGGGAGAACGCACGGCGCGCCTCAGGCTGGTGCAACGTCACGCCGGCCTCTGCCGCCACAGGCCCGCCCCGCACGCAGTGCCCCTCCCTCCTCCTGGCCTGAGTGAGCCAGAGCCCCTGAATCAGCGGCTCCTTTAACCCCGTCCTGTCTGAGCGAAGAACACACGCCCTCCGGCGACCTACACGGAGAGGCGGCGCCAAATCCAAAGCTGAGCCTCTGGGAGCTGTGAGAACAAAGAAGAGAAAGGGAAATCCCTCCCAGCTGCCTCAAAAGCAGCGGTTTAAAGCTCCACAACTTGATGTACCCTGCATCTGTGGAATACATGAATAGACAACGAATCATCCCAAATTGAGGAGGTGGACTTCGAGGGCAAGATTTATGATTTTTTCCCCTTTTCCTCTTTTTGTGACTGTGTATGTGTATGCTTCTGTGTGAGATTTTGTCTGTATAGCTTTGCTTCCACCATTTGTCCTAGGGTTCTATCCGTCCGTTATTTTTTTATTATTATTTAAAAAAAATTTTTTTCTTAATAATTATTTTTTTATTGTAATAACTTTATTACATTTTATCTTACTTTATTTTATTTTACTTTATCTTCTTTCTTTCTTTTTTCCTTCCTTCCCTCCTTCCTTCCTTCCTCCCTCCTGCCCTCCCTCCCTCCCTTCCTACTTTCTTTCTTTCTACTTCTACTAATTCTTTCTTTCTACTTTTTCTCCCTTTTATTCTGAGCCGTGTGGATGAAAGGCTCTTGGTGCTGCAGCCAGGAGTCAGTGCTGTGCCTCTGAGGTGGGAGAGCCAACTTCAGGACACTGGTCCACAAGAGACCTCCCAGCTCCACATAATATCAAACGGCGAAAATCTCCCAGAGATCTCCATCTCAAAACCAGCACCCAGCTTCACTCAACGACCTGCAAGCTACAATGCTGGACATCCTATGCCAAACAACTAGCAAGACAGGAACACAACCCCACCCATTAGCAGAGAGGCTGCCTAAAATCATAATAAGTCCACAGACACCCCAAAACACACCAACAGACGTGGACCTGCCCACCAGAAAGAAAAGATCCATCCTCATCCACCAGAACACAGGCACTAGTACCCTCCACCAGGAAGCCTACACAACCCACTGAACCAACCTTAGCCACTGGGGACAGACACCAAGAACAATGGGAACTACGAACCTGCAGCCTACAAAAAGGAGACCCCAAACACAGTAAGATAAGCAAAATGAGAAGACAGAAAAACACACAGCAGATGAAGGAGCAAGATAAAAACCCACCAGACCTAACAAATGAAGAGGAAATAGGCAGTCTACCTGAAAAAGAATTCAGAATAATGATAGTAAAGATGATCCAAAATCTTGGAAATAGAATGGACAAAATGCAAGAAACATTTAACAAGGACCTAGAACAACTAAAGATGAAACACACAACGATGAACAAAACAATAAATGAAATGAAAAATACTCTAGATGGGATCAATAGCAGAATAACTGAGGCAGAAGAACCGATAAGTGACCTGGAAGATAAAATAGTGGAAATAACTACTGCAGAGCAGAATAAAGAAAAAGTCTCGGAGACCTCTGAGAAATATTAAACACACCAACATTCGAATTATAGGGGTTCCAGAAGAAGAAGAGAAAAAGAAAGGGACTGAGAAAATATTTGAAGAGATTATAGTTGAAAACTTCCCTAATATGGGAAAGGAAATAGTTAATCAAGTCCAGGAAGCACAGAGAGTCCCATACAGGATAAATCCAAGGAGAAATACGCCAAGACACATATTAATCAAACTGTCAAAAATTAAATACAAAGAAAACATATTAAAAGCAGCAAGGGAAAAACAACAAATAACACACAAGGGAATCCCCATAAGGCTAACACCTGATCTTTCAGCAAAAACTCTGCAAGCCAGAAGGGACTGGCAAGACTTATTTAAAGTGATGAAGGAGAAAAACCTGCAACCAAGGTTACTCTACCCAGCAAGGATCTCATTCAGATTCAATGGAGAAATTAAAACCTTTACAGACAAGCAAAAGCTGAGAGAGTTCAGCACCACCAAACCATCTTTACAACAACTGCTAAAGGAACTTCTCTAGGCAAGAAACACAAGAGAAGGAAAAGACCTATAATAACGAACCCAAAACAATTAAGAAAATGGGAATAGGAACATACATATCGATAATTACCTTAAATGTAAATGGACTAAATGCTCCCACCAAAATACACAGATTAGCTGAATGGATACAAAAACAAGACCCATATATTTGCTGTCTACAAGAGACCCACTTCAGACCTAGAGACACATACAGACTGAAAGTAAGGGAATGGAAAAAGATATCCCATGCAAATGGAAACCAAAAGAAAGCTGGAGTAGCAATTCTCATATCAGACAAAATAGACTTTAAAATAAAGACTATTACAAAAGACAAAGAAGGACACTACATAATGATCAAGGGATTGAACCAAGAAGAAGATATAACAATTGTAAATATTTATGCACCCAACATAGGAGCACCTCAATACATAAGGCAAATACTAACAGCCATGAAAGGGGAAATTGACAGTAACACATTCATAGTAGGGGACTTTAACACCCCACATTCACCAATGGACAGATCATCCAAACTGAAAATAAATAAGGAAACACAAACTTTAAATGATACATTAAACAAGATGGACTTAATTGATATTTATAGGACATTCCATCCAAAAACAACAGAATACACATTTCTCTCAACTGCTCATGGAACATTCTCCAGGATAGATCATATCTTGGGTCACAAATCAAGCCTTGGTAAATTTAAGAAAATTGAAATTGTATCAAGTATCGTTTCCAGCCACAACGCTATGAGACTAGATATCAATGATAGTTAAAGATCTGTAAAAAATACAAACACATGGAGGCTAGACAATACACTACTTAATAACGAAGTGATCACTGAAGAAATCAAAGAGGAAATAAATGACAATGGAGACACGAAGACCCAAAATCTATGGGATGCAGCAGAAGCAGTTCTAAGAGGGAAGTTTATAGCAACACAACCCTACCTTAAGAAACAGGAAACATCTCGAATAAACAACCTAACCTTGCACCTAAAGGAGTTAGAGGAATAAGAACAAAAAACCCCCAAAGTTAGCAGAAGGAAAGAAATCATAAAGATCAGATCAGAAATAAATGAAAAAGAAATGAAGGAAACGATAGCAAAGATCAATAAAACTAAAAGCTGGTTCTTTGAGAAGATAAACAAAATTGATAAACCATTAGCCAAACTCATAAAGAAAAAAGGGAGAAGACTCAAATCAATAGAATTAGAAATGAAAAAGGAGAAGTAACAACTGACACTGAAGAAATACAAAAGATCATGAGAGATTACTACAAGCAACTCTATGCCAATAAAATGGACAACCTGGAAGAAATGAAAAAATTCTTAGAAATGTACAACCTGTCAAGACTAAATCAGGAAGAAATAGAAAATATGAACAGAACAATCACAAGCACTGAAATTGAAACTGTGATTAAAAATCTTCCAACAGCGCTTCCCTGGTGGCACAGTGGTTGAGAGTCCACCTGCCGATGCAGGGGACACGGGTTCGTGCCCCAGTCTGGGAAGATCCCACATGCCGAGGAGTGGCTGGGCCTGTGAGCCATGGCCGCTGAGCCTGCACGTCCAGAGCCTGTGTTCCGCAACGGGAGAGGCCACAACAGTGAGAGGCCCACATACCGCAAAAACAAAAACAAAACCAAAAACATCTTCCAACAAATAAAAGCCCAGGACCAGATGGCTTCACAGGAGAATTCTATCAAACATTTAGAGAAGAGCTAACACCTATCCTTCTCAAACTCTTCCAAAATATAGCAGAGGGAGGAACACTCCCAAACTCATTTTATGAGGCCACCATCACCCTTATACCAAAACCAGACAAGGATGTCACAAAGAAAGAAAACTACAGGCCAACATCACTGATGACCATAGATGCAAAACTCCTCAACAAAATACTAGCAAACAGAATCCAACAGCACATTAAAAGGATCATACACCATGATCAAGTGGAGTTTATTCCAGGAATGCAAGGATTCTTTAATAAATGCAAATCAATCAATGTGATAAACCATATTAACAAATTGAAGGAGAAAAACCATATGATCATCTCAATAGATGCAGAGAAAGCTTTCGACAAAATTCAACACCTATTTATGATAAAAACCCTGGAGAAAGTAGGCATAGAGGGAACTTTCCTCAACATAATAAACGCCATATATGACAAACCCACAGCCAACATCGTCCTCAATGGTGAAAAACTGAAAGCATTTCCACTAAGATCAAGAAGCTAATCAACAAGACAATGTTGCCCACTCTCACCACTCTAATTCAACATAGTTTTGGAAGTTTTAGCCACAGCAATCAGAGAAGAAAAGGAAATAAAAGGAATCCAAATCAGAAAAGAAGAAGTAAAGCTGTCACAGTTTGCAGATGACATGATACTATACGTAGAGAATCTGAAAGATGATACCAGAAAACTACTAGAGCTAATCAATGAATTTGGTAAAGTAGCAGGATACAAAATTAATGCACAGAAATCTCTGGCATTCCTATACACTAATGATGAAAAATCTGAAAGTGAAATCAAGAAAACACTCTCATTTACCATTGCAACAAAAAGAATAAAATATCGATGAATAAACCTACCTAAGGAGACAAAAGACCTGTATGCAGAAAATTATAAGACACTGATGAAAGAAATTAAAGATGATACAAATAGATGGAGAGATATACCATGTTCTTGGATTGGAAGAATCAACATTGTGAAAATGACTCTACTACCCAAAGCAATCTACAGATTCAATGCAATCCCTATCAAACTACCACTGGTATTTTTCACAGAACTGGAACAAAAAATTTCACAATTTGTATGGAAACACAAAAGACCCCGAATAGCCAAAGCAATCTTGAGAACGAGAAATGGAGCTGGAGGAATCAGACTCCCTGACTTCAGACTATACTACAAAGCTACAGTAATCAAGACAGTATGGTACTGGCACAGAAACAGAAAGATAGATCAATGGAACAGGATAGAAAGCCCAGAGATAAACCCACGCACATATGGTCACCTTATCTTTGATAAAGGAGGCAGGAATGTACAGTGGAGGAAGGACAACTTTTCAATAAGTGGTGCTGGGAAAACTGGACAGGTACATGTAAAAGTATGAGATTAGATCACTCCCTAACACCATACACAAAAAGAAGCTCAAAATGGATTAAAGACCTAAATGTAAGGCCAGAAACTATCAAACTCTTAGAGTAAAATATAGGCAGAACACTCTATGACATAAATCACAGCAAGATCCTTTTTGATCCACCTCCTAGAGAAATGGAAATAAAAACAAAAATAAACCAATGGGACCTAATGAAACTTAAAATCTTTTGCATAGCAAAGGAAACCATAAACAAGACCAAAAGACAACCCTCAGAATGGGAGAAAATATTTGCAAATGAAGCAACTGACAAAGGATTAGTCTCCAAAATTTATAAGCAGCTCATGTAGCTCAATAACAAAAAAACAAACAACCCAATCCAAAAATGGGCAGGAGACCTAAATAGACATTTCTCCAAAGAAGATATACAGACTGCCAACAAACACATGAAAGAATGCTCAACATCATCAATCATTAGAGAAATGCAAATCAAAACTACAATGAGATGTCATCTCACACCAGTCAGAATGGCCATCATCAAAAAATCTAGAAACAATAAATGCTGGAGAGGGTGTGGAGAAAAGGAAACACTCTTGCACTGTTGGTGGGAATGTAAATTGATACAGCCACTGTGGAGAACAGTATGGAGGTTCCTTAAAGAACTGCAAATAGAACTACCATATGACCCAGCAATCCCACTACTGGGCATATACCCTGAGAAAACCATAATTCAAAAAGAGTCATGTACCAAAATGTTCATTGCATCTCTATTTACAATAGCCCGGAGATGGAAACCACCTGTGTCCATCATCGGATGAATGGATAAAGAAGATGTGGCACATATATACAATGGAATATTACTCAGCCATAAAATAAACGAAACTGAGCTATTTGTAATGAGGTGGATAGACCTAGAGTCTGTCATACAGAGTGAACTAAGTCAGAAAGAGAAAGACAAATACCGTATGCTAACACATATATATGGAATTTAAGAAAAAAAGAATGGTTACGAAGAACCTAGGGGCAGGACAGGAATAAAGACACAGATGTAGAGAATGGACTTGAGGACAGAGGGAGGAAGAAGGGTAAGCTGGGACAAAGTGAGAGAGTGGCATGGACATATATACACTACCAAATGTAAAATAGATAGCTAGTGGGAAGCAGTTGCATAGCACAGGGAGATCAGCTTGGTGCTTTGTGACCACCCAGAGGGGTGGGATAGGGAGGGTGGGAGAGAGACACAAGAGGGAGGAGATATGAGGATGTATGTATACGTATAGCTGATTCATTTTGTTATACAGCAAAAACTAACACACCACTGTAAAGCAGTTATACTCCAATAAAGACGTTAAAAAACAAAACTAATATTCTCATTGTCAATACCTTAACTCCACAGAAAAGACTTTTCTGTTACAGTTCTTCTGCACTAAACCTGAGTTAATTAGCATGGTCACCTCATGGTCAGTAAGGGGAAATTTTCTCTTCAAGGAATTACATCCCTTGGGTTATGGCCTTTTACCACGTTCTGGTATTCCTATTATCCCCTCCTCCACCCTAGCCTCAGTCCAACACAGGCACATCACTAACGTGCACATAGTCTTTCTATTTTGTGAGGAAATTTGAGTTGCAGAGTAGCCCCTACTTGGCAATAGTCTTGAGTATTCAGAACGTTCCACAAGGGGCTCTCTTGTACTACTTTTCTTTTATGTCCCCAAAGGCTCCTCTTTCTAGACTTCTAACTTAGTCTCATCTCCCTCCTTCCCTAGGATCAAGCTGATATTTCACTCTGAGATTTTAGAGGGAGTGAGCAAGGGATCTTTACCCATTTGGCCCCAGACCTACCATTTCACTTCAAGTCAAAATGGCGTCTGAGCAGCTCACCACCACAGCCTGGGCCAGCATCTCCCTGAGTTGTCTTGTTAAGGAGTCTTTCATTAGCCTTTCATGTGCTTCTGGGCATAAAGCCCTACACTCAGTTTTCCTCTCTCCAAATTCGTTTCCCTCATACCCCTCTTCCTGATTTCGGTTCATAATCTGCCCTTGCTCTCAGTGATGGCAGCCTTCCATTATGGAGTATGCCCATCTCTCAAGCCTCCACCTCTCGGTTTCACTGACATGCCCTCTTATCTTCTCACAGGTCTGTCCTCCGAGCTCTTGAACCTGCTGGTCTAGCCTGCAGGTCGCCTCCTCGGACAGACGGTCCTCTTAGTTAGGTTCCCAGATACTCCTTCTCTTGCATAACTTCCAGCAACCACCAGACAACAACTATTTAAGAGGGGTGATTTTCTCTTCCAAAGACCACGCCTCTGAACTTTTTCCTTTCACTCTGGCCGTTCACCACACCCAGCCTGTCTACTGGGATCTAGCACGCACAGCCCCTTCAAGTGTGCAACTGTTTTTACTACAATAAAAAGGACTGTTAGGATTCAAACTATATCCAGATGCGTGAAGTCACAAGTATACGGTTCCGTGCAACTTGGCCTGGCAGAGGTTGACAGCGTTAGCCTCTTCCAAGGCCTCTCTGCATTTCCACCATCGTTGTCTCAGGAAACTCTCCTAGCCCTGATCTTTGGGGCTCACTATCCCCACTTGTTTCTTCTATTTTCACTCCCTGCTGCAGGTCCTGGCATTCCCTGGAATTGTTGGGTCATTTTCTGCCTTTACTTTAAGGCCCCTTGCTCAGCCTTAGGTCATAACTGTCCTTCTCAGATCATATACACTTAGGAGCACCCATATTATTGGTGGTTCACTCCTGGTTCCTTCTGACCTTTGCTCTTCATTTCAACAGAGATATATTCACTTTCCATCAGTTCATACTGAGACTCTGTCTCACCTCGCTCTCTCCCTCTCCCTTAACTTTTTATTTTTCCTAAAACCTTCACGCTTATTTGCAACTCTGCTGCCAGCATCCCTAACCTCTTGGATGCAAAGTCACCAGGGTCAAACCAGACACATCAGCATAATGAACTTTCAACCAACCTCACTCCTAAATTCTGATCAGGAATCTGACTGTACTAATATTGTTTTGACCCTAATTACATGTGTTCTTCAAAGAGTCTATCTCCATTTTATCACACCTAGTTCATAAATCACAGTGCTTTGAAGGGAAGTATATTTTGATTTTTTAAATTATTTTTGAGAATCCCTTTGCTGTACTTTCATTATGGTGATCTGGGTACTTGGTGTAAATATACTGTAGTTATGCATATTTATTTGGAATAGATAAAGAAAAACAAACAAACCCCGTGGGTCAAAGTCGGCTGTTGCGCATCAGAACCACCTGTGGATCATTTGTAAGATGAAAAAGCTCTGCCTCTCCATCCTCCCAGGGATGCAGACTCAGGAACACCTTGGGGAACCTAGAGCCACTGATGTAAGTGATTCCTGAGACAGTGCCATCAATAGGCACAATGAAGATGTGAACTAATGTAAGTGCTAAGATGGGCCTTCTGTGATTTTGCTTTGCCCTCCTGTTGCCTCTCCTCCAAGAAGTGCACTTCACGTGTTTTTTCCCACTCCTTCCGAGTCCCATCCTGATGTTCCAACGTAAACTAATTTTTTTGATGTGAGTAAATGACCTACTACCCTTTGCCAAAGGGAAAGAAAGTGTGGAGGAGTATCTACCCTCAGTGCTTACATTCTGTTTTGTCATGCGAATGCATCTCCTGGGAGGTGTGAGGGCTTCTCTCTGCACTGGATGGCCCTTTAACTTATTACTCATCTAATAGTCTTCTTACGGTGGGGATGGCTGAACCAGGATTGAAAAAAGTGTTGGGGGGAAGGGGTCCCCGGCGAGAATGGAAGCAAAGAAAGTTACCAAAGGCCTAACTGGTTCACAGCACGTTTAGTGCACAACCATTTCTTCTTGTCTAGGGAATGTCAGACACCTGTAGCCCTTGACATCTTCTATGGTCAAACTTACCAGCCCTTCATCTAATTTAGGAGTCTGAGTTTATCAGAGAGAAAGGAAGGGGCAGACCTCGTTTCTTTATGCATTTGTCAGGTCCAATTTCTCATTATTCTACTCCTTATCACCCCTATTTTTATCAATTTCTTTCTATGTCATTTGCAGAGAGCAAAAGAGGGAGAACCTCTCTCTCTTTAAGAAATAACAAGGGATCTCAACTAATTATGCCTGTCATGTGACAGGTAATCTTGTTCTATTTTGAGCTTGGCTGTTGGATGGCTGGGGGTTCTGACATTGCTGATGATTTCTAGGTAATTTACATTCTCTGCAAGTTGGGGAAGTTGAGAACTAAACACTTGAGAAAGTACGGGTTAGAGAGGCCTAGAGCAACCAATCTGGTTTAATCCTAGCCTCATCTAACCATCTATGTGACCCAAGGGAAGCCCTATGTGCCTGAGACGCAACTGACCCCTCTATAAAATGGAGATAGAGACCTCCGTAAAAGGTGGCGAGGATTTTACACAATGTCCATTAAGCACCTAGCATAGTTCCTATCTCATGGTCCATCACAAGATTATTATTATTCTCTACAACTCTTAAATGTCAGCAAAAGTCTTTGAGACTCCCATAGGACCAGCACCGTATGCCATGACATTTTAGAAATAAAAGAGTTTTGTCAGTAAATATATCGATGGCTCATAGATGAGCACTTCAAATAATCCATCACACAGCCACATCACTCCCTATCGTGCTGTCAAAGAGCTCTTATCAAGCAGGAGGATGAGTCATGCAAAAGACACCAGATACACTGAACCATCTTACACGACTACCCTGTTTTATTTTTACCACTGAACTATTTGTCAGACTGAACGTTTTGTTTTGTTTTGTTTTCTGTTATTACTTCCAGCTGGTCCAGGAGAAGGAAGAAAGGAACACTCTTCCTTTAAAAGCTGAAACTTTAACTTGCACCTAATTTTTAACAGAAAGCAAGAAAACATCATTTATCTTCTCAGACTCCATTTCGGTGCACCCCAATTGTCTGAAGGACCCCTTGCCACCATCATCCAGAGATCATGGACCTAGAGTTAGGAGAGAAGAAATCTCCCTAATAGCAGACGTGCCTGGATACAAAAGAAGGGTATATTATAAGTGGCATTCATCCATTTATTTCCGAGTAAATAATCCCCCAGAAACTGGGAGGAAAAAAGTTAACCTACATTCTTTTACTTTACAACATGGTCCCAGATAAGGTTTTTTGTTTTATTTTTTATAAATAAAATGTTCTTAACTGCGTTTCAGTAACAGCATTCATTTGTATGTTTAAAATATTGATGTTTAGGATAAAACTGATATTTCTATTAATTTCCAGCTGTTAGTTGGTTTCGTGAAGGTTTCTTCTAGTTCTAAGATCCTTTAAGGCCTTAGAAATGACTCTTGATACAATTTCTTTGTATTGCCCAGCATGTTAAATCTTCAGGGAGGCCCTTCTCCCTGTCCTGAGAGAAGCTCGTTGGGAAGGAGGTGCTGTGTCGTCCAGAGAGGATCACCTACTGGTAATGATCAGAATAGTAACACCCATGCAAGGAGCACCTAATGCACCAGGCTAAGCATGTTACATCTAGTTGTATATTTACTCCTTCAAACACCCTGTAAAACAGGTTTTCATTTCCACAGGTTACAAGAGAGGCTTCAAGAGATTCATTAAGCTGCTGCAGGTCACAATTTGGTAAAATCTGGAACTAGGAAAATCTGTATCTCCCTGGCTCCAAACTTGTGTTCTTTTCTTTCTGTCAGACCACCTAGAATAAAAAGTAAAATGTGTAACTATTACGCCACTTGACGGCTTTAGAATATAAGAAGCTGCGAAAGGCAAGGTCTACCCGTAGTGAATCAGGGGCAGAGCCTGGGGGTTGGACACTAGCGTCCCCAAGCGTTCAAGAGCCATGTTTTGATTGACCTTCACAATGTTCGACTTCAATTCAAATTAAAAATTGCCAACATTTAAAACTATGCAGAATTCACATAAAAATCAGGATTGGGGAACTTCTACTGACAAACCAGAATATCTGGCAAAACTCTCCACATTCCCACATGGTAACTTCGGGGGCAGCTGAGCAGCAGATGCTTTTTCCGACAGACCACTCCCTCCCGTAGACTGCAGCCGACTTAGCTTGTGTGCCTGAGCCCTAGGGCTTTTGAGCTTGTGACCCTACCCCCCAACCCCGCCTCCTTTTCTCCATGGCACTCAGTCTAGAGAAACTAGAAGGGTAAAATGTTCTCAAACTTCGTAAACATACAGTGTGTCAAAAGCTAAAAGAAAGGAGGTAACTTGTACCTTTTCCTCAATGGTTTCCTCTTGGGGATGACCCAGAGATTGTGAAGGTTTTGAGAACAGCCTAGAGCTTTCAATTAAAATGGTTTTGTCTTTGGTTGCTACCGGAATAAACCTGTAAGCAGACAGCTGTTTTATGCCAGCTAAAATTCTAGTCTTGGGTGGGATGGCAGAGGTTTATGACTTCAGATGAGAAACAGGCGGGAACAGATTATATTCCTATGCCAAGTTTCTCCCTTTATTGCCATGGAAGCAAGAAGACAAATGCAGAAAGGGGAAAGCTTTGCTAGACCCGTGTTTCACTGAGACTTTCTGCTAGGCATCAGCAGCTGCACAAGATTTTGCAAACACTTTTACAGGAAAATCATGGCTATAGAAAACCTCTAAAATTAAAACAGAGCTGGAAAAGAATGAAGACCATGCATTTGTCTTTAAACTCAGAAGTGGAACCCCTGGGATTTCGTATTCTATAACAAGACTGGAAACATTATTAACGTTAATAAATAAACATCTGGATTGACTTGCAGTCTAAATTTAAGTGTCCAAAATATTTTGGCTCTATTATAACTATACTGCATTTTCCTAAATTTTCCAATGTTTCTTCTGTCCTCAGCTTACACTTGATTTTCTTCTGACTCTTTTAACTCAGGTCTTGTTTTCCATGAAAATAGACCTTGTTATATAAATGTTTAAACACCAAAGGTCCACAAAAGGATACAGAATTGGTTTTGATTTCATCCCTGTATTTGCACAATGTGGGTCTTTAACACGCTCATGTCCTTTTAATCGGAACCATGGAATCACACCATTTGCTTCTCTCTCATTGATCTAACACTTTGTGCTCTATCTAATTCCAAGAGAGCCGAATTTTACCAACAAAATTTTCATTGAGCTAAAATTAAAACTCAAGGTCATTATGAAGCTATCTGTTAGTTCCATTCTTTAATGTAAAATTTAGCCAGTTGTTAGCTCAGTTTGGGACAGTATAAGGGGGAAAACATGTAAAATATTGTGGCATAAACCAGATTAAGGCGTACGCATCGCCAAGTCTCACTTGGATCCTCCAAAAGCAAGAGTCCACGTGAAAGTGAAGGTCAGCAAAACACATCTCCACCAAGAAAAGTGCAATAAAACCAATGCAGAATTCAAATAAGCCAGCTACAGAGAATCCTCCTCATAAACCCAGTGCTTAGACTTGATCAGTTCCTCCCCACCTTCATTTGAGTGTTGGTCTCAGGTCCCTGGGCTGCTGTTGCTGCCTTGAGCCTTTTTCTAGTTGTAAGCCAAGGGGTTGCTATGCAGAGTCCCAATGCATGGAACCAGAGTTAATCATTCACAGGCCCTTTTGCCTGAAATAAGATGCTTTTCATTTCCCTTAGCTTATGTGAATAATGAAAAAAGAAAACAAACAAAGGAGATAACTGCACTATGTTAAAAGATAATCCCTTAGCATAACTATTGTCTAGAAGGCTGAGCACCACGGGCAGGCAAAAATCCAGTCTGCATTCAGTGACTACGGTGACATTTATTTATAAGAGATTATGCCATGACAGAGCTTCAAGTCATTTAGAAATGCTCCTATTCCCCAAGGCCTCCGCTATATTTATATGCAGGATCCCATATTATTTTTCCTGCTGTTATGGCAACAAAGATTTCAATGTTTACAGAGCTATCAAGTTCTGACAGGCCAAGCTGGGGACTTTGCATCACTGGCTCGAATGAAAATGGAGCAAGGGACCCGGGGAGCCAGCACAAGCTCGTCTGTCTGAACACCGAATACCTGAGCAGAAGGGAGGTACAAAGCAGACAAACTGTGCTAATCAGCCCGCAGGGCCACTCTCCCCAGGGGAGTTTGCCTTCAGGATCCTGTGGTTTCGGGGATACATTACGAAGTACCTGAACCTAGTAAGTCACGAAACCCGAAAGAAAAGCAAACCCCCAAATTCCTACTACAATTTTGTACTCTGCATGGATATTTAAAGCTCTTTTAAATATGGGATGATAGGGTCCAGTATTAGACCTCTGGGGTAGTGGAAGAGGAAATGAAAATGCAGTGCGTGAAGAAAGGGCAGAGCAAGTACTTTCTCTGTGCCCACTTTTTGTTTTTAACTACACAGTGGAGAGTATCCCTGCTTACCTTCACACCGCATTTAATCATTGCCCATGGCTTGGGAGTTTCTAGAATACTCCAGTGCTGGGGCTAATTACCGTATGGAGCCGGCTATAAAAACGTCCTAGAAATACTTGTATCTATCTCACAGACAAGGTTTTCTTGAGAACTTGCCACCTGCCCCATGGAAATAACTGTGTGTAAATGGGACCTCATGGTCTGAGGTTCTCTGCCTCAGAATGAGTTGCTCTTTGGAGTGGACCCAAACTCCTCCATACTCTGTGACTGAGACACTGGACTAGAAATCATGAAAACACAAGTCCTTCCAAACACGCTCCTTGGATATCTTGGTTCTAGTGGAAGCAGGAAATAAAAGTCACAAGCGTAGCCTCGGATGCAATTGGCCACCACTTTCCAGGCCTAGATGTGGACCAGGAAAACAATATCAAGTCACAGTGAAACGGAGCAAGAAGTTCTAGGCCAAGTTCCTTTCTTTTTTTCTTTTCTTTGTGTATGTGTGTTCATAAGGGTATTGGTGTTTATTTGCTTACAAAAGTGTAGGATGGACTTCACAAACGTGTCGAAATTTTTTTTTTTTAATTTGAGGTTTTGTTCTGTTTAAAATTGTAAATAGCAGGAAATATGCATAGTCCCTAATGCTTAAGATGAACATGGCAACAAATAATAAACTGAGACTTATCATATAATATTGGACAGGTGAAAAAAACTGTTTACATGATACGGACTTTCAACTTACATAAAATAAATGTTAAAGTATGGAGGAAAAGGTATTAATAATAATTGCGATAAATGCCTCTATATGTCTTTCTTGATAAACTAGAGCTAGAAATGAGTGATGTATGGCCTTTCCCTTTGGAAGGGCTGCTTCCCAAGGCCATTGTAAAGACTAGTTGGAAAGCCTGGGAGAGGAGAGCAGGGCTTTGAGCTCTAATAGACATCAGGCCATCCAGTGGTAGCAACTGTGGCCACTATTGGCAATTCCTGTTGCCATCAGCGACTTGGCTTTTCTTTCTCCATGAACTAACTTTGCTCATAGTTTGCTCCCTTGGGATCCTGGCCCCCAGACAAGATTATCTGTGGCTGGGCTTCCCAGCAGTCAGAGATTAAAGGATACTGTTTGAAGCTGTGCTTCAGCGTGTCTCTCTGTCTCTTCTGGTCAACCCACTTCAGTTTACCCCACAGCAGCAGGAAAGGCAGCTCATGTTATCATCTTCATGATCACAACAGTCTTCGTCATCATCAAGAAAAGAATTTATTACAAACACAGTTAATGGCCCAGATCTCATTCCTAAGTACTCTTTCAAGATAATTATTTAACCGTGAGTCTTACCATGAGCTCTGCAAACGTACTATTCCTTCGTTTAACAAATATTTCTTAGCCCCTAATTTACGTGTGGCTCTGTACAATACCCTAGAAGTGCAGTGATATGCAAGATAAACAAGGTCTTTGCTTGGACTGAGCTTAAATTTTATGGGGAAACAGTAAATAAACACAAGTAAATCAACCAGCAATACGACTGTTAGCATCAAATATGATAAAAAGGAAATTAAGAGGCTATGACAGTAGAAATCATGGAATATCTTCATATATTGGGTGCTTAAGAACTTCTTCCCTGATTGACATTTAAGAAGGGACATGTTGGATATGAAAACAGCTCTGAAACTAAACACACTGGAAGCGTTCCGCTGATGGTAAACCTAATGATGTTTGGGGCTCTCAGTGACTCTACTTAAAAAGTCAAATAAAATATTTCTGGTACATTTTAAATCTCTCAGTCTTCTGGAAGACCCAATAGGATGACCTGGGGGAAACCTTATGTCTTAGTTTTAGCTTGATACTACATTGTTAACTAATTCCATCTGTTGGCTTCTTGTGGAATTTTGGCTGCCACAACAAAACCAAGATCTTCCTTTAACAAAGGAAGATATAGAAAAGGGTTTTAACGTGGCAGATTAATGAGGGATTTTTCCTTAGTATCTGTCATAAATTTATTTGCAAAATAAACTATGTATGGTTCATATATACAATTTACTAGTGCAAACATCTTGCACTTTCATCAGATTTTTAAAGGGTTCTGTGACCCAAAAGAAGGACATGGCCACTCAGACAGAATGGATCTAAAGCAGTCCATTGATCTGGAATCTTTCAAAGAGTTGAGTTTTTCTATCCAGGCCTTCAGCTGATTGGATGAGGCCCACCTGTATTACAGAAAGCAATCTGCTTTACTCAAAATCCACCAATTTAAATTTTAATCTCATCCAAAAACAACCTCACAGAAAAATTCAGAATAATGTTTGACAAAATATCTGGAACCATGGCCTAGAAAACTGACACATAAAATTAACCATTACAAGGTATATACTGCATCCTGAAAGGCAGAGGCCCATACTCACAAGGTATCATTTCAAAGCTGATGCCTTAGCTATACCTATAAGAGACGATACCAAAGTTTTATCAGGCTGAAGCTTCTGGGTGATGGATGATGTAGTATGTGGTAGGATGGGGTACCATGGTCATTTATCTTTTGCTACACCTCCTTTTCTGTAAGGTGGGTCCCTTGGTTCAAAGAAATGTCATGCCAGATCTCATGTCGATAAATCAGATAGTCTGTGAGCCCTTGGATAGCAGAAAAGCTGAGGAACTGCAGGCAGGAAAGAATATCCATACCTGGAAATACATGCAAATCCTAGTCACAACAGATCACTGCCCTCTCCATGACACAAAGTGTCCAATGTAAATAACTTGCCACTAAGAGGCTTGTTGGCTTCCTTGAGGGATAGCATTACATTTGGGGCTCAGCATCGTATTATATTAGGAGTCTCTCCTGCTGACAAGTTGCACATTCAGCAGCAGTAGCTAGGAGAACATATGCTTTTTGTCTCTGCCACCATGTCTACCCAGTTCATGGGCACATTTTGGTAGCCAAAGACAAGATACCGGGGTAGCCAAAGACAAAGGATGGCTGGCTTCTCCTGGATGAATCATCCTATCCACCTGCTGCTCTACCATTGGATGGTCTCTGGTGGGCATTAACATGCAATAGGAAGATTGCTTTGTGCCCACTCCCATTAAATCCACCCAACTGCCTCTCACCCGATCTCCTTGTCCCCAATCTTCCAATCTTGCTGCTTTCAGACCCCTGACTAAATAGGCAAGCCAATCTCCACTACCTGGGAGTTTGTATATATCCTTACATTGGGCTACTCTTCTCTCCACACAAAAGGGATAACAAGCTACCCTGCCTGGAGTCCTGCCCACGGGAAGAATTTCTTTCCGCCACTGTCCTTCTGGGCCATCCAAGAATAGGCTCAACTGAACTAACGTACTGAGCTGACCTATCTGTGAACCAAGCTCAGGATTTTTTCCTCTTCTAGCAGTTGATTATGGCGCTGAAGGCGTAAACAAAGGGAGAAGCATCGGTGCAATGGGGGTAGGTGACATGGGGATTTGAACCACCTATTTGTCAGAATTACATGTGCCTTTAGGACCTGCTGGCACCTGATTCTGGATATACCACTTTCATTGTACAATGGATTGTTGCTGGGCCCACCTAAACTTACGAACTAGTGGGTCTGAAAGCAGCCGACTCAGGATGGGCAGCTCTGGTCGGGTAGTCATTTGGTGTCCTGTGTTTAGATGGCCAGTACCTACCAGATCCAATAGCAGATCAGCAGCTGCTTCGTGAATGGTGTATAGTACTCAGTTGTAGATGGCTTCTCCAGAAACTTGGGTTCTGCCCTGTGATTCTTCTACTAGAACTTGCCAGAGACTCCATATAGTATCTATATTAGTGTCGTGTAGGATATATAATGTATATTTATATTCAAATATGTATATTCAAATGCTAATCTCATCTGGAAACACCCTTACAGAGATACCCAGAAATAATGTTTAATCTGGCATCCCATGGCCAGTCAAGTTGACATATAAAATTAGCCATCACGAGTCTACCCCTTGTCAGCTTGGCAGTCATACACATCTCCTTAAACCATACTTAATCTCCAAATAAAGACACTAACAAAATCACATTTCTGCCCAACATGATACAACTATCCGGCCTACAACCAAAAACATACTAATCTCTTCCCTAGAAGAAGACGTAGAGTCCTTCAGTGATGCTTACTCTTTCCTTGATATCCTATAACTTAAATGCTATGATGTAAAATTAACAATACTTAAATACTGTGATATAAAATCAACACATCTTATATTACATAACAAAGGAGTAAGAGAGAAAAGAAAACAAAGGTCGTAGCTGGTATTTATAACGACCTTCTTCCACTATCCATTCTGTATTCCCTTTGCCTTCAGCAAGCACCTCAGCTGATCATGGTTCTTTACCTGGTGGGGTGACCCAAGCCTTCATTCCTGAAGGATCTGGGCTATTGGTAGTCCTGCCTGGGTCAGGTCGTTGTATTTTTCCATTGACCTTAATCACTAGGCACGGTAATACTAAGAGATGTCCTAAGGGATCTCCTGTATCCCAGACACACTCTTCCTTACCTTCACTGTGGAGTAGTAGTCCAATTTCCCCTTGGTAATCAGGATCAATCACCCCAGCCAGCACAGTAACTCCCTTCTTTGTCTGTTGATTCAGAGGCATCGGGAGCCCACAGTGGCTGGGCAGCAATCCTAACTTACAGTTCAATGGAACCATTGTTGTGTCTCCTGGTGGAATCATTCCTCCCTCTGGAGCTAAGAACTTTAGGCCAGCAGAGCATAAAGTTGCAGAAACAGGAGGCAAAAATTTTGCTAGTGGGTCACTAGATATAATTGTAAGTGGTACCACTCCCATTTCCACTCCTTGATTCCTGGACCTGTAAATCCTGCCTGTTGGAGAAACAGCAACATATACTGGACACCGATTCGGAGCTTATACAGCCTTCTGGAGGACCTTGCCCCAAACCTGAAAGGTACTTCCACCTAGTTGATGCTGTAACAGAGTCTTCAAAAGGCCATTTCACCATTCTCTCAAACCAGCTGCTACAGGATGGCAGAGAACATGGTAAGACCAAGGAATTCCACGAACATGGGCCCATTGCTGCACTTCTTTTGCTTGTGAAGTAAAGTCCTAGCATGTCCCAAACTGGTGGAGCCTTAAAACCTTTACTGGAATGACAGGCTCCTGAATCTTTGTAGAGTTTCTCTCAATCTCTGGAGTACACGTGTCTTCCCAGGGCATCCCAAGTACTTGCCACTTCCTGCTTAGGTATGATTAACTGCCGTCACCAGTATACAGGACCCAAGTGGTATTTTGTGGAATGACCAGAAGATCAAGGTCCCTTCAAGCTCCATTGTGACAGAGCAGGAGAGTTAATTTGGGCCTAGGGCAAGCCTGTGAATATACCCCGTTGTCCACCCTGGCGAACTGTCTCTGATCCTCATTCATAACAGGTATTGGAAAGAACATATTTTCCTGTTCAATAGCCGCATGCCACAAATGAGAAGCAGTGGTAATCTGTTCTAGGAAAAATACCACATGCAGCGTAGCAGCCACATTGGGGATGCCACTAGGTTACATTTCTTCTAGTCCACGGCCACCTGCCGTGATTCATCTGATATATGCAGGAAGGAAAATGATGTGTTAAATGGGGATATAATGGGGTTGCCCATCTATGCTGGTTTCATTAAGTCTTCGAGGATGGTGCTAATCACCGCCAATTCACACAGGAGTTGGGGGACAGAATTATTTTTGATTTACCATCTTGGCCTGCGTGACCTCCACTTGGTCTTTGCTACTACAATAGCTCTTACTCCACAGATTAGGGAACCAACGTGAGTCTTCTACCAGATGCTAAATATGTCCACCCTGATTATTCAGTCAGGAAATTGGAAAACGATTACCAGATGAGCCCAGAGGCCCACTGGACCCAATCTGAGTTGGTTCCATTGACCACCTGACCTCTATTCTCCCTCGCTGTAACAGAGAAGGCATGAGAGTGTTCAGGTTTCCCAAGGACAGTGTCTTATCAAATCCTCTATCCATCAGCCGCGTAAAATGTGTGTATTCCCCAGAATCTGAGACAAAGATTCATGAGCAAATAACTTATTAAGAAAGTACCCTCAGTTTCCACTCCTGGGTATATACCTGAAAAAAAACAAAAACGCTAATTCAAAAAGATACATGCACCCCAATGTATACAGCAGCATTATTTACAATTGCCAAGACACGGAAAACACTTAAGTGTCCATCAACAGATGAATGGATATAGAAGATGTGGTATATATATGTATATGTGGTATATATATGTATGTATATAAGAAATAATTATGACGAATAATTATTGGCAAAGTAGTTAATAATATAAGATATACATTATATATATATATATATATATATATATATATATATATATATA
>NW_020837950.1:57880243-58100943 GCF_003676395.1 Aethalodelphis obliquidens | reverse complement strand
ATATATATATATATATATATATATATATATATATAAAATGGAATACTGCTCAGATATAAAAAAGAATGAAATTCTGCCATTTGCAGCAATGTGAATGGACTTGGAGGACATTATACTGGGTAAAATAAGTCAGACAAATAAAGACAAATATTGCATGATGTCATATGTGGAATCTAAAAAGTACAACAAACTAGCAAATATAACATAAAAGAAGCAGACTCACAGATATAGAGAACAAACTAGTGGTTACCAGTGGCGGGGTAGCAGGTGGGTGCAATATAGGGTTGGGGGTGAAGGGTACAAATTATTGGGTGTAACATAGGCTCAAGGATGTACTGTACAACACGGGGAATATAGCCAATATTTTGTAATAGCTGCAAATGGAAAGTAACCTTTAAAAATTGTAAATAAAAATAAAAAAGTTAAAGTGCCCTCAGAAAGAACTGCAAAGGGACTGGCAGAAGTAGAACGAAGAAACGGAAGAAGTGGAGGAGATGTGTAATTGCAGGCAAAATCCCAGCCTTGGACTAGTCTAACAGGGGGGCTTTCAAGTGGAAAATTATGACGGATGTATCCAGATGGGAGGCAAGGGGGCTGGCCTGTCATATTCCTACATCAGTCAGTCACTGGTTAAATGCCACTGGGGGCAGGAGGAAGAGGGTCAGTGCAAGCTTCTGGACACCTCTGCTCTCTTGAAGTGGAGGCTTTGTGGCAGTCTTCTAAAGAGAGCTGCAGGTGTGGCTTCTTAGCAGCCAATGCACACACAGGCCAGGGAGGGTGGAACACAAACGAAAATACAAGAGAGCCAGCAGTTTCCAGTGACGCATGAGCTATATCCACTACAGTAGTTAAAGGAGCAGACAATGGCCAAAGGGCAAGAAAAGGAGAAAAGGATGAAAAGGACAAAAACCTGGTGAAGAGGAAAAGTTAAGATAGGGAATGTTACGTCAGTGTAAACGGACGACCTAAGACAAAAGGAGAAGTGAGATAGGATCCCAACAGTCCAGAACGTTCACATCTCCCCTCCGCTTTCCTCAGCTGCTACAGACATGCCTGTGCCCCTCTCCCCTCCCCCGCACACACACCCCCTTAGAAAAATTAGCAATCAAACAAGCACTGGCGTTGTATTATCCCATTAAACTTGTTTCATTGGTTTACTTGCATCTAAAGAGGAAACACTTCCTCAGTAGCATAGCAGAAACCCTGGTTTTCGGAAACTGAGTGGCCTTGTGCAAGTTGTTTAACCTCTTCAAGACTTGATCACATATTTTTAAATGTGGATAATAATACCCACAATACAAAGATTTTTGTAGATTAATTTTTTAAATCTACCAAGAAATTGCTAGCACAATGCCAGGCATACGGTAAGCACTAAATAAACAATAGTTTCCTTCTTCCTTCAGATATGTTCCCAAACTAGACTGCACTTTTTTTCTGAAATTCTTGAGGACAACTGGATTCTTGGTGTTACAGTCCTAGCCTATCAAAAAAACAAAAAAACAAAGCCTGAGGAGTGCAATCTGGTATAACGCTGGCAGATCCCGCAAAAAGAAAGAACTCGTGGTTTTCCTTTAGTTCAGTTTCTATAATGAGAAAAGGCATACTTTTATAGAGTATTTGAAAAGATAGAAGTGACTTACATTTTAAATAGGTAAAGCTGATTTCTTGTATGGTTGTGTGTCGTAACCTCTGATATTTTAGACTGTTACCATTGTTTTCCATTTGGACGTCAGGATGCTAAGTTTCAGCACATAAATGTCTAGGAAAGAGGTCTTGTAAAGTGTGGAGACGTGAGGCTGCTCTGACAATCTTCCCTAGGAATCTGTATTTCTATCTTAGTTAAGTATCTAAGTATCCGTTAGCAGTGAAGCAATGGTCCCATCTATAAAATCAGTCCTGAGAGAAAAAAAAGAGAAAGCACGTGACAAGGAGATGAAAAGTAAAAGTGTAAAAGACATACGGGGGGAAGGAACAGAGGAAATTGTGTGAATGAATAAGAAATAATTATGAAGAATAATTATTGGCAAAGTAGTTAATAATATAAGATATACAATTCAACTTACTACTTGTAATTTCTAATCTCAAAATCAGTCTGCCAGGGTAGATGAATGGATGGGTGGTAGATGGACGGAGAGATAGGCATGGATATTAAAGATATAACCATTGATGAATAGCTGTTGAAATGAATTATTAAGGGGGAACATATTCCAAATTTCTAAACGGTTATGCACTACAGTTCCCAGATGGAGGCTTTATTTTTCCATGTGTCTTTGTCATTTTCCTTCTCTGTATGACCACCTGGCACCCTTTTGTTCCCCAGCCTGGCCCCATAAGAATGCAAGTTGCTTAGCAACTGATCCATCCACTCAAGTGTCTCAAGGAAATAACCCCTGCTCCTAGGATGGGGCATGATCCGAGTTATTATAGTAAGCTCTAGTGTTTACACCTAAGCCCGAAGAGATAATCCTTGTTCACGGTATTTCCATTGCACTCTATGAAAACCCATGTACAAGCCAAAAAAGGTAAGTGAGAGCTACATAACCCGTTTTTTCTTTCAAGAACTATTAATTTGACAGTATATGAATAGGTGCTGGTGCAAGTTGGTTGAATGCTGAAATATTCCATGGTCAGACATAACCAGGAAAATGTCTGGACATTTGTAGGCAACCAACATGACAATGATTAGGTGTTTCCAATACAGTCACTAACAGATACCACTTAATCCATAAAATGTAATTGAAATGCTGTAGTTTTGTTTGGAATCTTCAGCCTTTCCAACCTAAATCTTACAAACACAAATATATATACACACGTACACTTCTAGCTGAAGTTGCTGTTTTTCATACTTTTAGAAAAGGCAGTAAAGCACACAGAGGAAAGTGGTATGTTGGCATTTGTTTCAAAGGTTTGAGGGCTCATGAGCTAGAGACAGAGGTGTTCTCTTCAAGAGCTACAGGCACGGAAAACGGAAAGCATCCATTTGTTTATATGGACATATTTATTAGCCAAAAGTACATAAATCTGCAGAGCAAGACACAAGAGGATGACTTAGAATGCTTCTGTCCCATTACAAAACAAATTATGTTTTACTATCCTGGAAGGAAAGCTCCCACACATAGCACAAGGGCCAGTCTCACCCCATTATACACATTACAATTAAAACATTGTCTATAAACTTATTCTTTCCCTTAAGACGCATGTTACTACGTGCAGGAACTCCTTATAAGATAATTATTCTCTTTCACCAAAATTTAAGCATTAAGACTCTCATATATCAAGCTTTCTTACAGCAAAGTACATATATCCTTATTATTTATTGTTGGTTTTTTTTCAAGCACAAGGGATTGAGTGAATAAAGCTCTACAAAAGCTTGTCCAAAACTAACGGATGCACAGAAGTATGGGGTCACTTGGAGGCAGTCTCCAGAAGTGATGTGATGAAGTTCTATTTTGGGAGGAGTAATTGTTTTATTTTTTATTTTATTTTTAACTAGTATGCAACAATGAAGTTTCCCTTATATTCCACGTGAGTAATATGATCCCGGTTCACCCAGAATCTAACAGAATCAGGACATTTCCGAGAAACCAAAAAGATTAGCATTTCCATGTACCATTAATAGAAGTATAATTCGATGTAAACTTTTTGAAGGAAATTTGTCAACATACATCAACTTTTTCAATATGCACATATTTTAATCTAGTAATTCTCTTTCTAGGAGTTGACACCTAGCAAAATTGGATACTAATAAAAAGCTGCAAAGATGTCCACACAAAGTAGTTTACAATAACAAAAGGGAACAAATTATAAGTTTAATAGGAGATTTGTTCAGGCATTCATTCAACAGTTTGTTTTGCACATACGCCATACTTCTGGGGCTATAGCAGTAAGTTAAAAAGTTATCTGCTTCCATGGAGCTTACATACAATGAGGGAAACACAATTAAAATCATATACAATTTATGAAAAAGACAGGAGCTGTTGATGCGATTGCTGAGGGGTATAAGAGAGGATTAGAGGGTGAATTCGAAGATCGTGGCCTGAGTAAATGAGTGAAGAGCACTGGTGAATCTTGAAGACAGAAAATATCACTTCATCCCACCCGATGCTGTGTCCCCAGGAGACAGGGGTAATGAAAACCTCAGACAAGTTTGAGGGGGATCTAAAGAAAGAGGAAATGTGTGCCTAACTTCAGGGAAGCTGGCGGAAACAAGCTCCATAAGGAGGGTGATGAACAAAAGTGGAAAGGAGCACAATAGAGGTCAGCGGGTGCCCACGGAGGACAGAGGAAGGCTGTGGACGGAAGTCTGCTCCCCACGAGTGTCCTTGCACAGCTGCAAGCCCACCCCTGCCCCTATATTCAACACAGGAATAAAGACAGAAAGGACACCTGGACCGTGCTTGCCCCTGGAATGCCTGAATATCATTGAACTGACAGTTTACCAGAAATAAACCAGATCTACCATTCAGAATAAAGGCCCCAAAGAGACTAGATTAAGTTACAGAAAATTAATATTACTCCTTTTCTCTCCTTCCTTTCTTCCTTCCTTCTTTTCTTCCTTTCTTCCTTCCTTCTTTCCTTTTTCTTTTTTTTTCTGTCTTTTTGCATGGCTGAGTTGGAGGCTGATAAATCTCTACCAAAAATATAAAATCCAAATATCCTCTGGGTGCTCTAGCTTGTGGGCCCCAGGAGGGACCTGTTTAACAATTACCGCCTAAGACAAGAGTAAACAAATGTTGGCGAGGATGTGGAGAAAAGGGAACACGTGCACTGCTGGTGGGAATGTAAACTGATACAGCCACTATGGAGAACAGTATGAAGGTTCCTCAAGAAATTGAAACTTGAACTACCATATGATCCAGTAATCCCACTTCTGGGTATTTAACCAAAGGAAACAAGACCATTATCTCAAAGATATATCTGTACTTCCATGTTTATAACAGCATTGTTCACAATAGCCAAGTTATGGAAGCAAGAAATGTCCACCAACAGATGAATTGATCAAGAAAATATGATATATATATATATATATATATATATATATATATACATATCACATTATTCAGTCTTTAAAAAGAAAATTCTGTGATTTTCAACAAAATGGTTGAAACTGGAGAACATTATGTTAAGTGAAATAAGCCAGACAGATAAAGACAAATACTTCATGGTATCATTTCTATGTGGAATCTTTAAAAAAACTCATAGAAACAGAGAGTAGAAAAGTGGTTGCCAGGGACTGGGGGGTGGGGGAAATAGGGATATATTGGTAACCTGGTATAAACTTCCAGTTTTAAGGTAAGGTCTGAAGATCTAATGTATAATATGGTGACTACAGTTGATAACACTGTATTGTATAACTACAATTTGTTAAGACTGTAGAACTTAAATGTTCTCACCAGCAAAAACAGGGAGGAGGTAAATATGTGAGGTGACGGATGTGTTAATTAACTCAATATGGGGGAATCCCTTCAAAATGTGTACATATATCATCACATTATACATTTTATATATCTTACAATTTTATTTGTCAAGTATACCTTACTAAAGCTGGAAGTGTGGAGAGAAAGAAAGAGAGAGAGAGAGAGAGAGAGAGAGAGAGAGAGAGAAAGGAAGGAAGGAAGGATGGATGGAAGGAAGGAAGGAAGAAAGAAAGGAAAGAAGGAAGGAAGGAAGGAAGAAAGAAAGAAAGAAAGGAGGGAGGGAGGAAAAAAGGAAAGAAGGAAAGAATCCCTTAACCCTCTAACTCTTCGGGATCAATAGTTGTACTTCCAAGTGGTAAAATTTAAGCCCATGCCCAGCTGAGTCTTTGGGAATTCCCAAGGAGGTGGCACCATGACACCAATGTCTATGCAGCCCTCTGCCCTGGCTGCTGCCCTCACCACACTGCACCATTGATCCCTTGCCCTTGACCCATCCAATCCAGTCTCAGTAGGGCGGTGTCAGTGCTCAGTTGTCCGTGTGCTTCTGATAAGGCAATGTTGGAATAGGAGGGAACTTTCATGACTCAATATCTGAAAAAAAAATAGACTGATTCATACTAGGAAAGTGTCAACATCCTCAACACAAACTATAAGGTGCTTCTGCTTCTAGAGGATTTTCCCTACTTCTTCAGTATATAAAACGTCTATGGTAAGAGGGATAAATTTTAGGCTGTAATAGGTTAACAGAAATTCTCCCAAAAGACACCCCAGTGTTTTGGCTCCAGCTCTATCCTCACCTAGTACGAGGCAAGACCTTGCCCCAAGGTCAGATGTGTCTCCACTTATACATTAGAAAAGTGGGATTTTGATTTCTCAGTAAATCACTAGTAGAGTTAGCGACCATGAACAAATCCCTCAGAACCCCTGTTTCTGAAGAGCCAGAAACATCTGCAAAGATGAATACCAGAATGACCCACATCTGTCTTAGCAGTCAGGCTTCCTGGTACTTCACAACAGATTCTCAGAAGTTTTTGGAAAGGAAAGGAAAATGGAGCCTGATGGAACACCATCTTGAAAACAGCCTTTGAGCAGTAAAAGCCCTGGAAGTTATGCCAATAACAGGCCTAAAGACTAAACACAATTAATTCCACTTTTGAAAGTCACAGACCCCAGTTCCCTCACCCAACTGTCAAAGACTTGGCTTTCCTAACCTTCTGAGAGAAAATGTGAAAAGTTCTCAAAATCTTAGTTTTTATTTCTGAGTTGATTACTCTAAAATCTCATCATCAAAAATAGAAAAGCATGAATGCTAGAATAGTATAGGTGAGTTGCACATCTTCCAATAACTCTGATTGCATTTTCACTCACCACGTATTTACAATTTGTAATTTTGTACCAGATGATGCCTTTAGAAGGAAACAGATGATTATATAATCACTAAACCCTTTTTCCGACCTAGTATGAGATGTTCAGCCACTTTAAGTTTATTTGGGGTGGGGTGGGGATATTTTTTTGGATTGATATTTGCTCTGTGCATAGCGTAACATTCTTTAAGCAGAACTTTCCACATGTTTGTTTCTGAGGTCCTGAAAAAGTAGAAAATAAGATTTGAAAAAGGTATCATAGGACACAGCTATCAGGAATCCAAAAATCACTTTGTACATATGTAGCACAATTTTTATAAGTATTCAGTCATATAGTCTGGTCGATGTTATAAGACTTTGTAAACAGTACAACCATTTGAAAGTTATGTGCTGTTGTGTGGTCTTCATCACAGTTGTAATAAGTTGCATGTAGGTATTTTTTGTTTGTTTGTTGATTTGTTCTTTTCTATCTCAGCTCTAACTTTTCATTTAAAGCCAAATAAGGACATCGAATTAAAACATTAACTTAAGAGACAGATCAGGCAGGAAATTCCAAAGTTAAGTTTCCCATTGTAATTTTAACTTTCCCATGATACACATTTTCCTCACTAGTTCGCATCTTGCATGTGCAGCTTTGTATAAAGAGCCAGATTCTGACCTCAGTCACACTCGTTTTATTTTTACTGAAAATGTAAGAGGGAGCAATGAAGAATCAAAGGAGGGCCAGAGGTCAGTAGACTGGAAAGCAAATGCTGAAGAAGAAGGTTATGGGAAGCAGGCGAATATGGGAGGCTGGAAAAGGAAATACAAGGTGCAGATGGAGTTGTGTTAGTGGACGCACAACTGCATGTCAAGATTTCTTAATATGCATGTCTTCACATACTTCTTTTCAAATATCTGTTAAACAACAATTAAAACCACATTATTTTTTTATTTATATAGAACTTGAGCGTTTGGTTCTCTTTGATTTCACCTCTTGCTTTATAAATCTTCCAACCAGTCATTAACTGCTTGTAAAGCCCTGGCACCTCATATATTGTCACTTAATTATGTTATGCTACAGTGGGCTTCCTAGGAGGCAAAAATTCTACACAAAAACACTTATAAAGAAAGCCAGGGCAGACGGCCTGACTAAGCCAGTAAGAATAAAAAATTGTTGCTGACAAGGGAATAGAATTGACAACTAAAGCTTTCTGAACCAAAGGGGAAAATGAATAGCCAAGACATTTGAATTGTTGAAGGAAAGGATGTTTCAGATCTAGGCTAGGGGGAGGAACAGATCATAAAACTGGAAATAGAAGATTAACCACTAAGCCTGCTCAGAATGAATCATAAAGAGAGAAAAGGGATTATTAGCCCAAAGGATCTAGGCAGGAAGGGCCCAGGGCAAAGTCTCCTGGTGCATCCTGCCTTCAAATCTAAGATGTTGAAAACTGTACCCTGTTGGAAGAAGGGCTTCATTGCTGTGAGCCTGCCCAAGACATGAGGGAATAAGAAGGACTGGAGAAAAGACAGATTCAAATCACAGGGCACTATTAAATTGAAAAAAACTATGATCATTTCCGTGATAACACTCAATGCTGGTGAAGATGTGGTAAAACTAGCACCCACATATTACTGGGGGCAGCATCAGTTGGGACAATTCCTTTGAAAATTAATTAAATAGCATATATCCAGAACCATAAAACTACTATTAGCTTTAATATAGAATTTCCTTTTTTGGTCATTTATCTTAAAGAAATACCTTAAGATACAGAAATATAGAAAAACCTCTGTTCATAGAAATAGTTAAGACAATACTATATATAAAGTTTTAAATGGAAACTAATTAAGTATGCAATAATAAAAGACAACTTAAGTATAATATTGTTGTATATACACTCAATGAAATAAAAAGTGACCATAAAATCATGATTATTGAAGTATACAGAAGTATGAAGTACTTCTGAAGTAAGTATGAAATACTCCTGCCCCCCCCCCAAACAAATTGTTGAACTTTAATCAAGCTTTTAGACAAAATTTCCAATTTACAGGAAATACCAGTTGTGAGGAACAACTTAAACTGTCCATAAGTAGGCAATCCAGAATTATCAAAAATTGACCCAATTTCTTCAATAATTCAGTGATCCTGGAGTAAGCAGGGTAAAGGTTCATCTTCTAGAGCCCAATGTCCAACAGAACTTTCTGCAATGATGGAAATGTTCTCATATGGCAATCGCTAGATGTGTGTAACTCCTGAGCACTTGAAATGTGGCCAGTGTGACTTACGATCTGAATGTCTTAATGTCAGTTAATGTTAATTAATTTAAAATTTAGGGATTTCCCTGGTGGCGCAGTGGATAAAACTGCGCTCCCAATGCAGGGGGCCCGGGTTCCATCCCTGGTCAGGGAACTAAATCCCACATGCATGCCACAACTAAGAGTTTCCATGCCACAACTAAGGAGCCCTGGAGCCATAACTTAAGGAGCCCTGGAGCTGCAACTAAGACCTGGCTCAACCAAATAAATTAAATAAATAAATTAAAAAAAAAAAAATTTAAAAGCCACTTGTGGTCAGTGGCTACCATTTTGGATGACACAGTTTTAGATTAAAAACATTTAAGAGACACACAACCATATGCAATGTGTGGATTTTGTTGGATCCTGAAAGCTACAAACCAATTCAGAATGACCTATCTGAGTCTTTGGGGGAAATTTGAATATGGCCTGAATTAGATGTTAGTTTTGTTCATTTTGATAAAGGTATTGTGGTTACGGTGACGTGGAAAATTATTTGAGAGACCCATGTTGAAATGTTTATGGATGAAATGGCAAAATATCACAATGTCTGGGATTTGCTTTAAGATGCTTCCACCAGAGAGAGAGAAAAGAGAGAGATGAAGCAATTGTGACAAAATGTGGATAATTGTTTAATCTGGGTGAGAGGTGTGCAGGGTTAATTATATTTTCCTCTTCTGTGTGTGTGTGTGTGTGTGTGTGTGTGTGTGCTTGAAATACTTTCAAAATAACAATTTCTAAAACACATAATTACATGGAAAATTCTTATAAATAATATTAAATGAAAAGACAGAATACAAACTCGCCCATTCAGTTGATGTTGCAAGTAATCTATTAAGATATTCAGATTTACAAATGATTTTACTTCTATTTCAGTGAAGAGGTAGAATATAGTCAACATATTAGGAAATGCTTATAGGAATATTTAGAACATGGTTAAGCAAACATCCATTAAGAATGGCAGGAAAAAGTAGTTTGAGAGTCACTGTTACTAACACATACACAAACCCGTACATGCTCATACACAAAAGAGGCTGGATGGAAATACACCATATAGTTTATTCCACAGTGGTGGTTTTGCTCATGTGATTGAACTGAGTAAAGAACAGACAAATTTTTGTATCATGGTTCTGTTACTTTTAAAATGAGATTAAAGCCACATTTAAAATAAACTTTTTAAAAAGTAAGATCTATGGTTTACTACATGGAATTATTCTTAATAGCCCCAAAACCTTTTTCTGCCAAGACTCAAATCCATGCCTCCACACTTCACTGTCTTTTAAGTGTTTTCAGTGGCATGTAAATAGAATAAAATAAAGACATTCACAAACATTTGCAACTGTAATGTGAAGAGAAAATTTAATGTACTGTGAAGAGAAAGGGGCAATTTATTCTGCCTTAGAAGTGGAATAAATTTCTCCCTTCTTCTGACTTCAACAATAATATTTAGTATTATTTAATAATTAACTAACCGTCATTTTTAATATTTGCATTTATATAGCATATAATATACTGAACACAGTGAGGTGCTGTTTTAAGCACTTTATTTATTATTTATAGTAACTCTCACGACAACCCTTTCCGTAATGGGATATTACTGGCCCCATTTTGAAGCCGTTGACACAGAGCTTTAGAGACACAGAGAAGTTAAGTAGCAAGTAAGTAGTGGAACCAAGATTTAAACCCAAGAATTCTGCTCCAGAGTCCATCCTTTTAAACACTGTACCACGTGAGCTCAGGAAAGAGCTCTACTGCCTTTTTTCATTTACAAGGAGAATCAAATATCTTTGTCTCTCACTGCAACCCACCCTCCCCTTTGCAAGCCAGGGAGCTAAGGACCTTCTGGCATCTTATGAAAAGCAAAGGTAGTGGAGTCAAAGAGACATTAGCTTGCTCTTATCCAACTTACATCTGAATCAAATTCCCTCTCAGTGCTTGTAACTAAACTTCCCCTTCATGGGTGATCATTCTCATAGTCTCACCCTCAATGAGCCCAGGCTGTCCTTGACAGGTCAGTTCAGGCGATGCAACAGAGCAGACCAGCTTCTTGAATATGCTGGTTGCAGTGGTTTGTTTAGAAATAAAGTACTAATTTCAAACCTGGTCAAGCAATAGATATTTCGCATGTGGTGATTTTATAAGAACACCTTAAGTCAACCTCACTGAGAAGAAAGGTTTTGGGCTGAGTCTGTTTTCTCAATAACTGAAGTTCAGTCCTTGAAGGAGACCCAATTCTTTTAGGTACATCTTTTTAAAGGATAGTAAGCAGAACACTGCCTTGTTAGACAAAGTATGTGGAATATACTACAATCTTATCTTATTACTGAGGTCATTTTATAACAAAATATGCAGCATTGCAGCATATCACCAATTCCTGGATTAGAGAGACACACGGGGTATTTCAGTCCTACCTTGCATGGTCTTGGGCAGTTGTGTTTTTGAGTTCCCATACTTGTCTCTTGTCACAGTTTTCTGGTGTCCTCAACGGAGCTTATCAATCGACATTCTTACTGTTCTTTCCCTAGCAGTCATCCCTCACCTTCTAACTTCCAGCTTCTAATTTGCTGTGGTTTTGAAAACCATTGATGTCACAAGCATGAATCTGTGAATGTACTAATGTACTAGTGAATTTATGAATGTGTGTATACATATCTCTTTCTACAAAGGATTTGTGACAGCTTTTTTAAATTATGCAATGAAAAATATAATGATTTTTGAGGGAATTTGAACAAAAGGAAAATAAGAATAGGCAAATAATAAAGCCAAGAGCCAGTAACATGCACAGATTGCCTTACAGTTGCTGGCACTAGGTAGCAAGTAGAGCTCTAAGCTTCCTGCAAGCAAAAGCAAGGATGGAAAGGCGATCAATTAGTTACAGGTTTACAACCACCAGAAAGTAAAAACAAGCCAGCTATATTAAAAAAATGCTACCACTCTTTTTTTTTTTTTTTTTTTTGCGGTACGCGGGCCTCTCACTGTTGTGGCCTCTCCCGTTGCCGAGCACAGGCTCCGGACGCGCAGGTTCAGCGGCCATGGCTCACGGGCCCAGCCGCTCCGCGGCATGTGGGATCTTCCCGGACCGGGGCACGAACCCGTGCCCCCTGCATCGGCAGGCGGACTCTCAACCACTGCGCCACCAGGGAAGCCCAGAAAAATGCTACCACTCTTGACATGAAGACCGAAGAGAATTTTTCTCATGGTGTTCATAATAAGGATGATGTAAGATAGAATAGATAACATCTTCAATGGTATTCTGACAGGTGCTAGTATAATACATTTCAAAAAGTGTTTCTTTTAAAAAGCCCTTAATATAAGCCAAAAGCAAATACCCAAGCAAAAAACCATGTCAAGTAAGAGTGAAAACAATTGAACTAAGCAACTATGAGATTCTTAGTTAGGAACAGGCACAAATTTTAATATGTGAACTTTATGGTAACTATTTTCCTTGATCAAACATTGCGGGCACCTGCTTCCTGATTGATGGCCATGTCCCAGGTACATAGGTTCATAAACATTTATACATGTTTTATGGGGAAATCTATTTCTTTTAGGTACTATCTAGTTAGAAACCATTAAATACCCCCAGGCATTAGATTTAGTTAATTCTCAATTCCAGCCTTGCTGCTATCTTCATTCTATTTAAAGGGACAAACAAGTCTTATTTGAACCCTCTTTACCGTCGTCAGCTTCCAAATGTTCAATAAAAAGATAAGATTGCCAGATTTTTAAAGAAAATTTCTAAACGTGTAAATTAGCAAGGTGAATTGAATAGACATACTCTCACACACTAACTAAAAGATATTCTTTCATTTTGAATCCTTCTCTGAAGTGAATTTAATCAAAGTTTATTCAGTGATTTTCAAAGCAAATCCACCAGCCCACTTTACTTTCCATTTAGGTCCCTAACAACAGGATTTGAGGACTGTTCCTTACTTTAATTCTTTACTTGTGCAGTGCCTACTGTATGTAGAGAATGTTTGCAAGTTTGGACTCTGAACAACACAATGAATTCCCTATACCATACCACAACACAATTGCTCGGCTATCAAGTAAAGCTTTTTTATCCTGCTGAGTTCAAAGTTCAAAATTTATTTCTTAGCTTAATGCAAGGCTAGTGCAAGTGTGTTTAATATATTCATTCTAAATGCCATCAGAGGACGGTGGTGTCAACATTTTGGCTTTGTTTGGACAGCTTTTGTGCAAGTGCAAACACTGAGTGTATGAAATCTAATGAGATTAGGCGCTTACTGCAAAATTAAAGGCAGGCGACTAGACTTCAAAGATGTTACCGCAGCGCAAATTCCTTACTATATTTCTTAGGCCATTTCAGCAAACTAAAGTTTGAGAATCACCTTTACCAAAAGACTTTCTTCATAGCAACCCTTTAAGAGAACATTTGATATTAAATACCTCCTAAAGGGTACATGATTTTTTTTTTAGCTTTTTTTTTTTAACCCTCATTAAAAAGCACTACAGTTAAGGTGGATGAAATTGAATCAAGACAAGTAAGAATTAACCAAAAGCTCTTTTACAGACCCAGACCTAAACATAACTCCTTTAAAAGCTGTGGATTTTGAGTGTGGTTTTGTTATGTTTTGTTTTTGCAGAAATATAGAAAACAGCAAAAGAAATTTGACCCCATCACGTGATAATGAATCTTCTCATTTTTTTCAGCATAATTTACATTTTAAAAGGGCTTACTATGTCCCATGCACTGTTCTAAGTGATTTGTATGTATTAAATTAATTCAGCCACTACCTTATGAGACTGTTAATATTATTAGTCTCAATTTACAGATTAGAAAACTGAAGCTTACTGAAATTTAACTGTGGTTTATTATGCTAAAATAATAGACCCAGGGTAGAGTAGTAGACCTATGCTGAAACACTGAGCAAGAAAGAACCTTGCATCTAATCACAAGTATTTTTAACTTCGAACAAGAGATACAAAGGGCCCTCCAAAAAAGTGACAAGAAACAAACCCATATTACCCAAGAATCAGCGCTCCTGGACATAAATCAGGTTATACAAAGGGGTGTGCAAACTTCCTTATGGCATTCCAGGGATAACGTGGTTAGGAAGAAGAAAAAAACCAGAGAACAGCTATAGGCCTTCTTGCTTGCAGGGGAAACAGAGGAGGAACAGAGAGACAGATGAAAGAGAGTTCTGCTGCTACCCGTGTCTCCAATGTAACAAACCACCAAGCATCCAGAACTGCAGTGGGAGTAAGAGGCTGGCTGGAGGAAATGAAGGTTGGGAGAAAGCAATAACTTCAGTTTCGGGACATAACTATTAGGTTGAATCATATAAAATAGTTCTTTGACCGTTTTTCGTCTACTTTGGTTGCGTGGTACAACCAAAGGTTTTGAGATATCCAAATGGCGAGGTTTCCGATAACAGTGTATTACTCTGGATATATGTCTGTTACAGTAAGAGCTGCATATATGGATTTATGAGTCACCGAGACATGGCAGATGACTTGAAGCCGTGTCAGACGTTGTATTTCCTAGGGTAGAAAACAAAGAGGATGGCCAGGGATACTCACAGTTTGAAGAGAGAAAGAAATCAGTAACATGTGAGGATAAATAAGAAACTCTGCCATCACTAATGTTAGGCCAGAAGTGATTAACATTTCGAAAGGTAAAATCAGAAGCAAAAACTTTGGGCACAGACAAAAGATGACGATGGTATAAGGGATTTCTGTCAAATGGCAGATTGTAAGGGCTGGGGGTATGAAGGGTGGATAGTAGGGAAATATGTAGGTATAAAATGTATACATGCATTCCATGAGCTTACTCTTAGGAGGGAGATAAATATGCTTTTTTCTTTCTTAATGAGATGACATTATAAATAAGAAAGTGTGGAGATTGCTTGGTACTTTCTCGAAGACAAAAGAGACCCAGGTATTTTTTTTTTTTTTTGCGGTACGCGTGCCTCTCACTGTTGTGGCCTCTCCCGTTGCAGAGCACAGGCTCCAGACACGCAGGCTCAGCGACCATGGCTCACGGGCCCAGCCGCTCCGCGGCATGTGGGATCTTCCCGGACCGGGGCACAAACCCGTGACCCCTGCATCGGCAGGCGGACTCTCAACCACTGCGCCACCAGGGAAGCCCGACAGTGGTATTTTAAAACATAACACCAGACGCCCATTAAACTACAACTCCCAGCCCCCAGAAGGCAGAGGCAACATATCCTGTCACCTCCATGTGAAACGATCATGTTCTTACCTGGGCAGGAAAACACATTCTTCACCTCTAGGCCCACCAAAACATCAAATATTTAATTATTTCACAGCTCTCTACTGCAGCTTCTCAGATGATGTTCAAATACCTCGTAAGACTGAACTAGCAGCTGGGAGACATAACTGAGGAAGCAATGACCCTCCAGCCAGGAGATGAGAATGATCAAGCTCAAGATGCCAGGCCCTATAGGTGCACATCTAGTTACAGAATCCAAGGTCATTGCAAAAGGACTGTTGCATTTTAACTTGAAAAAAAAATGGATGAGTGGATTCTGCCCAGTTTGCCTGAAAACAAAGCACCTGCCCCCAAATGAAGAAGTACCCCACAAAGATAAAGTTCTCTTTTCTTCCAATGAGAACAAAGAATTGTAACTCTACCATATTTTTGGTATATCCTTATAGCAACACTATATTTAAGTGTAACTGGATTACACCTAAAGATTGTTAAAGGTGAACTGTCATCAACCAGAAAACTATTATTATTCTTGTTGTTTCCCACCTTGAGCTCCCCCAATAGCTTAGGCTGGCTGAAATGTCCAATACTGCAACAATTTCTTTCAAGAATTCCAAAGCCTTTTTAAAACCAGAGGTTATTTTTTCTTCTCATTAGCAGAAGGGAAATCCTGTCCTTTAGTCAAAACCACAGAAAAGTATTTGGTGGATCACCATGAAACACAAGAAAAAAAAATGTAACGATTTCTCATCTTCAGAAATTACTTAGCATTTTGCTTACAGTTCAACTCAGAGAGAATTCTTTGCAGAAGAGAATAGGACAAGAGGTATATTTTCTCCGATTAACAGATGGAGGGGGGGGGGATGCATACCACTCGTGTGTGTGTGTGTGTGTGTGTGTGTGTGTGTGTGTGTGTGTGTGTGATTTAAAGGAAGTCTCACTTTCACAGGAAAACCACCCGCGGTACTAAAGATGATGACTCTGACCCACCAGGTTGGCAGCTGGGTGCCGATTCCTGGGAAACCAGTCTCTGTGGTTCACCTCACTCTCTGATAATGACAGGCCCTTGCCTTACTCTCAACCCTGAGAAAGAAAAAAGTCAACACTCTAAAAATAAGAAGAAAGAAAAGGGGAGTGAAGTTCTTGCCAATGCTAGTAACCAGGAGGTCTAGAAAGAGGCCACTGGATACCCTGCTATTTATTGCCCATTTCCACCCATAGGAAGCTGAGCTGAGAGCTTGCCAAAGGGAAAGAAAAAATGAAAATGTTCTCCATCCTTCCTGTTTACATTAATAGAACAGAGTCACGTACAGCATTCCAGCTCTATTATTTTCCCCTTCTACACAGAGCAGCTTTTTTAGGTCAAAGTTTTTAAGAAAAAAAATGTTAAATAATATCTTCAAGTTTTAAAACGCTACCTTTCCTGTATCTTATACTTTCTTCTATTACTCAATTGAATTTATAGAAATAAAAGGTTGCTTTCATCACCTTATCTAAGGGGCCATGTTTGCTTATTTTAATGAATATAAGTTAAACAATTAGAAGTTCCCCGAGTCCACTGTTCCAGAGTGAACCAGCTAGTTAATGAAACTGAGTTTACACTTTTAAAGAAACTTCTTCCCAAAGGAAAAATAAGGTCAAATTCCTAGGATAAGAAACCATAAGAAATGTAACTTTACTGCCCAAGCCAGGGGTTTGAGGAAAGCTCAACCCAATCCCCTAAATCATTATATCTTTAAAACAAAGAAAGTAAACACTGTTACTGATGCACAATTATTTGTAGAAATTTATAAATTAAAAATTTCTGAGTAGAAATTTTACCACATGGAAGGATTCCCCTAAAAACAAAAGAATTTGACTTATTATAGATTGTAAAGCCTACAGAGAGATGGCGTGCTATCATGGGGGGCTTCCCAAAACTTTTTGTATATACAGTATAATTTCCCCCAGAGTCTCAGGGCTCAGCCTTGCAGCCTTTTAGTCAGGTGCTGCACAGCATCTAGATCCTTGCTTCTAGAGGCTTTCACCACCCTGTTCCCTCAGCCTGGGTAGACCTTTCCTTCCCCCTTACCACTCTCTTGGCTTCTCCAACCCCTCTTGTCACTTCCTCAGAAAATTCTCCTTTGCCTCTCAGACTATATTAAATCCCAGGCTGCCCTGCCCTCACCTCCCTCCACCCCCCGCCATTCTTTGCTCTCATGCACTCTCACTTAGGGTCCAGAGCCCTTAAAACATTTGTGATAAATTAGTTCTTTGTGTAATCATGTAGTTAATGGCTATGTAATTTTTATGTAACGCCTGCCTTCTGCTCTTAATAAGCTCCCACGCAGCAGGGGCTGTATCTTGCTTGGTTACTGCTTGAGCATAATAGAGACACTCAGTGAAGTGTTCTGAATGAGGCACTGAAGTTTTGAGCAAAATATTCATTACGATTCTATCAACTCCGTATCCTTTTCAATTTTCCGGAAGCCCTAGAGAATAGGGTTGGGAATACTTCATCAGAAATCATCCTGTCTGGGGCTTCCCTGGTGGCGCAGTGGTTGAGAATCTGCCTGCCAATGCGGGGGACACGGGTTCGAGCCCTGATCTGGGAAGATCCCACATGCCGCGGAGCAACTAGGCCCGTGAGCCACAACTACTGAGCCTGCGCGTCTGGAGCTTGTGCTCCGCAACGAGAGGCCGCGACAGTGAGAGGCCCGCGCACCGCGATGAAGAGTGGCCCCCGCTCGCCGCAACTAGAGAAAGCCCAGGCACAGAAACGATGACCCAACACGGCCATAAATAAATAAGTAAATAAATAAATAAATAAAATTAAAAAAAAAAAAATCATCCTGTCTGAAGCAATAACATGAAAAAAGGAAAACAGGGCTTCCCTGGTGGCGCAGTGGTTGAGAGTCCGCCTGCCTATGCAGGGAACACGGGTTCGTGCCCCGGTCCGGGAAGATCCCACATGCCGGGGAGCGGCTGGGCCCATGAGCCATGGCCGCTGAGCCTGCGCGTCCGGAGCCTGTGCTCCGCAACGGGAGAGGCCACAACAGTGAGAGGCCCGCGTACCGCAAAAAAAAAAAAAAAAAGAAGGAAAAAGAAAAAGAAAAAAGGAAAACAGTCCATGAATCTCTGACCTGTGGAAAAAAAAGGATGGCCAATAAAATAAACCTTCCTGAACAGAGGGCCACTGATTGGGATGGATGATAAAGCTACAAATGCAAGTTGGGGGTGGGAGGGTCAGATTATGGAGAGTTAAATTCAGGCTTGAATGTAAACAAGCAAAAGTGTCTGCATAATAAAGTGACATGATAAAGTTGTGAGGTTTTTCCAGAGGTCAAATACAATATTGACTCAAGGGGTAGAGATTAAAGGCAGCAACCCATTAGGAAACTAAAATAGTCTAAGTTTGAGGCAAATAAGAACCTCAGTGATGGTGGCAGGTGTGGAAATGGGAAATAAAGACTGGATTATGAGAGATCATGAAAGAAAGACTGATAAGACCTGGTGAGGGAAGAGGGTGCAAAATTCCTAGAGACATCAAGCCTGGGTGCCAGGGAGTGGGGATCCAGCACACAGAGGTCTTCCCTCTGTTCTCAACTCCCCTTGAACAAATCACTTAACCTCTTCGGCCTCATCTGCTTCATCTAATTAATGAAAAGATTGGACTAGATGATCAGCAACATTTCACATTCTCTGAAATCAGTTATTCACGGAAACCAGGGGACAGCAAGGGTCCTGGGTTGGGAAACAAAAGATTTGTGTTTCACCTTAGCTACGTTGAGCCCAAGGTAAAGTGAGACAGCCAGAAAAAGATCTCCATCAGGCAGCTGGGAATACAGGACAGATGAGCCCGGAAGGAAAGCAGGCTGGAGACACCGAGTTAAGAGTCAGGCGCCTCAAGTTTTAGTTGAGGTGATGGGAGTGAAGAAAGCCGCAGAGGAAGATTTTGAAGAGACAGGAGAAAGTACCCAGCTCAGACCCTCTCTAGTCCTAGGAACCTCAATCTCATGTCACTTGTGGCCATAAGTCTCTCCCGGGGGTTAAAGGGTTCATTTCTGCTCCAGGAATGGAAAGGTCAGGACAGGTCTTCTGAGCCCACTGTACACTGGGACCTGGTTTAATTCAGACAGGTAGTCAACTGTAACCCCTAAGTAAGGTGGGCTAGGGGGAAGAGTTAAGAGCTTGCACACCCTATTGGTCCTGTAGCAAGTGGAGAATCCCTGAAGTTGTGTTGCCAATGCAAAAGGGCTCTATGGCCTTCAGTGCTCTCCACCAAAAAGCCAGTTAGCCGTTGCGCCTTCTCGCTCCTGATGCCCCTGCCTGGGACCACTTCAGAGTGACCCAGCGGCACACCCGACCGTGGGGGAACAGCGGTGCGCGCATAGCTTTCACGCAATGCCGAAGGGGCAGTTCTGGGAAGAGAATCCTGGTCCTCTGCCTTTCAATCCAATTCTCTTTTCCAGTAATCATCCCGCCTATTAAAAGCATATGTGTTACACCTTTAAAATTCCCATTGCCCTTAGCTGTGAATAGGGTTTCATTGTCCGCTGCCATCCTACCAGAGAGGGAGCATTGTGCACTTTGACAACACTCACACCCTCGAGCAGCTGAGGGCTCAGTTTCCTCCAGTGATCCGCAGGCAGGCGATCATTGCCAAGGGCATGCTTGTATATTGGTTCTCCTTGAATTGAATATAGGAATATTGTTGCTATGTGGCCCGAGCCAAACAGTCCAAGTCACCTGACATCCTCCGTCCAACATTTAGGAGTCATCAAACTTAATTTCCCCTTTGTGCAATAAAACACCAAGAGGAAGTTTTAATAGATTGTATTATGTAACGGTTCTATAAAAATAGCAGGCCAGCACTGGAGCACTTCCTTCCTGGGGCCCAGTAACCTATGCTGAAAGGATACACACTGGTTGCCCAGGCAACCATGAGAGATGACACTAGGGAAAAAAACAGCAACAAAAGGACCATTTTTTGGCTCAGTCAAATGAGGTCTGGCTTCAAGCTTGTGATACAGTGAATACAGACAGCCCAGCACAGAGAGAGGGAACCAGTTAACAATTCTACTCAGGCACCAGTAGCCTTGCAAAGCGGCCCCTGCTTTCATTTTTTCTTTTTTTTTTTCCCCTCTTGTTTCTTTAAAGAGGAAAAAAAAAAAGGCCTTCCCCTAGTAATTTTTTTTTTAACTTAAAAAAGCAAAATCTTTGAGTGGAGTTGAATTGTAGCAATCAGTAAACAATGATTATACTATTTTTTCTTTCTCTTCCCAGGGGCTTAAAAAATAATTTCAGTGACATGCAATTGTCTTTTCTCCTAGATTCTTGGGGATTTGATCATGAAGGAAACAACCAGTTTAGTGGCAGTAACCCTTATAAACAACCTCTAAATAAAAAAATAAATCAAGGACACTCAAGGAATAACGCATGATAAAAGTGAGAACCATTTCTGGAATCCCTCTTCACAGCAGACATCAAAGGACTGTTTTAACAGACTATAATCTCCTCTCTCCTGCTGTACTGAATTAGAACCCCTACATTTTATTAGCATCATTATCATCATCATGATTGCCTCGAAAAATGGACTGCCGTTTTAATTTCAGAAAATTGATTTTCCCAATATAATGAGACTAGTGGCAGAAGGTTCGTAAACTCCTGACATGCACCTAAACGCTTTTCCTCTTACACGGAGGAAATGGACCCTGAGGGATTTACAAACATGATTTGGAACCTCTGGAAAATAAAACCAAGGATGAATCAAATGGGATTAAGTTCAGATTTCTAATATAAAGCAACATCAATAGTTCTTTCAAAATGATTCTTGAAATCAGTGCTCATAAATATGTAATGCACTTTTTATCCAAAAGACCTGTTTAAATCCTCATATAGTAAATGATTTATTTCAAGATTAGGCACTCAGCACAAAGCAGGCACCCTCTGATCAAGTGGGAATAAAAATCTGTGAAAGCGAGTGGTAAAGCATTATGTAAATGTAAACAGCTGTGATGATGATTATCCTGTGAACTGGTATGTTTGAAGGAAGAAAACCAAAAAAAAACAAAAAACAAAAAAAAACACAGCTATGTATTCTTCAGAAGAATATTCACTATCTGTCCTTTCTTTTCAGGCTCTGTTCCTACCTCTTGCTGCCTTTCGTCCATTAATTCAAATCCTTGCAGCACCTTTTAATCATCTGCCTATTGGCAATTAACTAATTTTAAGACTGTCTCTACAAACCAAAGGGAAATGGAGATTTAGAAATTATTCACTTATTTTTATCAATGTATGTTGCCAAACTGGAGATTTTTGTCTCCGAAGGGTAGGATTTGAGGCAAAATTCCAATCCTTCCCCATAAAGTTGGTTGAATCATCTCTATTTACTACATCTGGGCTCTCCTCAGGATGGATTTAGAGACAGATTAATCTTTAAACATCAGATGCTGTTGAAACACAAAACAGCCTTTATTATCAAAGTTGCAAACTTCAGGCTTAAGTCTTTTAAGACCCGAGACCCTGTATCTTTGGAGAAAACATATGCAGAATGCATGTGCCTTAAGTTACTTAGCCTTATTTTCCTTTTGTGCTAAGGGTTTTGAAATCAACAGGATTAAGTTGCAGATAGTTGGGTTTTATCCAGATCTTTATTTCTGACTCTAAAAAAGGATTGAAGAAGGCTTTGATGAAATGGACATAGAGTTAGCATTCAATAGGGGCTCAACTCCAGGGGAGAAGCCTGACTTCGAGGAAACAGAACAGTATATGTTGCTTGATTTTCTGGTCCGTGATTTCAATTCACTGATGCTTAAGCACATGCCACAAAATAAAGTGTACAGGAGTTATAAATCTTGGTATATGCCATTAAATCCATAAATCCTTTTCAGTTATTGAAGAAATACTAAATAACATGAAGCTAGGATAAGTATTTCCCAAGCTTCAGGTTTTCAATTTAGCGTCTCCTCTGATTGCTTCCTGAATGGACTACGTCAACATGAATAATGATATTAATCATATGGCCATTCCTTTCAGAGGTTACAGAATCCACAGTACTCTACGTGTATTTATCTAGGAGGAAAAGTACATCATAAAGTATGAGATAAAGCGCTAGTGTTCATTGAAGCTTGCTATACGCAAGGCTGTTCTGCCTCGTAGGAGTTTACAGTGTAGATTTGGGTTTGGTACATAAACTTATACAAAGATAACTTCCACTACTAGGCACTCGGTAAGCCCTAAAGAAGTACTACAGCTAACAAATGCCAGAGGAGCTTTTCGGGTAACAGAGATCTCTGTGGGCTGGACGGACCAGGGAAGGCTGAGAAAAAGATAGAATCTAAGCAAATAAAGAGTAGTGAGAATGGAAAAGGACAATATACTAACAAAGGGGCCCAGATACTAAGACTCATGGCATACTCACAGCACTATGGGGAGACAGAAGGTGTGGAGGTGAAAATACAGGCCTTGAGGGAGAGAAAGGCAGGAAATAGCATTAGTTGAGTTTATAGGAAAGAAAACGTAGACCATTCACCATGTAATACTGAGCTCCAAGGAAACTGAGAAATCATTTTCATGTAATTTGGGGCAAGAGTCTTAACCTGTGCTTGCCTCAGTTTCCTTGTCTAGAAGCCGGAGTTAATAACAGTCATAATGACACTATCTTATAATGCATTAAACAAATATTGGTTGTCATCTGACCCAGGCCCCTCAGCTTACATTTTCATTTCATTTCATATACCATTTCTGTGTTGATTTAATCAGTCTCAACGTGCCATGTCTACGCAGTGAGGCTAGTACCCCCGAATCCAGCCCACAACGTGTCCTCTTTAAAAGGAATTGAAGGCAGTAAATTCTCCCCACTGGCCGGGAGGAGAGAAGAGGCCCTGAGAGAACAGGGATCCAGTTTCCCAAAAAGATCACACCATTTACCCACTGAGGTTCTGATCCAAGGGTGGCCATGGGAGAAAAGCATCATGGCGTCAGATCAGAGGGAACGCCCACCAGCACCTCGTCTCCCCGCGGCCAGCCAGCTCTCTGACTTACAGTTTGAGGTTGCTGATCAAATAGACCAAAGGCAGTGGATGCCTGGAACACGGACTCCCGCGTCTCGGGCTCCTCCAATGGCTCTGACAGCAGTAAAGTTACTCATTTTCCAACCTTGGCACCCTGTCAAGGGCCCCCAACAAGAGAGGAGACGCCCCTTTGCGCATTTCTTTCAGAGCATCTTGATTTTTTAGTAATGCCTCTCTCATCCCTGGAGCACATCAAGCCACAGACTCATGGAACCGCTTCCTTGCAACCCACTTCTTTTTGTTTACTTAAAGATTGTTTTCGTGACTTTTAAAAAGCCATGCTTGCATCTGGGATTTGTAATTCTAAGTCAGAGAAAGACAGTTGTTATGTATTGTTTAAAATTTGTTTAATAAAAAGGAATTTCTTTGAAAACATCAGGCCAAGCTTATGATGTAAATTTACCGTCTGTAAATTTACAGTGTAGTGACAGAAACTATAACACAGTATGTTAATTGATCAGTGTTGTAAGAAACATTCACTACAGCAATGAAAGAGTATATGGTGTTTTGTTTAAAAGATATTAACTCAAGATGAGAAATAAGATGTTTTTCTTTGGGGTAATTTTCCCTTTTATGGTTTTTTTTTTTCTTTTTGTCCATCTATATTTGCTAACTTTTCCATAACAAATATAAATGTCTTATATAATTAGAAAAGAAAAAGCAAATAAGATGTTGATAATACGACTTCAGACTACCCAGCAGGTGATCTTCAACTGAAAATTAGAAATTAATCCTGGCCTTTGGCAACGGTTCTTTAGAAAAGGAAGTGACATTTCAAAGGAGCACTTCTCTTGATGCACCGAGTCCGCAGTCTAGATTTCCATATGGCTCAAGCAAAAAGACAGCAGGAGACAGTAAGGTCTTTCAGAGACCTCACCTTGGTTCTGCATTACGTAAATGCTACCTAAGACTTTCTTTTTTCTTAATTTATTTGGTTGTACCAGGTCTTAGTTGAAGCACGCAGGCTCCTTGTTGTGGCATGTGAACTCAGGTTGCAGCATGCACATGGGATCTAGTTCCCTGACCAGGGATCGAACCTGGGCCGCCTGCATTGGGAACATGGAGTCTTAACCACTGCGCCACCAGGGAAGTCATTCTACCTAAGACTTTTCGTCATATAAAAGCAAATCCTGGGACTTAAAACCTAAAATGCTCCCTAGCATTGGGGAGAAACCACTTGGCGTAGTCCTCTATTCAGTGAAACATGTACTGAGGATCTATGCTGATCATTGTAGGGAAAGGAGGGCAGAAAACACAGCCCTCATTCTGAAACCAAGGAGGCTATGTCATAGAAGGGCAGATAAAACATGAACTGTACCATGAGAAAATGGCCCCATGACACAAGGTAAGACCATGATTAGTGCCATTCCCAGATGACTCTGGGCCTCGTTCTTCTGAGCACTTGGTGGGATTGTTCCTCCCTGCCTCTTTGAAGTTAGCTGGGGCATGAGATTTGCTTTGGCTATTGAAATGCATATCACTTCTGAGCAGCAGCTCTAAGAACTAATGCACAGCTCACTCCATCCCCTTCCTCTTGCCACATTGACTGTGCTATTCCAGTTAGTGACAGTTCCAGCAATATGAACATTCAAGGTCCCTGAATATGAACATTGTAGAGCAGAGTTCCTGCCAGCCTGATATGGACACGGAGTGTGAGCAAGAAATAAAATTTTGTGGTTTTAAAACACTAAGATTGGGCTTCCCTGGTGGCGCAGTGGTTAAGAATCTCCCTGCCGATGCAGGGGACATGGGTTCGAGCCCTGGTCTGGGAAGATCCCACATTACGTGGAGCATCAAAGCCCATGCACCACAACTACTGAGCCTGCGTTCTAGAGCCCGTGCTCTAGAGCTCGCGAGCCACAAGTACTGAGCCCTCGTGCCACAACTACTGAGCCCTCGTGCCACAACTACTGAAGCCCGCACGCCTAGAGCCCGGCTCCGCAACAAGAGAGGCCACCGCAATAAGAAACCTGTGCACTGCAGCGAAGAGTAGCCCCCACTCGCCGCAAGTAGAGAAAGCCTGTGCGTAGCAACAAAGACGCAACTCAGCCAAAAATAAATAATTTTTTTTAAAAAAAACAAAAGACACTAAGATTTGGGTTTGGTTTTTCCGGTAAAATAACCTCACTCATCCTGATTAATGCACAGTTAATTGTCACACCAATTCTGTTAGTTACTCTTATTATCTCCATGCTACAACTTTAGGAACTGAGCCATAAAGAAAAGAAGTTTCCCCATGGGAGGTCAAATGGGGATAGTTCCGAACCATAACCCATTTCGTATTTAAGGAAACTGAGTCTTATATATTAAATGGCCTGCCAAAGGTCACACAGACAATAAGTAAAAGGGTCATAGTCAAACCGGTTCTCTTCTCAGTGCCTCGCAGCAAGTGGTAATGGCCAAATGATTGGTTTAACAAGAGGTGGCCTAAGTAAGAAAGAACTCTAGACCTCAGAAATACGGCAGCTTTAGAAAAGAACTAGGATCTGAACTGGAGTCAGAATGGTCAAGTGTATTAAGCTGTGAACAGGCAGGAGAAACAGCGTCACGCCCAGGTAGAGATGTAGGGAGACCACTTGGCAACACTGGATCCAGGTCCCGATATAGGGGTGGTGGTAGAGGATTCTGAAAAGGCAATCTGGAGACAGATTATATAAATCCTTCAATGCCGTCCTTAGGAGTTTTGACCTATTTGCTGGCAACCGGGAGACACTGGATGACTTAAGGGAAGTGGTGGTTCAGTATATTAATTTACCAGTTAACCATTCAAGTGATACGTTTGAAGGGCCTGAATAGCATTTTAGCTTTTGCAATAGAGAGGAGAAGATCAATCTAATATACTTCATGGAGGAGGAATCCCAGGACCAGGCTAGTTGACTGATTAGAGGAGAGGCAGATGGGAATGAGTATGTAAATATCTGTGTTGAGTGGAATGCTGCTTTATAATTGCACCCATAGGGAATTTACTTAAATATCTAAGGCTATAAATTTACCAGATTCATCTATTTCACTAGCAGCTCAGACCTAGGAATTCTAGAAAAACAGACTGTAGGCATGGGTTTTCACGAAAGATTGGCTTGCCACTTACTACTTGTGTGACCTGGGAAACTTGGTTAAAGTTTTACAGATCTCAGTTACTGCATCTTTAAAATAGACGTAGTAAGACCACCTCAAGGGATTAAATACACAAGTACATATAAGGACCCTGCAAGGTTCCTGGTTCATAGCAGGCAACCAATAAACATCAGTTTCTTTCATTAGCATTACAAACTAGATGGAGGTCCATTCTATTATCCAGCATTGTTTAATACTCCCTAAGAACCCACAATGTGGATTTTATAAACCTTGACTCAGCTAAACTACTTTGCAAAATTCTACTCATTTTTCTTATTTTTTTTTCTAAAATCTCTTACTATTAACTTACTATGACTATTTATACTTTAAAAATTGAAAAGTTTAGACATCATGGTAAAGTTGCTCCTTGACAACTTGGTGACATAGAAAGAACTGAATTAAGAACTACAAAAGGTCATTAAGCCTTTCTCCAGTTTAGAGGATATTCCACAACAGACATTGACCATCCTGAGCAGAATGAGGACCTAGGAGAAGAGGCTAGAAGTCCTACAACTTCCTTCAGCCACACATTCAAGACTAACAATACGGGGCTTCCCTGGTGGCGCAGTGGTTGAGAGTCCGCCTGCCGATGCAGGGCACGCGGGTTCCTGCCCCGGTCCGGGAAGATACCACATGCCGCGGAGTGGCTGGGCCCATGAGCCATGGCCGCTGAGCCTGCGCGTACGGGAGCCTGTGCTCCGCAACGGGAGAGGCCACAACAGTGAGAGGCCCGCGTACCACAAAAAAAAAAAAAAAAAAAAAGACTAACAATACTTCACTGTGAAAGATCAATCTCTCTCTAATATTTATGATAACCTATGACTGCCACCTCTTTCCCCAACCCTGATGCACATTAAGTTGGGCAGAGAAATGTTTAAAAGAGTGGTGGTCACACCATAGCAAAGGCGGCTAATACTCTGATCCACTACCATATTATCACACACAAAACCTCTTTCCAAGGAAGTGGTGTCTGGGGAAGACAGCCTTTCAACAGGAGAGACATACCTCCTGGAACATACTAAAACTCCTGTGCTAGAGAGTGAGTTCAGGCTTACATGTACTGAACATTAAGTAAATATACATTGTAAATATCTTGTTTTCCTATGCATTTTATTATTTCTCATAATAACATCAATAAATAACTGCTATCCATGTTTTAGACACTATTTTTAGCACTTACAAAGTAAACATACTTTTAAATTCTTTGGTATTGTAGGAAGGATTTCCAGAAATTATGCTGACACTAGCACTGTATGTTGTTCTGTTGTATCAAGTATAACTTTCTCAGAGCCTTGAGAAGTTCTCAGTTTCTAGGGCTACAGCATAAAAGAGCGCCAAGAAATATTACAAGCTTAATTCATGTTTGAGCAATCAGTGGACATGGAGGTAAATAATTTTGCTAACACAATAATTTACAATAATTAAATAAGTTTATAATAATTTTATAACACAAATTCCCTGGCCAAATAAAATAAAATAAATAAATACCTCAAATACCTTTCCATGCCTGAAGTTAAAAAGGCAACCAACCGCTATGGTGCATGCACCCAGAGATTCACTCACTGTGTGCATCTTACATCTTAGAACTGAGCTGCAATCTTGGTGCTGAGCTGCAATCTTGGTGCTGAGCTGCAATCTTAGAGCTGAGCTGCAATCTTAGAGCTGAGCTGCAATCTTGGTGCTGAGCTGCAGTCTTAGAGCTGAGCTGCAATCTTAGAGCTGAGCTGCAATCTTGGTGGTGAGCTGCAATCTTAGAGATGAGGTGCAAACTTGGTGCTGAACTGCAATCTTAATGCTGAGCTGCAATCTTGGTGCTGAGCTGCAATCTTGGTGCTGAGCTGCAGTCTTGGTGCTGAGCTGCAGTCTTAGAGCTGAGCTGCAGTCTTAGAGCTGAGCTGCAATCTTGGTGCTGAGCTGCACTCTTGGTGCTGAGCTGCAATCTTAGTGCTGAGCTGCAGTCTTAGAGCTGAGCTGCAATCTTGGTGCTGAGCTGCAATCTTAGTGCTGAGCTGCAATCTTAGTGCTGAGCTGCACTCTTAGTGCTGAGCTGCAGTCTTAGAGCTGAGCTGCAATCTTGGTGCTGAGCTGCACTCTTAGTGCTGAGCTGCAGTCTTAGAGCTGAGCTGCAGTCTTAGTGCTGAGCTGCAGTCTTAGAGCTGAGCTGCAATCTTAGAGCTGAGCTGCAATCTTGGTGCTGAGCTGCAGTCTTAGTGCTGAGCTGCAATCTTAGAGCTGAGCTGCACTCTTGGTGCTGAGCTGCAATCTTAGAGCTGAGCTGCAATCTTGGTGCTCAGCTGCAATCTTGGTGCTGAGCTGCAATCTTGGTGCTAAGCTGCAATCTCATCTTTCCTCAGCACAACAACGTTTTCTTCCCTAGACCCCGACGTGTTGAAGAATAAAGAATCAGGTCACCATTTCCTCTGAATACCAAAATTTCACAGCCTAGCCACTCTTGTTCACTGTGGTCCAAAGCACAGTTAGAAATATGCAGCAAAAAAAAAAAAAAAAAAGCAATATGCAGCAAATTTTATCAGCATTTCACTCAGACATGAGTCTCCTCACTACTTAAAAGAATGAAACTGTCTTAACCTGGAATTCACATGACAGGAAAAACAAAACAGTTCTGAATAGCCAAGCGAGTTATCCAATATCCTTATTTAAAAACAACAGCAACAACAGCAATAGTCAGGGAATCTAGTTAATGCGGGTAAGAGCATATTCTTTAAATTGTAAGATTCTTTTGCATAAACCAATTGCAGTTTAATGAGGTTTCCCTGTAGTTCATTTCCAGTGAGTTTATTATAAAAGAACATCTGCACTATTCCTACTTTTTAAGAATCCAATCGTTCTTATCTCTATCATGTTAGTTGTTTGTTATCATAAGTTTACCACTTTTTTATTAAAGATAATTGCAATAGAATTATTTCTTGAGAAAGGGAATAGGAAAAAATTAAATCCCAGGAGGAAAAAAGATTCTATCTGACTAACAGCATTATTATTAATAAAGCATGCAACAAGGAAACCAGAAAATATCTTGTTAATTAGAACTGTTCTCGAGTAAGAATTTTCCAAAGGATGTCATAGGCCTCAGTCATGACTGGTTCTTAAATTATATATGTTTACATGCACTGTGGTATTTTTTTAAAGTTTACCAATAACCCAAAAAGCTCTGGGCGCATATACAAAAAATAATTTTTTAAATACCACAATTAAATTAGATTCTGTGGTTAAAAAAAGAAAATCTAAACCTTAAACTACCCCATAAAAGAGGAGGAAAGAAAAAATAACCCCACTGGATAGTCACAGAATGCCAAACCAAAACTAGATACTTTTGTCCCATGCCCCAAGTGTCAAAAAACTTGGGATGAAAACAACCACAACCAGCCCTCATGCCACCTTCTATACCCAGCCACACTGCTGGCACACAAACCCCGCATGTGATGTTCCAGTGATAACCATATGTATACATCTGGTCAACTGCTTTCCAAACATAGGAATGACCTATAGACTTTATTCCATCTTCTCTGAGGAGAGAGGCAACATCCAGCTCTGAAACCACAAACCACACCCTAGCCACTTCCTAGCCTCAAACCCGCTGGCCAGCAAAACTTTTGGGAAATGGGCCAAACGGCTATGGAAACCGTACAACTTCAATGTTCTCTTCTGGTCCAGTCATTTACCAGAACTGTAACCCAGTAGCAAAACGCACTGGTTTGAGTCTCAGCATTTTTTGCTTTCCGTCTTCCACCCTCTGGTAGAGATGCTAAAGAGCAATCAGATCTCCAAGAGGCTGCCAGCCAGATAACAACACTGTCCCTCAGATAGTCCAGAGATAACGGGGGCTTCTGGAAACAACAAAGGACATAAGCACACAGGATCCTACAAGAACAGGCTACAGCTACAGCAGGACGTGAAACATCTTCGAGAGGAGATCACACCGTGGCACTGGATATCGAAGGGATAAAATACATGCATTCTAAATGCCTAGAGTCCTTTCAAATATCAGATCAAGGTGTGACATGTCATCAGAGTTCCCTGGGGCTGAGGATACAGGAAAGCAGAGTGAAGAAATCTGGTAGTGGACAGCCTTCTTACATCTACCTTTCCAAAGTATAAGACAAAAATTGCTACATGATTTGTACTTGATTTGCATCGTGATCAATACAATCCTGTAAATAAAGCTCTGGCACCAGCTCTGGCTTAGGTAGGTGGTCAATAAATGATATCAACTTGATTTATTCATTTCCCAACTCTGACAGCACCTACTACCTACCGGGCAGTCTGTTGATCACCATGATTACAGAGACTAAAATATCTATTTCTTACCTTCAGGGATCTCCTCAGCTCTGTGATGCTAAAGGTCTTCCAGAGCAAAACCAGAAACTGGAGAAGGGTTGTAGACTATGCAACTATTCTACCAACAGAGAGCTCACCATTCCACAACTTGAATCCTCAACAATTCCAAAGAGAGTATGAAATGGCCAAACTCCAAGATTCTATGAAATTCAGTATGAAGGTGCTACTAAACAGAACAAAGGAGGAATCATCCCAGCACCGTCTGACGGTGGTGCATCTCAGCGTGCAAAAACCATGTCTTTGTTGATTAACACTCCTGATAGTGGACTACAAATATTTCCTTTCATACTTCATGGCACTATACAAATTCAGAAGCAGGAAGGTCCTAGAAATTTAAGTTCTCATTTTAGAAATGAGACTCAAAGAAGTAAACACCCAACCTCAAGTACCTGTTAAGCAAGTGCAAACAAAGGAGAGCAAGGGAGGGAGATAGGAAGGGAAACAAATAGTATTTGCTGAGGGCTGACTGTTTTGCCAGACCTTGTTATATTATAAATATCTACTGCTCACAACCAAATACCGCAAAGTAGGTAGGTATTCGTATCTCTATTTTACAGATGAGGAAACTGAAGCTCAGATAGGTTAAGAAACATGTCCAAAGCCACACAGCCAACAAACAGGAAAGCGTGTTCATTCAAAAACTCATGGTGCTGTCACAGGCCCCCTTGATCAAGGCTGCTCTTTTTACAACTGCCTCTTTGGAGTAGAAATCAGCTTATCATCCTTGGTAAACTCCCAGCTGCAGCTGACCCTGAATCTTGAGGACTGGTGTGATGTAAAAAAAGGAAAAACCATTCACTAAAGTTTAGTGATCTTTCCTCATCTAGAAAAGTTGATGTTGTTCGGATAACTGTCTCCCCTATAGGCTATCCTTCACAAGGTTTTCTATCTAGGTCTAATTTTCATCTTCACGGTCAACCTTGATATTCACCACGTGCAAGTATTTAGCTTCTAAACCACAAAATTATCAATCTCTAGCATGTTATTGTTCTTCAGCTGCCAGAAATCTCTTCAGAGGCCTTATCAGAAGTGGTGGTAATCCTTCAAAATGCCACCTGGCATCTTTTCCAAACTGTTCTGCAACATTGTCTCAAGCAACATCCTCTCAAGCCACATCCTCCATGAAGACCTCCAGGAGGTAAGGTCAATACTTTACTGAAAGTCTTCACTACACATGTGGAACTAGCTACAGATGAGGGGCTGTAATATATTTAAGAGGTCACTGTAAGTGCAGAAAGGAAATAGCTGCGTATTCTACTCCCAAGACAAAGTCTGTTTATAGGAATTATTGATTAAAACTATTAAAACAACTCGGGTATCACAGAGTACCTTCCTTTCAGTGATAACAGTCACCAATAAAATTGGCGGTTAAAAGCTATCTTAAAATACGTCCCATGTTTAGATTTGAAAACACTTTAAGCAGAGCAGGAAATGTTGAATTGTTCTTAGGGGCATTAAAAAGAAAAACCAATAAGAGGGTCGCATAGCGAGATTTCTTACCTTAACTGCCATAAATGAGACTGCATCTCAAAATCTTTTTTTTTTTAAATTTACCAAATTGCAGGGAGAATGGAGAAACTAGGACTCTGTTGTCCAGATTCTTAAACAACCTGTGCTGCAGTCATCAATGAATTGTTTAAGCCTCCACTTCCTTTGGTCTGGGTGTTGTTGGGTTGGGAGGGGAAGGAAAAGAGAAAGGGAGCACATCGAAAACAGATGTGGAAATAAATATTTATCAACACAAAATCTTGGCAAACCTTGATCTTTATGTTGCGCTTGCACTGTATCTTCCAAGTTCCCTAGTTCCCCCAATCCCCAAAGCATTTATAGCCAGAAAGGAAGGTCAAAACCTTTTATAGGTTTTCCACAGTGCGAGGGAAGCTTCTTTGGCGAATTCTGGATGCCTCTCCCTTAATCTAATATTAATAAATATTTTTGACCCAAGGAATTCCTGCCAGAGAATGGGAGGAATAAAAGGTTCATTTAGCTGGGTTGTCCTGTCCTTGGACTTCCAGGCAGAATAAACAGCACCTTGTGACAAAGGCGGACCACACGCTGGCAGAGCTCCAGGCAGACACTGGGGGATGCAGTCTGTTTATCAGGCAGCACATTGTCTTAACCAGGATGTGGTCGGCCTTTGTAACAAGAAGTATGCAAATGAGTTTCCCAGGGCCCCAGCACCCTGCCCCCCCACCACCACCACCCCCAACCCCCCATCCACTTGTTCCTTCAGTAGACACAAGCCAACGGTGGCCGTCCTGAGAACAGAAGACAGAGCCACAGAAAGACAGGAGAAGAGGAAGCGGCCAGAATTAACCAGATTAGCCCAATGGCACTTTTCAAGAAACACACCGCAAAGAATGCACCTCCAAACCACCCTGCTTCCAAAAAAACAAAAACAAATTTTAAAACAGGATTGCGTGTTTTTTAAGGTTCAGGAACTAAAAGCATTCTGAAGCTGGCTGATTTATTCCCGGGGCAGGGGAATGCAGTGTGGCTTTAAAATGCTCCATTTTCTCGCAGGAAAACTGCATCACCAGACTCTTCGCAAGACAGCTGCAAGGGCATCCCTCTCACCTTCAGTGGCCTTGTATAGAAAATGGTGCTGAGAAGAGTACCTGTGATATTTGGTTGCTGGGAGGATTAAAGGAGGTAATTAAAGGGAAACAACTTTTAGCGCAACGCCCAGCACCTAATCTGGGCTCAGAAAATGTTGCCACGTTTTATATTATGCACATTGTTGAACCATGTATCATAACAGCACAAAGAGTGAGAGGAAAGTACCAAAGGAGAACAGGGGTGGGGAAGGCAATCCTGGAAAGGGAAACAGTACTCCGCCTTCTGGTTTAGAGAGTTTAATGAGTTACTAGCGGGGATAGACTCTGGATCCAGACAGGCCTGGTTTCACATACCCTTGGGAAAATTCCCTAACCCTATCTGAGTCTCAGTTTCTTGACCTGTAGTACGAGCACAACACTTCCTTCACGGGGTTAAACACATGAAAGTGCCTAGCGCTGCACCAGGCCAGTAGGAGCCACTCCACTGTGGTGATTATTTGCTGTTTTAGTGACACAACGCTATGGTTGGGTTCAGATTCACACTCCGTAGCTGTGTGATATCCAGCAAATGGTTTAACCTCTCTGGGCCTCAACCTCCTCATCAGTAAGCCAGGGAGGATAATAATACCTACCTCACCAGGTTTGCAGTGAGGATTCAATAAACTGCAAGGCCCTTAGACTAGCTCCTGGCACGAAATGAAGGCTGGCCATCCTTGGTGGTGATCGTAGGCTAAGTTATTACTTGACATGTACAGTTAATCTCATTTTACTGCTAAATTCATCGAGGCATGGGATGGCTACTTGGCATACCTGTGATCAAGCTGTCATTTCTGGCCATTAGAATTGCACCAGGTATCTTGGCAAACTTTCACATAACCCTAAACACTGACATTAATTATGCCTCATTATTTCAAAATGGTTTCTTCAAAGCAGGCAAATATCCTGATGGTTGGCCACACTGTCTTTACGTCCCTAAAATCCCCTTTCATCTTCTAAAACATCTCTCCCTTAGCCAAGGTAAAGGAATAGGAAAGCAATATCAAAATCATTTTGGAAAAAGAGTCCAGTCTTACAGACTTCTGTTTTGCAGTATGTTTTATACTGGAAAGCGTTTCATCTTGCTACCTCCCCGTTTCTATAGTAACGATGCCGGATACCTTTGTAAGCAAATGTAGATGACCCAACAAACACACGAATGAAGGTATTTCAGAATTTTCTAATGCATTTTAACAAAATAAGATGTCCCACGTATATGCTTTCCTAGCCCCCCTTTGATGCCTGGAATATAAAACTTATCAGACTTTATTGTGGTTTTTCTTTCACTTGCCTATCTTTCCAACTACTGAGTATTCAAGAGGAGTGTCTCTGCCTTATTGGGATCTTTTAACTCCTGAGACTGCACAGCAGTGCAGAGTCTTTGCCGAGGTTCAAATCCCAACTTTATCATTTAATAGCCATGTGACCTTGGATAAGTCACTGAAATTCTCTGTGTCTCAGTGCTTTCAACTATAAAGAGAGGATAACAACAGTACCTCATGAGATTATAAGGATGATTAAAGACCTAATATTCGGAAAGGGCTCAGAACAGGACTAGACTGAAGGATCATAATAGATGCCATATTATTTTGCTGATATTATTAGTATTATTACTAGTGATAACTGACATATTCCTACTCTCATGCAGCTTACATCTCGCTGCTTGAGACCAATAAAGAAATATATCCAAAGAGTAATCAGGTAGTAAATGTACGGTAAAGAACATAAAAAAGGGGGTGTGATAAAATATCTTTGGAAGACTACTTAGATTGGATGGTCAGAAGACACTCTAACGACGTGACAACTGAAAGCAAGACCAGGGAGGAGCCAGCCTTAAGAAGTCTTGGAGAAAGAGCATTCCACAGATGGGGAAAACTAGCCCCAGAGCCATAGGCAGGAAGGAGCTTGTCTAGTTCCAGAGCAGAAGAATGTCAGTGTGGTTTGGCTGGAGTGTGATCAGCGAGGAGGAAAGGGGCAGGAGATGATGCTGCAGAGGTAGGTGTTGGCTAGAGAACAGAGCCCGTGTAGAATCAGGGAGAGAATCGGAATTTTATTTCAAGTGTAAAGAGATGTCTTTGTTGAGTCTTGCAGGCTCATATGATCTCATTCATATTTTTAAATAATCACTCTGGCTGCTCTGTAGATTAGAATCAGGAAGATAAAGTTGGAGGCTCTTGCTTCAGACCCAAACAAAACAAACAAAAAAGAAGGTAGCTTATATTAGGATGGTAGTGGTGGAGACAGCCTAGATGGTGTTGGGATAGGTTTGGAAGATAAAATCAACAGGATGTGCTAATGGTTCAGCAACACAGGTCATTGAGGTAAATATACTTATTAAAGGAAAAAGATGTTCAGGTTACACGGTACTTTTCTTTACAACTCTACTTTAGATTTATCTCTGACTTAAAGCACAAAGCAACTCAGAGAGTCAAAATTTCTAAAATGGACATTAAAAAGGGATAAGGCTATAAAAGCATTCTAATAAGTACGAGGAAAGCTGTAAACACCAGGGCTAGCAGCCCTCTTCCCCTGCCATGACCTACAGAAAGCTGCAGGCCTCTAGGAAAACCCCCCTCATTGCCTAGTGCCATGTCAACATGACATGGGAAAATTGGCAACATGACTGATTGAGCGGGGGATGGTGGGTGGGGCTGGGCCCAGCAGCCTAGGATGGTGGTGTTTCCTCGAAGTCTGCATATAGCTCGTAAGGACCAAGATGTTCCTATGTCCCCTAGTAGCGGACCCAGAAGAGCTAGACAGGCCAGTGGAGCAACAGAGATGGAGCATCAGAAAAAGTAGAGGCCACGGAATACGAAAATTTCTCACCCCAATGCCAGCACCCCCAAAAGCCCAGAGAGGACCAGTCCTACCTCATCAGACCCTTGCAACACAGACCAATAAGGATCCGGAGAATGGTGACGGATCCTGCCACGTTCCATAAAACAGCCTCTTACACCAAGATGCCGCCTTGAGGACACGCAGGGAGAGGCGAGGGGCATCCGAAAAACCTGCGCATTTACCCAAAAGAGCATGAGTAAGCAAGGGGCCTGGGATACCATTAATTAACAAAGTTCTGGTTTCCTTCCTTTCTAGCAGGGTAAATGGCCTATGAAGAAAATTAGCTCAGGTGTGGAAAATAAAGGAGCTATGGTTTTCTTTGCTCATCTAATTTATAATTATTGCATTTGTAATACAATCATAAATGTTGGTCACAGTATCAGTACTAGGTAAGATTAAATTCAATCAAACATGTTAAGCAGAACAAAGAGAAAACTTTATGATAAAGAATACAATCGACAATGAGAGTATAGTTTAGATGCACAAAACAGTTATTTTAAATTCATATAGAGACCATGAGAAATGCAAAGAAAAATAGACCAAAATATAAGATTAGGGGACTTTAAATCACAATTTTAGTCCACGGAAACTCAATTAGAGAAAAAATAATTAAGCATGTTGGATGTCAATTAGATAACTGATGAACATGAACATAATAGATATATAGAAATTACTATCCTAATTTTTTAAAAATACATCTGCTTTACAAGAATTTATGGGACATTTATAAAATTCTGACCATAAATCAAACCAAAAAGAAATAGAAATAGCACAGAATACATAATCTGACTGTGACCTCCGGTGATATTAAACTATAAATAAAGAGGAGGAAAAGGAGAAAAAGAAAAGAAGGACAGAAGAAGAAAAAAATTAGATCTCATAGAAATTAAGAAATTTACTTTGAATCAACACTTGGGTCAAAGAAAAAAACAAAACTAAAATTTCAAAATATCTACAAAATAATAATGGAATACATTACATACTAAAACATATGTAACAACCTAAAACTCTTAGGGTTTAAACCACAATCATAAACACATTGTTAAATAAGAAAGAATAAAAATAAATTGAGCGTTCAAGTCAATATACTAGATAAAGAACAACAAAATAAAATTAAGGAAGTGTAAAAAGGATGAAAAAAGTGAATTAGGGAAATTAAATTGGTTAATTTTACAATACTAAAAAATAAGAGTACTAGTGATAAATAAATCTAATAACTGATTCCTTGAAATAATTAATGAAATAACAAGCCATTAGCTGGCCTAACCCAGAAAAAAAGAAAGTTAACAAAATTAGAAAGAAGAAGAAATAGCCACAAATATGGAGAAATTTGAAACAATCATAAGAGACACTCAGACGAACGAATATGTATTTATTCATACTTTTGGAGTTGGTCTAAGACACTTCTCATATACTGCATTTCTTTTTGGTGTTCCTATTATCAATGTCAAAAAATGTCATAGCAAGGCAAAAGAATTTTTACATTATTAAATCAAGAAAAACTTCAAGGTTGTTTAAATAAAACTTTTGTGGATTTTTGGTTTCTGCTGTTGTCAGCGGCAATTTTTTTTTCTCAGAGCATCTCTCCCTGACTGGACTGATTACTTCATGGTCATAACAATGATTGGGTTACATTTCTTAAGTGATTTTATCCTAAATATAGAATTCTCTGATGGGGCTAAATCTTAGCATCAGCAGGAAATGATATGCTAAGTATATTCTCAGCCTCCAACCATCCCCAAAACTACCGGTCAAATAAATTCCACCAATTTACTCTAATTAAAGCTAAACAGTGTCGTGTGTGCTTTAAACGTCAGTCAATTTTGAGGTAATTATACCTGAAAGCAGGAATCCATCAGGGTCTCTTTTTTTAGAATTAAATTCAGATGGGAAGTAAAGGAGTCAAGGGATGTTTGCACATAATTAGCTCCATTCCTATCTTCCTCTGCTGTTTATTGACAGTACAAGAATTGGTGCATTTTTGGAAAGATATATAAAGGGTTTTTTTTCTCATCTCCATTCCATTTCCTTCAACTGGGTCAATTTCATCGTGAATTTATATGAAACTGAGATTTCAGTTTGAAGGGGAAAATGCAACCTAAAATATGGGAATAAACCCTTACACTTGTAGAATGCTTTACAGTTCTCAAAGTGCTTTCAGAGACACCATCTCATTCCATTCTCACAATAGCTCTTAAGGTAACATCATCTTTATTTCAGATAAAGAGGATGAGAATATGCCACCCCAAAACAGCCCACTTTGGCATAAGGATTATTTTGTGCTGAACACAATTAAGAAACAACAGACAAGGAGGAACCTCTCTGCCCTCCCCCTTATTTCCTAACAGCAGAGCATCAATTTGTATTTGCGAAGTTGTCCTCCTTCCCCTCTCCCGTGCCAGGAAGAGGAGAATTTCTCAGTCACTGAAGATGGCACCCTTGAGTCTGCATAACAAGCCTTATTAAAATAACTCTTATCTTCCATTAGTTTCCCCCATATATTTACCTTCTTACAATTTACCGCCCCCTAGAAGCCCAAATCCCTTCTCCTTTGTCATTACTTTCCACAATTTACTGCCCTTTGTTAAATGATGTTTAATCTCCCAAGCCTAACCACTTCTATGGGTTTTCACTTCTTTTCTGTGAAGCTCCCATGTGCATGCAAAATGGACCTTTTCTCCTGTTAACCTGTCTTCTGCCAGTTTAATTCACAGGCCCCATCCACTAAACTTAAAAGGGTGGAGGAAAGGATTTTTTCCTCTTCTACAAGATCAAAACACTTGCCACAAGATTGTACCTCAAGCAAACTTACTGTGTGCACAATTACTTCCCCCTCACACACCTACAGCAGACATTACTAATTCATCAAGTTGCTCTTTTCTGCTGAGGCCAAACATTCCCAGAATCCTCAACAGTTTCCATGAAACCCCTTTGCTATGCCTGCATTACGATTCCTAATAATGTTCACAGTGTATTGAACATGACAAGTTTTCTTCCTTGCTCCAGGGAGAGCCCTCTTTGACAACAGAAAATCATCTCTGAATCTCCCTCCTTGAGAATCTTTATCCGTATCACTTTGTTCTAAAGAGTTTTCTGAAATCAAAAAGACGTAATATTTCCTACAAACTTGGTGAGACTCCTAGAGTCTCTCACCCAGAATCTGCAATGCCCCCTTTTCCACAGAACTGGCATGATGCTAATTCTTGGGCTCTTTCTCTTTGAAGAAACATCCTTTTTCCTGGTTGACCATTCTCAGTGTTAGCCAGGGGCCGTTCTCTTGACTTCTGGGGAAAGCTAATGTGGTCTGGCAAAGACTCTTCATAGAGCGATTCTCCCTTGAGAACTTATCAATTTACACATGTCCCGAGGTTTGCCAGTACAACAATCTCAATTTCTTCCTCTCGGTTGTCACACCAATTTCCTCAGCACAGAAAAGCTTAAGAATTGAGGGGGAAAAAAGTGAATCAGACCTCAACACTACTGACAGAGTCTCTTACTGTAAAATTGTTTTATCTTTAAATGAGGTACATCAAAAGGTGAAATAAAATTCATATAACCTTTCCAATCATTTCTACTTTTTGATATGTTCTGATCGGCCATCAGAAAAGAACTTTCATCCAATGAGTGCAGATAAAGTCAGCTGTTCTCATTACTGAAGTTTCTTCGGCATCAAGATTACACGGACTAAAAACAAAATTTGAGAAAATGAAGCAGTTTATTATTTCTCTATTTTTTAATTGATCAGCATGTTCCAGAGATTATACATTGAATTTGTTGCAGATTCCAGAAGAGGGTTGTATTTTCAGTGTTACTGAACTGGAGTGAGAAAATGATATAGTAAAAGAGAGAACAAATCACCACTCTCCTTCTTTTTAGAAGCATCTGTCTGGGGCTTAGGACTCTCTCTACACCGTGATATACGCAAGTTTGTGATGAAACATTAATGGCCAATAATACCCCTCTACCACATAAAATACATGTATTTGAATATGTCCGAAGGGAAAAAAAAATGTGAGTTTTCAAACACTAAAGAAAAAAGATAATGTTGCACAATAGGTTCTTTCACCACCCCTAGAATCTTACCCTATGTGTAGGTCTATCACTCCTAAAATTAGAGCCTCACTAGCAGCCAGAGTGTTGAAAATAATCACATCCATGAACCACAGTTTTGTTTAGACTTCTATTATGAAGGACAACTGGAGTCAAAAACAAAGATAAAAATAAGCAGTTATACTAGGACTACGGGTCCACCCATCTCCTGAATGGCCTGAAACAATGAGAGTTTAATTTCATCTGTGATCACCAGGAAAACTGGATGTTCAGGCTTGAAAGTAGAAACAGGAAAAATGGATCCAACGAAATTAATCTTACCTTATCTTGGGTTGGGTCAATCCCATGATGCTAGAGAAAAAAGTGAATATACATACCCTTGTTTTTACAAACATTTGCTCATTTCAACATCAACCATAAGAAAGAGTCGTGGCATAGCTTAGAATGTTTGTCACCTGACATCTCAAAATTTTTAAAACATGCTGTAGGACCAGCTGGATGTCTCCAAAAGAGAGCTTGAATACTCAGAAGTACTCAGGAGTTTGATTTTAATTTCATAATTTGGGCGGGATATAGAGTAATACAAAAGGGAAAGGTACATAATAATTGAAAAGGTATCAATTCCTGCAGATACTTTTAAAATTTTAGGTACAGCTAAAGGTACACCTGCAGAATCAAAAGAGAATCTGTTTTGATCTTCATTACTATACATTATTAGTTTTCTCCTTTAAAAACTGGTCTTTTTCTGATGGGTGAGTTGATACTGAGTTGTGGGCCACAGGTGCTCAGCCTTCCTTCTCAACTGCAACACTAACTCTACCATAAATTGCATAATAGAGGTGCAAGATGTTTGTTATTGATAACGATGTGGGTGATCCCAATAATTTAGATCAGGGTTCAGGAAAGTATGGCTCCAAATCTAGCCCATGGCCTATTTTTCTAAATAAAATTTTATTGGAACACAGCACACCTATTCGCTCACATATCATTTATGGTTGCTTTCATGCTACAAAGGCAGAGCTGAGTAGTTGGGACAGAAATCTCATGACCCACAAGGCATAACAACATACTTACTATCTGGCCCTTTAGCAGAAAAAGTCCTACAACTCTCAACCTAAAAGATCCCTCAGGAGTCATTAAATAAGTGGTAATTGTCACAAAGTGTTTTCATGTACAAGGCACAACATAAAAGTGTTCTTTAGAATTTGGTGTCTTGTAAGTCCGTCAGTCTCACTTTCAACCTCCCCCTGTGTCCAAGGCCCTGATCTCCTTGTTTGCCTCCCCTCCATATCTGGGGTTAGTCACAGAAGAACAGGACATAGGGCGCCATAGATTTTTCTTCCTTAGTAACCACAATGTAATGAATATTGAGGGAAAGGCAATGCTAAAAAGGTTCTTAAAATGCATTAGAAGTAAACAGCAGGATTGTAAGTAAACTTTTATTCTCATTTTAGATGGGCTGCTTGACATAACCCATTAAGCATCCCTCTATGACATACCTAAAGGCTGTTACTTTGAAAACTGAACTAGTAAAATCCAGGATGAAATATGATATACAGTTCAGCCTATGATCAGAAAGGCTTGCACTTCTGCCTTAACTAACCTGTCCCAGTCAAATGAATGATAGCTGATAGCAGAACCAGAATAATACAAAACAAACAAAAATATATTGCTTAGAATATCAAAGTCAAATGCAACACAAAGCCAAGGATAATGTACATTCTCTCGCAAGAAATCTTATCCCTGAGGTGTAGTAACTTTCCACATGATATTCTGGAATTCAAAAAAAATCTAAATATTGATTTTATGGGGTGAATAGAAGGTTTTCTTCTTTCCTCTGCAGTTGTTCCATTTGACATTCAAAAAACTCTCGTCCTTCTCTCAGAAGAGTTGGAAAATATCAGAATTTTGAAACGGAAGAATCTTCGTCCAACCCTCTGAATTTGTCTGATGAAATTAAGGCCCAAACCACACAACTAGCTAGACATGGAAAGTGAACTAAAATTCGGATCTCCTGTCTTTAGTCAAAAACTCTTTTCTCTACATCACATTAGTTTAATTTATCTTCGCCTCTTGGATGGGGCAGTAGGCAAGTTACTTGGTGAAGAAAGTCTAAGAGGAAGTGTTGTTACATAACACTTCCTCTGCGGTGACGTAAGTTAAATTCTGGGCCCCCAAGCAAAACTTTTAGAAAAGGTCCCATCACTCTTGATTAACTGCAAAATAAGTGAAGAGTAAACAGCTGTGTAATGAAAAGTCCTCCCCACACGGCTGACCTCACTAAGATGCAGACACCCGTTCAGGCAGTAGTTACCACCATCTGCCTCCGGAAAAAACTTTTAGTTCTTTTTTTGGTTACTGTCACGGCCCATCCTGTTCTCTAGAGTGCACGGTAAAGACTAGATGCCTTCTGTATAATGACTGTGGTCAACTATAAAGGAAAATGAACATGCGCCATCTTGATGTCAAGCTAATTTTAGCTTAACAGTTTCATTTTAAGGATGCCGAACCTAGACTGGGCACATCATGGCTCAGCCAAAGAAGTTTTAAAAATGGAAATTACAAAACCACAGCGTGGAACCAAAATTGTTCAGATGGTAGTAACAGTGATTGAGATGCTCTTAGCAATGTTGCCAAGAGGAGGCCTCTCGGTGCACAGCGGTGGGCTCTTAAACCACACGGATAAATAGATTCGGTCATCGCTCTGAGGTGAACAATAGATCCTGTGTTGTGGCCTTGGCTTTGTTGTAATGAATGTAAATAGTTTCTCACCATTCAGATGTGTTCTAGAGCACGTGCCGCGGGCAGGTGTGATCAAGGTCTCTTACCACGTCGTACGTACTGTCTTCTCAATATTTCACCTTAGCTTTAAGCGTCAGCAGCGTCTGACTACTGTTTTCAATCCACAGAACAGCTACAGAATATGTCTGAAGATTCCAGCCTGTTATTTTTCTTCAAATCTGGGTTTCAATCTTGGTTAATGTTTACCCAGAAATATGTAATTGCGGACTTCCTCCTCATAAACCCTTCCAGAGCGCTGGCTGCCCGCGTGCATACTATTATTATCTCTTTGCCTGGGGCCTAACGTAGGGTGTGTCCACATAGTCACAGGATGGATAACCTGCTCTCTGCCAGGAAGCCTGTATGGTTAGCAGCTGCAGCTAAGAGAAAACACAGCTTGCATGTTTCCAATAATATTTGTTTTTCTTCTCCTTTGGATAAACAAAATGGAACTGGTTTCTTTATTAAAAACTCACACTTGCCTTTCCCTATATTTTTTGGATCACTCCTCATTTACTCTGTTTCCATCAGTCACTGTGATTTGGACGTACTTGACCTACTCCCTCTCCCTCATTCAACCAGTCTTCCTGGGGAACTTTTTTTCCCCATCCATCACATGTAGCTTCCTCTGCAAGGCCCTCCCGGCTTACAAGCTCCCATCCTCAAAGACGAGCACACACAGAGACACTATTAGAGTTTATTGCAATCTTCTGTGTGCTACCCGAGCACTCTTATACCTCCACTTAAAAAATCCTGCTCTAACTTGTATTTAACTGTGTCCATCCAATCTCCTTCAGCCAGACTGATCTTACTGATCTCTTCATTCTCGGTGTTTAGCAGTTATCTCAGTCCTAGGATGAACCTAAATAATTTTTCAGTTTTGAATTTAGGTACAACTGACCTATGTAAACTTCACCCTTTTTAGTATATGGTTCTATCATGCAGTTTTGGTAAATGCATACAGTCATGTAACCACCACGATCAAGGTGTAGAGAAACTCCATTGCCCCCAAAACTTTCCTGTTCCCCGTGTAGTCAACTCCTCCCCTCATTCCCAGCCCCTGGAAACCACTTTTCTGTTTCTGTACGGTTTCTGCAGGCCCACAAATGAAACAACACAGTTGCAGCCTTTTGAGTATGGCTTCTCTCACTTAGCATGATGCATCTGAGATTCTTCCACATTATTACTGTGGCCGTTCGTTCCTCTCGATTGCTGAAGAGTATTCCATTGATGAATATACCACAGTGTTTTTACCCATTCACCAGCTGAGGGACATTGGGTTGCTTCTAGTTTGGGGCCGTTGTATGTAAATACAGCAGCTACAAGCATGCACATTACGGTTTTCGTGTGAACATAGTTTTTATTTCATCTGGATAAATAATTAGAAATAGGATTGCTGGGTCGTATGGGAAGCGTCTGTTTTACTTTATAAGAAACGGCCTGGCTATTTGTCAAAGTGACTATTTCATTTCACAACCTCAACAGCTATATATGAATTCTAGTTTCTCCACATCCTCACCAACACTTGATATTGTCTCTTTCTTTCTCTTTTCACCATCTTAACAGGTGTGTGGTGGCATCTCATTGTGGTTTAAATTTGCATTCTCCTAGAGACTGATAATGTTGAACATCTTCTAATGTGTTTATGTGATAGCCATACATCTTTGGTGAAATGTCTATTGAAATACTGTTCATTTTTGGAGGGTTGTCTGTTTTCTTATTATTGGGTTTTGAGGATTCTTTTTATAGTCTGGATGTTAGTCTTTTATCAGATATGTGAATTGCAAATATTTTCCCTCAAACTGTTTAATAACTATTTTAAAATAAATTGAAATCTCATATGGAAAAAATAGTTCTTTTGAAAAGGGCTTATGAGATTTAAACCTACAAAAGATGTAGCTTTGTACCTTCACCTCCTCAGGTGAGTCAACAAGACGCCTAGAATATTGTAATAGAAAAGTTGGTAGTGGCCAGTCTACATTAATGAGTCTGATTGGAAATCACTTAACTGCAGCACACAGGGAGATTTTATCTAAGGGCTATGGACATCCCCCAAATCACTAAAAAAATGATTTATCATTTAAGGACTTTTTTTCTTTGAAAGAAAGTCATAATAGAAAATATATATTATGCACATTTTTCTGAGCAATTAGGTATTAGTTTTTCAAATAATTTCTACCATAGAAATCAATGCTTAGAATAGGTATATACCTCTACCAAGACAAGCCTGATGGGTAAACCACTCAGTATTGAAAGCTTCCTCCTCACTCCCATTGAAATCAGTCTGTTGAAAAGTATATTAAAGGATGATGCAGTCAACTTTTGTGCATAGATACGTATAGGCTATTCTTTACTTTGAGGGCCATGGACTTAATGTTCCTAAGAGGATCTTCAGTCCTATAATAAAATATTCCATTGTCATTCCTTGCTTGAAGGGAAAATTTTACAGGAATGGGAGGAAGTTTTATTACTATTTCTGGAAATGAGGTATTCTAACATCGAGTGAATACCTACTGGATGAAAGGACCCACATGTGCCACAAAATGCTGCATTTTTCAGGCATATTTATTCCCAACCAATCACTAAGCATATACTATTTGTTCCATATTATGGACATCACAGAAGAACTACTAGATATAGTAGCTACCTTCAGTGGGAATTCCTCCTAGTGAAGGAGACAAGAAAATAACACAAAATATTAGCAGCAACACCAGACAGTGTTGATTATTAGGTAAAGACCAAAGATAAAGAGAACAAGGGGAGTCCGCTGAGTGGAAGGAGAGGAAGCTATCCATACAGACTAGATATTTCTCTACTAACGATTCAAAAGGGCCACCCAATACTATTCTACTTGCGACAGTTCATTGGGACAATGAGGTTCAGGTCTAATGATATGAAGTCAACTCTTAAATATTAGGTTTTCACCACTCATTCTGGCTGTAACTAATGTAGGGGTTCAGAAGAGGAATAAAACCAAAACCTAGAGGCATCAGAGAAAATTTCATAGAGGAAATGGGATAAAAGCTGAACCCTGAAGCATGGATAGATTCTGCTTAACAGAAGAGAAACAGGAGAGCAGTATGAAGGAACCAAAAGGGCAGCTGTGGAATTTGTCATTCTTGGGTCTCCCAGCATCTAATGTCCCTGATTATCATAGAAGGTAAAAGTGCCAGGTGTTTGCTTTCTGAGTCTCCCCGACTAGCACATTATGGCATAGGCTCTGCCAATTGAATCACCTGCCCCAGACTTGGAATCACCATCTGGTGCTGTGTCGGGAGGAAGTAGGTAGCATGCAGCATGCACGTGGACCGTGTGTGGCCGGATCCTCATCCCAGAGGCAGCCAGAGCAGGGGCTCAAATAACAGGACCCATGTCAGTGAGGCCAGTGGTGTGGTTAGCGGCAAAGAAGTGTCTTTAGTGGGTCCAGCCCACAGTATGATTTGGGGCATTGCTCCTGGATACGTGGCCTCCAAGCCTAGGATTTTTCTGGAAGTCTGTGAGCCGTTCAGTATCTTTTTAAGAATTTTCTTTTCTACTTCAATCAGCTAAGATCACTTTTTGATACTTAGAGTAGTCATGGGCATTATATTCTAAGAAGCTCTTTATCAATTTTCATGTCCCCGTGTAAAGCATCCATTAGGAGTCCACCTTCATTTTTCTTAGCAGGCAGCGTAGCACAGGAGTCAAAGGCATGTCTCTGGAGTCTTGTGGCCCTGGGTCTAAACTCCAGCAACATGTGAAAACAAGTCTGTGGGAAATTCTGGGGCCCTCAGCAAGCTGTATGACCACATCATATACTTTCGCACCTTCCTCACTCGTTCCCAGTAAATACGTGTTTGTTGAATATGCATTCAAGGGTCCAAGATCCTTTCCATTCATAACTTTCATTAGAACCAATATAGATTTTCTGCCCATGCATAACAGAATTAAAAGATAATAAGATCAAACTCAGTGACCCTTGGTATAACCCACCCTTCTAAGCTCATTAAAACATGGCCCAGGGGGCTTCTCTGGTGGCTCAGTGGTTGAGAGTCCGCCTGCTGATGCAGGGAACACGGATTCGTGCCCCGGTCCGGGAAGATCCCACATGCCGCGGAGCGGCTGGGCCCGTGAGCCATGGCCGCTGGGCCTGCGGGTCCGGAGCCTGTGCTCCGCAACGGGAGAGGCCACAACAGTGAGAGGCCCGCGTACCGCAAAAAAAAAAAACACAAACATGGCCCACATTTAGCCCGCATTAGCACATTGCATTTCTTCTAGTGGTGTTTAACTTCTTGTTTGCTATTTAACTTCTCACCAATTGCCTCACAAATAATCTTGTTTCCTGGAAGACAAAGACCGTCTGTATCTTTGGATTTTACCGCTATACCCAACACAGGGCTGGGCATCTAGAAGTTACTCAATACCTATTTCCTGAATGAAATAAAGTCTGGGGAAGTACCTCGGAACAACCATTTTATTGTTTCTCACGATTTTGTGGGTCTGTGATTTGGGCAAGGCTCAGCTGGGTGATTCTTCTGTTGCATGTGTATCGATGTAGGTAATTCTTTGGTGTCCAAATAGCAGCTGGGCTTGTCTGCTTAACTTCCATGTCTTGCATCTTGGCAGGGACAGCTGGAAGGCTGAACTCAGCAGTAACTGTCAACCAGAACACTTAGGAGAAGCCTCTCCAGGATGATAGCTGCAGAGTGGTCACCTCTTGCTTGGCAGTTCAGGGTTCCAGAGCAAGTGTTGCAGTCAACAAAGCCAAAACTGCCTGTTCTTACAACACCTAGCCTTGGAAGTCTCACAGCATCACTTCTTTCACACTCTGTTTTTCAAAGCAGTCTTAAGTCTGTCCAGATCCAAAGAGAGGGGACGAGACCCCTCCTCTCAATGAATTTGCAGCCATGTTTTAAAACTGTCACAGTCCTCCCTCTGGCCACAAATGCCAACATACCTCCCACATTAAAAACAGACTCAACTCCCTCCCCAAACCCTCCATTATGGCACCAGATGCTGGCCTAGGCTCAGGATAGAAGTCCAGGATCTCACCATCAAAATCAAGTACTTATCAGGAGTTTCCTATAGGCGCCTCATTGATAAATCTTAAATCTTGTTTCTACGAACTCAGTTGAAAGTCAGGGATTAATCTGAAAAGTAAACTGAGAATTATATTTTGCGTAAAAAGATGGAAGAGACTAGAAAGAAGCATTTCAAGGAATGTTTTCAATTTACTTCAAATAATATATCAAATATTACCAACAATAAAACTCAAGGAGCTAAGGTCTCCCCTGGGCCTGGCCATAAATGAGGCACTTAGAAAAGCACAGTGAATCTGGAGCCACTAGGGGATCATTTGATGTTCCATTTAAGGCACATTCCTAAGCATCTTTCTTATTCCCAGGAACGTTGCTCATCAACTAACATTTATTCAGTGCTTAAAGGTTCTGACCTGTCGTTGGAAGTGCTATGGGGGTTCATTCAAATATGTTTAATCCAAACATGTCTACATTCTCTCCTTCACTCAGTGCCAAGGACCATGAACAAGTGACTCATAATGCAATTCTCACACTGCCCGTAGAAGCTGAAGGAGAAAACAAAGAGGTCTGAGGGATTTTTAACATTATTTTGATTAAAATGATGAACAGCGCACATCCACAAACAAATGCATTAAATGGCAAATTAATGGGTCATCAAGGACTGCTGAGGCAGGAGAAAAAAATGGCGGGAAATGGACCTGGGCCCCAGAAGCATGGATTTAGTGTCTGATTTCTGCCACCTTTATACTCTGAGCAAGGCTTTTCCCTTCTTTATGCCTCAGTTTCTATAAAATGAAGACTCTAGAAAAAAAAGTGAAGACCCTAGGAGTTACTTTACCAAACCCTTCTAAAGATCAAATGAGGTAAAAAGGGGAATAAATGTTAAAAACTGTGAAGTGCTGAAATAAAGTGTCATTAGGGTTTTTTTTTTAATTGGAGTATAGTTGATTAACAATGTTGTATTCGTTTCGGGTGTTCAGCAAAGTGATTCAGTTATACATATACATGTATCTATTCTTTTTCAAATTCTTTCCCCAATTAAGTTATTACAGAATATAGAGCAGAGTTCCCTGTGCTATACAGTAGGTCCTTGCTGGTTATCTATGCTACCTATAGCAGCATGTACATTAGGTTTTGATTGACTTTAATAATAAACTTTCACTTAAATCTCCACACAGGTATGTAAATTTGTGGTGGCAACCTCTCCTCCCAGCGACCTAATACACATGGATATTTATTGAACACATTTATTCCTCATATAACCTTGGACTTAATGTCAGTCCTCCATTCTTTCTATTAATAGGCACACAGATCCATTTGGTGACGTATGTCACAGTGTGTTACAAGTGCATTAAGTGTAATGTGGCAGAATGAGGGCGATCTGTCTCCGTGTGCTTCCTGTCATCACTTCCCCCCAATTCAAACCTCATCACCTCTCCTCTAGATCACTGGCCTCCTCAGGAGTTTTCCAACATGTGTTTCATCAGATTAAAATTGATCCACATTGCCAAAAATTAAGTACCTGTTCCTTATTCTGGCACTCAAAGCCTTCCAAATATGTCCCCTCAAATACCCTTCCAGTATTCTTTCTCAGAAACCCCCTAGAGAACACCTATACTCTAGTTAAACAAATCACCTGGCTTTTCCTAGGACACGCTCTGCCTCATTTTCTTGCCTGCGCTATTTGCTCCACTTGAAAACCTCTACACCCATCTCCTGTTAAAATCTGACCAATACTTTAAGGCAACTTACAGACTTGGGAAAAATAAAATGAAGCCACATCAGTAATGATAATACTCATACAGAAAGTCACAGGAACTAATCTGGTGTGCCAGGCAAGACCACAACTTACAGACAGCTATAGAACTGGGAAGATAATGTCAGTGTGTTACAGCTGAAGTTTGCATGGTTCCTGCCATAAGAATTTTGGAAAAGTTCCTCACCCCTGGGACTTTACTGTACTGAACAAGTAGACGGTACCCAAAAATCTGTCAACTATGACAATAACTGGCTGTCTTTTATGCACAGTTCTCATCACATAAGCCCAACCTAAATGGTGCCAAAACAATCCATCATTTTGTTTTATTTGGTATTTTAATGCAAAACAGGTCTCCCAAAAATCTATCCAAACGTTGTATTTTCCAGACCTTTGACAAAGAAACTTCTTGGTTGTTTTGTTTTGTTTTTATGTCTTCTGAAACCTTGGTAAAGCGATTGCAAGCACATATTATCTTGCATTTTTTATCTTCACAGAGGCTTTAACATTTTTTTTAACTTCTTAGCTTTATAAAGTTTGAGCAAAGGATCCACAGGCAAGTAAAAGTGAACTTAGATCAGATCTGCAACCACCTATGACTCGCAGAGAAATTGCCGTCTACTGCCCAAGACAGATTGATTTCAAAAAGGCTTCATTGGCTCCAACCATTTAAGAGTATGCTAACAATTGGAGAAAATGTCTGCAAATCACACATCTCATAAAGGGATAGTACACAGAACATATTTTTTTTTAAAAAAAAAAAACCTCTTAAAACTCAAAAATATAAGAAACAAACAAATAAATAATAAAAGTATGCTAGCACTGAGTGGTGAACTCAACGCATAAAGTACTACAAGCCCATAAAAGTAACCCTCAAACAAAGGCTACATGACAAAAGGCCATCCTCTGATGTAAACTAACCAGAATCCGCCGAAGATGGTTGGAATTAGTGATCCGCTGCTGAGCCACTCAGCTGCTGAGGCGGCACAGGGAGTCCCAGCAAGGACTACTATAATTTTTAAGCCTGTAAAATTGGCCAGCAATGACAGCATAACAATCACAGCCCTTCTCAGAAAAATAAATGAGCTTTTCCTTTCCTCTCATGGTAGCTTTTATATTACATACAAAATATTGACAAGCACTGATTCGCAAGATGACTTCCCCGAGGCAACCCAACCTACAATGTGCTTTGGAGATAATTTGCCACCAACAAAAGGATCTCACGCTGCATCATCAAGGAAAGGCCCCCCTAATATGAAATCAATTACCCAGTGCGTCCTGAGGGCCTATTATGTGCGATGCCTTACAAAGAAGATTAAGACAAGACAGGCAAAGAGGTCAGCCTTTACTCAGCACGTGGTACTAGGTATTCAGCCCAAAGTGCTTTCATAGCTACATCACTTAATCTCCATGAAACCCTGGAGTTAGGTATTATTACTCATATTTTTACAGGTTAAAGAATTGAGGCTCAGAGTAATTAAACAACTCTCCCAGGTCACAGACACATAAATTGTGGTCAAAAGTATCCACAGTTTGAACCCAGGCCTCTCTTCCTTAAAACGCATGCCTCTTCCAGTGCACACCTGCTTTCCTGAAGTACAGCTCTTGCCCTCAAGGAATTTACCTTCTGGTAAATCTGAAACCTTTGAGACTCACAACATGTAAAGCGTGTTGGAATGAAACAGTTTGGTGGTCAAATGATATAAGCAGAGGAGTACCTTAAATATAAAAGGGGGAGAAAATAAAGAAATTTAGTGGTGTTTTGCTGACACTGTGGGTGACAGAAATGGTCTTCTCAAACTCGCTCTAATTAAAATAGATTGTCTACTTGACAAGTATTTCTATTTAGTGGAGAAAACTGATTCCAGAGAATAGCAGAGCTGGAAGAAAATATACTTTTAAAACCATCCAACAAAACTTCAACTATATTTACTATATTTCTAAGTGAGATTCTCAAACAGGAATGCATTGGTCAGCTGACCCAAACATCCAATTCATCAAGAAGTTAGATATTGCATTATAAATTCATAAACTGACCTTTTAAAAAGTAACACCTAGTCTCAAAAATTATATAAATAAGACTTGGGCTTCCCTGGTGGCGCAGTGCTTGAGAGTCCGCCTGCCGATGCTGGGGACGTGGGTTCGTGCCCCGGTCCGGGAGGATCCCACATGCCGCGGAGCGGCTGGGCCCGTGAGCCATGACCGCTGAGCCTGTGCGTCCGGAGCCTGTGCTCTGCAACGGGAGAGGCCACAACAGTGAGAGGCCCGCGTACCGAAAAAAAAAAAAAAAAATATATATATATATATATATATAAAAGTAAGACTCATATGCCCCTGCCCTATTATCTCTGGAAAAAATAATAAAGTCAAATATCCCAATCTGCTCAGTGGTGACCCCCACCAAGGCTCAGGAGTCTAAGCTCCACCAGGCAGAGTCCCAGCCTCAGTTTTCTTGCTTCCTTCAGCACTGTCAAGGTACTCCGTGGAATCTAAATCTTCTCCTAGTTGCAGGGAGACATTCACGCACAAAGGAACAAAATCATCTCCCAATTAACATTCTAAGAACCTTAAGGAATGGGTATGCCATACATAACAGTCTCAGTGAGGGAACAGACACTTAGAAGATCATATATAGGATTGTGGTTTAAATCAGGATATTATAATTTTCTTTTCCAGTAGAGTGCATTTCCTCACCCATTTGTAACAATTTTTACTTGACTGTACTCCCTCTTAATTTCACACTCATAAGAGCTTGGATCCAAGGATGGCTGCTGAACATGGCTTTAAATTAGAGAGGCTGAACAGTATGAAATAGCCAATAACCATTTTTACATACAAAAAAAAAAAGCAGTATCATATGTACAAACTAATAGAATGAAAAATCCCAAGGGTTTCCGGTGTGCTAAAGGGTCTTTAAGTAGAATCTTTTCTTTCTCTGGAGGATTTCAATGTTTCCCTGAAAGGCATCTCTAGGTTTCTTCCAACCCTCATAGCTATTTGTCAAAAGTCAATCCTCTAACTGCCTTGGGAGGTTTTGTTTCAGAGAAATTATACAGCAGAAAAATCCAGGCTTCTTTCAGAGGATAATTCCGAAACCATAGGAAATAATCCGATAAAAATATAGGACCTTTTAACTTGTGAAGGCAATAGAAATGCTTTCCAAAGTGTAAACAGTTTAAGACTCTGTAATACCTGGTTCTTCCACCTCAGCAAAGGAGTTTGTTCCATCTCTGCTGAAGAAAATCTCCATCAAGACATTACAGGTGATTTAGCTTGCAAACTAGTTTAGTCCTGTATGAGCTCCACCAAATTGTATTTATGGACTTTCATAAAGTGAGAGCAACAAAGACGCTTCACCTGGGTCCCCAAGCTGGGCTGGCACAGGGGCCAGTGAAAGCAAATGCCTTATTTTAAGATCCCTACATTCACAGCCGTGCTGCTCTCCACCTCTCCCAGCCCCACCTCGCTGGGAAGTGTAAATGGAAGGATTTGGTTTTATCCCCCAGGAGGCCCAGTACAGACACACAGCATGAAAATAAAGCATACAGGATAATATGCTTATTCTCTGGGGGGGTAAATGTTTACACTACACTTGCTCCTTGCAGATCCTGCACTTCCTCTTACCTGCCCTCCTCAGGCCAGCATGCAACAGTGCTGCCTAAGAAGATCACCTAGGCCTTCTCTTGCAACAGCACAGAAATAACTCATCTTGACAACGATACGGATGTGGGGATGCAGGCGTAGGTAGACATAAGAACGCGTGTGCATAATCCTTTTTTCTCTAGGCTATCCCGGTTCTGGCCAGGATTGTGAAGGTTTGGTTACTATTTATAGAAGAGGCGACAGCAAAGAGGGTAAGAGGTCTGGCTCTCCCCAAAGGAAGCAATGATCATCGGTGACCGCTAAGATCACGAAAGGGAGACAACACTTACTAGGCACATCTTCTGAATTATTCTTGCTGAAAAAATATAATATCTAACCTGAGTGAGGTCAACCTCTAAATCTAACTACCAGTTCACAGAAAATGGAGAGGGACAGAGGAACGAAAAGTAAAGCCACAGGTCCGCCGTAAGCAGGAGGGTAGATGTGATGGTGGCAGCACGGGGAGTGCTCTATAACCACTAGACAAACTAGATGCCCAGCACGTGGATCCTTCTACGGTGTCTTGCCGTGCGGACATTCCTTCACTGTGTCTAGAGGGATCCCACATTTGGGCAGATTTTATTTTATTTTTTTTAACATCTTTATTGGAGTATAATTGCTTTACAATGGTGTGTTAGTTTCTGCTGTATAACAAAGTGAATCAGCTATACATATACATACATCCCCATATCTCCTCCCTCTTGCGTCTCCGTCCCTCCCACCCTCCCTATCCCACCCCTCTAGGTGGTCACAAAGCACCGAGCTGATCTCCCTGTGCTATGCGGCTGCTTCCCACTAGCTATCTATTTTACATTTGGTAGTGTATATATGTCCATGCCACTCTCTCACTTCGTCCCAGCTTATCCTTCCCCCTCCCGGTGTCCTCAAGTCCATTCTCTACGTCTGCGTCTTTACTCCTGTCCTGCCCCTAGGTTCTTCAGAACCTTTCTTTTTTTTTCAGATTCCATATATATGTGTTAGCATACAATATTTGTTTTTCTCTTTCCGACTTACTTCACCCTGTAGGACAGTCACTAGGTCCATCCACCTCACTACAAATAACTCAATTTCGTTTCTTTTCATGGCTGAGTAATATTCCATTGTACACGTGTGTTGGGCAGATTTTATATCACCCCTTTATTTCTTCCTCTCATTGAGCAAACGTCTACCTCTTTTTGTGCTGAGAGTGCCATAGGCCACGTGGTTAGACTGCCAACTACTCTGCCCGGATTCTCTTCCCTCCAGGGTTCTAGGTTGGAGTCACCAACAGAGACTTCGGACAAGACCTGAGAGGCACAAGTGAAGTCTTCAGTAGGACGTGGTGACAGAGGAACAAGTCCCAGGGGGCCTCGTCCCCTCTTCTTCACATGTAGCTCTTTTTCCCAGTTGTGAGCCCTGCCGAGCACCAGTGTCCCACTACCAATCACGTGGTCACAGACCCTCTGCAGCTACCCAGAAGCAGCAGCTTCCCGAGGAAGCTTTCCACCAGTTCCCCCTTCCCAGTCCCACTTCAGCAGCCACATGGCCTGTCTCCTCAGATCTCCCCACAGCTCTGACTTGCCCCCTGGGCCAGTACTCCGCCCATTTCTTAAGGAAGTGACTCCTCTGACCTTCCAACTCCCCTTTCTGGACCTCCCCTTCCCCTGACCCTCCCACAATGTGTAAGGTTTAATTCCTATAATAAATACCTCAGCCCACACTCAGAGGGCACTGTTTCCCCCGGGGAACCCTGTATGACACACATCTATCAACTCCAGGAGAAGAATCGGCTTCCCAGAGCCTCCCAAGACAGACAGTTCTAATCCTGCTTCAGGAGAGCCTGTGAGGCCTGGAGGGTGCTGGTAATTTCTCACCATCGACCTCACTGCTGCCAGTGATCACATCCCAGCGTTTCTGCTGGGATGCGGTTTCACCCCTCTTACATCAGGCCACTCTCTCTCCGAAGACCACCCATGGCATTTAATCGGTTTCTTTTGTTTAATTGGAGCTCATTTACTCTAGCTTTTAGAATCATTTTTCCAAGTGCTTTATTCCACACATTCAGTGTTTCTTCTAAATAGTCACATTTGACCAGCATGTGTTTACATCTTTATCTAATCCATTGATCCACGGGAAAGGGCCAAGGACAAATTGCTACTGTTACAGACTCCTCTCAAGGAGTCTCTTTTGGATATGACTGTCATGTCCAGGTTTCCACGGAACCCCAGGTAAATCAACATCTAATGCAGGAGACTTGGTCAAATTAGGTAGTGTAAAAGTTAAACAAATAAAGAGATATACCAGTGGCTTTAAACGTGGGAAAATAGTGCATCACTGAAAATAGGAAGAGACAACAGGGCAGGTGTTTTCACACTGTATGCAAGATATCCAAGATGATACATTTAATTTTAGATGCCTTAGGTTGGAGGTCTGTGGAGAAATACCTGAACTCAAATGGACACTTGCATAGGAGTGATACTGTATTTGAATACACAAGGGTAGATTCATTCTTTAAAAGGTAATAAATAGGTAAAGACAGAAAAAAGGGGGAGGCCAAAAATAGTACATTAGTAATGTCTGTGTCATATGCACATATGATCTCCTGAAAGTTAGTAGCTGCTCCTAGCACATTACCATTTACATATGTAAATATGTAGATACATGTAACATTAATTTACATACTTATACCAATTTGGATCTCCAGGACTAGGAACCACATGGAGAGTTAAGAAACCCCATGATTCTCCTATTATCACCTCCTGAAGCCCAGTATTGTTGAACAAGGAAGGTTCTCTTAACTTATATATACATGATGACCAGGAGAGTGACCCAAATTGTAGAACACATTTTATCTAAGTTTGCCCCTTTGCTGGAATGGGACTTTTTCCCCCCACTTAAATATCTTTAGACTTTGATCCACATATGGACAGAACTGTGAGACTGCCCATCACTCGGGGACTGGTTGAATAAACTCTGCAGCTCTCAAGGGGATGAGAAGCGTCTATATATCTGCTAAGTAGTGACTGTCAAGATACATGGCATAAAAATGTGAAAAGCCAAGGTAGAGGAAAATATGTTTCTCAAGCTAACATTTATCTAAGAAAGTGGAGATGGAGGAGATACCTGTCACCTACAAATTGGCACTCGCCATCTACCTCTGCAGGGATTAAATCACGTGCTGCTGCAGCTGCTGATTTTCAACACCCCCTGAAAGGGGTTCAGGGTGGAGAGCAGAAATGAGGCACTCTGTGCTCTGGGAAAAACTGGCAGAACAGGTCTTCAGATAGATATTTTCAGGAGAGGATTTTATGAGCCCAATTCTTGTATACTCATATCTAGAGAAGCACTAAAATCCTTCATGGTGACGTCTGCTCCCCGTGACTAGCAGTAACCTTCATGACACTAGCAGAAACCTCTGCAAAAAATATGTGCTTGATTGCATGCACTCCCCATTCACCAAAATCACCTTCCCCCCGCCTCTTTGGAGCAGTTTCTCCGAGCTATCTGAGATGCTGTCTCCCAGGCTATAGTCCTCATTTTGCCCCAAATAAAACTTGATTCACAACTCTCACATGGTGCATTTTTTTTAAGTTGGCAACCAATAGCTACACATACTTGCTCCTATTAAAAAAAAAAAGAATGATAAACAATGAAATTTTAAAAATTAGTTAACGGTGGATGGGGAGACAAAAATGGAAGCCAGACGTCTCTGAATAGATCTTGTTTTACATAACTTCAAAACAAAATTAAGTGAAATTTAACATAACTACACTACAACTCTAAAGCAGAATGAAACAAATAAATTTAACCACCAAGCACATTTTTAGATTGTACAGAGAACAATTCATTTCAAGTGACTTTAAAAGACAATAATTTGACTGTACATCCCTAGTGGTATATACTCTAAAGATGAATTACACAATAAATTCAAACTGGTTTTGATAATCATATTTTAATACTATTTTATATTTTTATTCTGAAATATTAATTATATATATAGTTATTTATAAAGAAAGAGAAAACAAATAATTAATTATTGGTAACAACTCACTATTTAGTTTCTCTTTATAAAGAAAGAAAAGGAAGAAAGGTGCAAGGGGGAGAGAGGAAGGAAGCAAGGAAGGAAGGAAGGAAGGAAGGGAAGGAGGGAGGAAAGAAGGAAGGAAAGGAAACAATGACCACCCTAGTAGCAATAAGCACCCCCCATACCCAGGCTGTGGTCTCTAAATAATACTGTTTCCCATGAAGGAATGCCAGCTCCTTGGAAAAATGCTTAATTCCAGGGTTAGGGCAAGAAATACACAAGATAAGCCTAGAACATCTTGTCGTATCAGAAAATAAGGGGGCTGCTGAATATGACTGAAGGACTCATAAACCAAACTTGAAGAGGCTCCCACTGACCCAAACGGGACAATCTGAGCATTGATAAGAAAAATGCATCAAAGAAGTACCAAATATGTTTACTACAACCATTAATATGTTTAAACATCCGTAAGTTCAATATGCTACTTTAAACACATGAAGTGATCAACTTCGGCTGATGTGAAAAAACCAACTCACTGAAACTAGTAAAGAGAGAGAGAGAGAGAGAAATAGAGAGAGAGGCGCTTGTGAATCTAGCATCTATCTGGGCTTTCCTGTGCATACGATACATCAGGATAACCAAACTGTTGGTATTGGGAAAGTATTACAGTAAATAAATGAAGAAGAAATGAAAGAATATCACAGATCTAGACAATCATCTTCCAAGCTGTTAATGTCACAAAAATAGAGACAATGTGCGTCTTATGGAAGAGTGTGTTTTTTTTAAGCCATTATTTTTTTAGCAGTACTTACTAAAATATTTATGGATGATATGTTAGGATGTCTGTGTTTTCTTGAAAATAATCCAGGAAGGGGGCTGGGAGACCACTAAGGAGGTTGAGATACAGATAGAACAAAATTGGCCAATGGGGCTTCCCTGGTGGCGCAGTGGTTGAGAGTCCGCCTGCCGATGCTGGGGACGTGGGTTCGTGCCCCGGTCCGGGAGGATCCCACATGCCGCGGAGCGGCTGGGCCCGTGAGCCATGGCCGCTGAGCCTGCGCGTCCGCAGCCTGTGCTCCGCAACGGGAGAGGCCATGACAGTGAGAGGCCCGCGTACCGCAAAAAAAAAAAAAAAAAAAAAAAAAAAAAAATTGGCCAATGGTTGTGACAGCTGGGAGATGGTAAATGGAAGTTCATTGCACTGTTCTCTCTACTTTTGCATATGTTTGAAATTTTCCATAATCAATTTTTTTAAACTGATGAGGCTCTGAAGCCAAACTGCCTGGGTTTGAATCCCAATTCAGCTACTTAATAGAGATGTAATCTTGGGAAAATTATAGCAAGTTGTGTAACTTCTCTGTAACTCGCCTTCCCCATCTGTAAAAAGGGATGATACAAATGGCCCGTTATGAGGATCAAATGATATAATACATATAAAGTATCTAGAATAATTCCTGATACACAGTAAACACTTAAATGTTAGCTATTATCATCTTTAGGATCCACAAAATTGGATGAAGTCTGGGCTTAGAGTTTCTGCATTGTTAAATGGTTAAGATTGGCTCATGAGAAATTGTTATTCCTTCTTCTTACTGAGGAGCAAAACAGGCATCCAACAATCCCCTTTCCTCCACACAACAGTAAATAGACTCCAAAGACTGACCAATCTTTCAGTCTTCACCATTCTGATGCACTATCTGCTGCTCCCAAAGAAGGAGAGGCTTCAGGTCAATGCCGCCACGTGCTTCTCTCCACTCCCCAAGGGACTCCTCTTTCTCTCCCAGCACCATGTCCAGGGCCAGCCCACAGTCTCTCGCTGAGACCTCTAGTGGTGGTGCAGTTTAGCAGAAAACCAGTAGACTGGAGTCAAAAGCCCTGGATCTTCATCTTGTCTCTGTCCCTGAATAGCTGTGCAACCTTGGATAATGGCTTGATCTTCCCAGAATCTGGGCAACAAGATGTTGCCAACCTTTTTGGAACTCTTGTCTTGAAACTCCCTTTGCAGACTATTAGAAAGTTCTCGTGAGCCCCCTTCAATGACAGCAAACCTTCAGCCTCTGAGGGTAAAATCATAACCATACACAGCCAAGATGATGTGAATGAAGTACGTCATAAAGCTGGCTTTGGTTTAAAACCTGATGTAACTATTAATAAGGGAGATCAAATTTCCTTTTAGGAAGCATATACTGACTTTTAAAAACAGTCCTGAAGAAGAGCAGTGACCAAATTCCCAGATTAAACATAAATGGCTTCTTCAGAAGATGTCTGCCTTACAAAACTTTCCTTGCGCTATGTTTGCTAATTTTTCTTTAAGCCAACTTTGTTACTTTTAAATCTCACCTTAAAAAGAATCATAGTCATGCCACCTACAAAGTACTTGAGTGTGTGGGCTTTGTCCTTTGTATAGATGTACTCACGTAGGTAAATTTACAAGTCAAAAAATCATAAAATTATTCCTATTTCAATTTAACAGCTTGAAGAAATTCAGTACCAGTGGGAGCTTGACTGATGGTGTTTCATCCTCTGTAAAATGGGGCTCAAAGTAATATGCCTACCTCATAGGGTTGTTTTAAGGATTAAGTGAGTAAATATACGAAAAGTATTTAGACAAACTAGCTTATAATAAAAGCCATGTATGTGTTAGTTACTATTATCCTTATTAATGTTTCACTGTTTCCAGTTCTCAAAAATAAAATGTCTCTCATTCAGTTTCATTTTTCATTCATCCTGTTTATGGCAAATGTATTGATAGATTCATACCTGAGTGCACACACATTTCTGAGGATTTGAAAGGCTCTTAAAATTTCTTCCTATATTTAGGCAGGCATTCTTATCTTGATAGATAAGCTTATATGCAAATACATGGGTTTCTACATAAGGGCTCCAACACAGACACTGATTGTGGGATGACTACCTACTTCCGGTTTTCAGAAAATACCTATACATACCTATCAATCAGCAAATATTTACTGCATGCCAACTCTACCCAAGTTAATGTGGTAGGAAGTATGGAAATACAGGGAGAAAAAGGCACAAGCCTACTCCTGGGGAGGAGAGTATCCCAGTTGAAGAAGGAGAAACATTTGCATATGAATCTGGTGCACCAGTTATGGTTACAGGTCACCTGTGAGTGCTAAGTGACTGGGGCAAAGGTAATGATGTTCTTCCACCTGCAGTGGAAGAACAGGGGTGGGGAAAAGGCAGAGAAGGCTCTAGTGACCAGGATAGTTCAAAATCCTTTCGGAGAAGACGGACCTGAGCCGAGGCTTTAGCGATGAGTAAGATTCAGAAAAGGGAAAAGGAGGGGGAAGGGCATGAACAAAGGGAAGGAGAGATTCTGAGTGGACACTGGGATGACCACACAGACTCAAGCAGAGAGCTGGGGTAAAGAAATCGTGGCAGAGAGAGTTAGCACAGGTATCCAGACTCTGACACCAGCCTAAAGAATTTCAACTTTATGTCAGAAAGTGAAAAACAAATACCGTATGCTAACACATATATATGGAATAGAAAAAAAAAAAAAATGGTTCTGAAGAACCTAGGGGCAGGACAGGAATAAAGACACAGATGTAGAGAATGGACTTGAGGACAGGGGAGGGGGGGAGGATAAGCTGGGACGAAGTGAGAAACTGGCATGGACATATATACACTACCAAATGTAAAATAGATAGCTAGTGGGAAGCAGCCGCATAGCACAGGGAGATCAGCTTGGTGCTTTGTGACCACCCAGAGGGGTGGGATAGGGAGGGTGAGAGGGAGACAGAAGAGGGAGGAGATATGGGGATATATGTATATGTATAGCTGATTCTCTTTGTTATACAGCGGAAGCTAACACATCATTGTAAAACAATTATACCCTAATAAAGATGTTAAAAAATCTAAAAAAAGAATGTCAACTTTATCTCATGAGTGATACAAAGGTTATAAGGGTTTTGAACAAAGCTTTGACATGAGTCAAGTAGTATTTTAAGAAAATTTCTAGATTTGGGTCCGAAGAGCCTTCTATGGCTGAACTATTTGCAGATATGGGCATTTGTGATTCCTTTCTCTCCCATTTTCAAGAATTCTGTGGCCCGTTTGCCTGTGTTTACCACACTGTCGATTCATATAATCCCTCAGAGTTGAGTTCCCCTTTCCAAAACAGGACAAGACTGAGGTAGCAAGCACGTGATTTGCCAAAAACTAAATCCATCTCGTACTCAGACTGCATGGCCACGTGATCCTTCTAAATTGGGTACTGACAACTCCTCAGGCTCTGAAACTGTTAGAAGAGAGACACATGCATTCAAATGCCGGCTCTCTTCCCTTAGTAGATTGTTATGGAAATAGAGAAGCATTGCTTTTTGCTTTTTTCCTGACAGTAAAAACATTTTCTTGTTTTTCCTGATTATATAAATAATACATGCTTACTGTCAAAAATTAAAATACATCAAAGAATAAGGAAGAAATCACCTGGAGTCCCAATACTTCTGAGACAAACATCATTAATAGAGATTCACTTTCTAAGCACCTCAACGTGTACAAATACCTAAACCCACATATTTTGTAATTTAATCATGGTTTTCAGTAACGTGCTGGTAATGTAAATGCCTTACTATTTAGTCATTTTGTTGCCTTTCAACTTTCCCTTCTTCTCTTTCCCACCCCTCAGTCCTGCCCTTCCTATACCCAGCTTTATATACTTAGTGTGTATCTTCCATAATTTTATGCTCTTATAAACATACTACATATACATATATAGGATTTTTACATTTCATTGTTAAATTTGTAAAAGTAGCAGCCATCAAATACATTTCTCTGCACATATTTTGCCCACTAAATGGTGCATGATGAAAATTCCTCTGTTAAGTGATACTTAATTCATTCTTTTCAATATGTCATGAGATAATAATATTTATTGAGTACTCACTATGTGCCAGGGACTGTTTCCATATTATGTTGCCACTTCTACTTAATTCTCACAAAAACCTTCTGAGATTGGTATTGCTGTTGTCCTCATGTTATGGCTGAGAAAACAGAGACATAGAAGCTTAGCACCATTCCCGAGGCCATTCATCATACATGTAAGAAGAATATAGGGATTAAAGCCCAGGCAGTCTGACACAAGAGCCGTGCTGTTCACCCCTATACCACACGGCTGAGCCAGGCACGGTGCGTCTCCCAACCAGCCCATCACTAATGGGCATTCTCTTGATTCCAGTTTTTTGCCACTACAATAATACTTCAATAAATATCCTGATCTATGGGTGCTTTATTTCTTTTATCCAACAAATATTTATTGAGGACCTACTCTGTGCCAGCAACTATTCCAGATGCTAGAGTTCCAGTGGTAAGGGAAACAGGTGCAGTACTAGTTTTCATTGAGCTCACATTCTTGCAGGAGAAGACAATAAATGAATGAATGAACAAACAAGTGAACAAATGAACAAGAAAAATAGGAGATGATGCCATTGAGTCATATGTAGAGAATTAAAATAGGGTAATGTGATAGATAGAGAGCCACTTGGTGATAACTACAGATATTTCTTGTATGACACAGATCCCCAAATGGGAGATTGCTGGGTTGAAAGATATGTTTTTTTTTAACTTTAATAATTACTGCTACTTTGCTTCCTAAAAGGCTTATTTCCAATAAATCTCATTTCTAACAACAGAAATACAGATTTAAAAAATAAACTTTTCTTGTCTTCCTTTTTGACTCACTAAGGAAAGTTTTTAAAGATTTTTCTTTCTCTGCTAACTATGCTGACCTATTTCAAATTCAACGTATATAAATGTACATCAGCTACAAGGTAAACATCAAAAATTAACTTTATATTACTTTACGTACTTTTTAAAGCTTGTGTACTTTTTTTTCACATCTTTATTGGAGTCTAATTGCTTTACAATGTTGTGTTAGTTCCTGCTGTACAACAAAAGTGAATCAGCCATAGGTATACATATGTCCCCATATCCCGTCCCTCCTGAGCCTCCCTCCTACCCTTCCTATCCCATCCCTCCAGGTCATCACAAAGCTGTGTACTTTTATATCATTTTGTGTATACTTTGTGTACGTGTGTATGGCTATTCCTATGAAATCAAGAATATGGGTCTCAGAGAACACTCTCAAAGGAAACACGTGGATTTGTCAGTGAGCTGGGGGTGGAAAACTGTCTTGCTCCTATTCTTAATACAGATAGTGAAAGCAAACATTTTTAAAAGCTAGTTGAACACCACTCAGCTTTACAAAATAGCAAGGAAGCAAGTCTCGTAGATTGAAAAGAGACGCCTATAAAAAAAATCTTGATAAACATTAAAAAGCAACCTTGAGGGGCTGAGGTATTTCAGGAGCAGCAATCAAAAGAATACCACTGAATCCGCCACCCATAGCCTAGGGAGCTAGACTTTCCCACCACATCCCTTTCCTTATTTATAGGCCTGTCTGGTTATCACAAGTTCTCAGGGACTGTCATTATTTAAAAGACTTATAAATATGCAACAGGTATTTCATGGGAGAAAATGCAACTGAATAACTTCCAATCACCCTGAGATGCAGGAAGGAGGAGAGCCTGTCCTACTGGCTCTCACCAGTTCCATGACCCCTCAGCCATGCCAGGGAAAAGTCAACAGCACTCGGATACCTCCTTTCTGCAAAATGCCCTGTCAGATCAGAGTGAGGGCATGGCAGCTTCAATACCTAAACCCAGCCCCTCCATTTTAAAGGGCTACACGCTCTGATTTGTGCCGGAAAGCAGGGTTTTAATTTAACCGTGTTCCGTAAGCAAAAGAAGTGGAAAGAATTCTACGCCTAATCGTTGTGGGGTTTTTTTTTCCTCCCTTGAAATTTGATCATATTCCTAACTTTAGTCATACTGCCTGGTTTCCTTTCCTTAATGGAGTGAAATTTATGTCTGTGATTAGAGAATTGGCTTGGGAAAACCATTTGAGTTTTTAAAGTTACATGTTTTAACAATAATAGATATGGGAACCCTGGAAGAAAACCAGTATGTTTTGGATGTTAATTCAGACATCATAATGACTTGCTATTTCAATCCACAGTTAGTAGGTAATGGTGGTATTAGACATATTCAAGGGGGGAAAAAATTGAGTTGAAAGTTTTCAGAAGGATAGCATAGTGATAAATTTAAAATTATAGCCTAGATGTATAGCTTTTGGGCTAAAATGTCTGGAATTATTTTGAAAATAAAGAATAAGGCGACATGCATTAAAAGAGCAGCTTTTCGGGAAGTGCATTTACTACAAGCATGACATGAATTCTAACTTTCATTGACACAGGAAAAAAGAAATCAGATGTTCTTTGCTTTATGCAATAGATACGTTCCTTAATTCAACCGTATTTTTCAATGTATCAGGGAAACTCACTAGAAATGAACCGATGTGGTCAGACCTTTAGGGGAAGACGAGCAAGGCCACGAAATGCCCTTTGCCCAACACAAACACGCTAAATACCTCCTGGCTGGAGGCTGCTGGGGGTGTCTAGGAGCTCTGTCCTCAGAGCTGCACAAATCTGCATGTGAATGTCTCTACCTTCTTGCTGTGTGACTTACTGAGCCTCATCTACAAAATGGGGTGTTAGCAGTACCTCAACTTCAGAGGACATTATGAGAATTAAATGAGATAAGGTACTAATGTACATAAAACAGAGAAGACATTAATTACATTTCAGTTCCTTCTTCCTTCCCACCCAGTTTTTATGTTGGCTCTGCGATACTTGAGTTGGAAGAAAGGACTCCCAATGGAAAAAAAAGAGGTGGATGTAGGGGTGAAAAGGAAGAGCTGCCTGGGAGCGGCCTGTACTTCACTTGGAAAAACAATCTCAATTAAAGAACCAAAGAAACACCACCCGTATCTGAAGCATAACCTGTGGACAACCCTCTCTTGTAGCACAGAATGCTTTTTCTATATGAATAATTGCCTCCTAATGCTTTTTTTGGTTTTTTGGTGGTTGTTTTTTTTTTTTGCGGTACGCGGGCCTCTCACTGTTGTGGCCCCTCCCGTTGCGGAGCACAGGCTCCGGACGCGCAGGCTCAGCAGCCATGGCTCGCGGGCCCAGCCGCTCCGCAGCATGTGGGATCTTCCCGGACCGGGGCATGAACCCACGTCCCCTGCATCGGCAGGCGGACTCTCAATCACTGCACCACCAGGGAAACCCGCCTCTTAATGCTTTTAATTTCTAAGCCTTTCTGATCAAGGCGTACTTAGTCATTTACATAGCTGAGATGTTATAAATATGTAATTTATGTCACCCACTTCAATACTGTTCATTTAAATGCTACGGGCCTAGGATACTGTTTGTCCCCAAACAAGTATTAAAATAGTTATTAATTCTAACAGCATGATAGCCAAAAAAAAATTTCCAAAATATCATAAGCATAGCAAAAACGAAAAGCCAAATCTATGCTCGCAAGCGGTTATTTAACATACAAATTCTAAATTCTTAACTATCACGACAGCATATAGCATTCTCCATAACATGTAGGAAAGTACATTTGAGAAGTCTAAGTGACTCCTGAGGCTTCTTAAGAGGTTAATGACGTTAAAAATACAGGATTAAAAATTGTATAGAAGTATTTTCTGGCTAAGAACTTTCATTTTCGTAGACCCTCACTTGCCATTTCCATCAGTCTCTCGGGTGACTTTGGGTGAAGGTCCATTTTTCACAAGGGACCAAATGTTGATCACTTGACAAGAGCTGCGGGCTGCATCCGTCGGGACGCATGAAGAACCGCAGAATCACCCTGAGGCGCTGGGCACTTTATTCGCTGCAGAAGCCACTTGTTCCCACACACGGGATGAAATGTCAGAGCTTTGGGCCTGACGGAGATTATACACCATCATGGGCTTTTAGGATACCTCGTGAGTAGGTGAAATTGCCAATATTATCTCCCTAAATGCCAAAGGCCAGCACTACAGATAGAGGAATCAGGATGCAATTAATCACACCTAGCACAGACAGGAACTGAGAGCAAGTAAGACATGTTTTAAATCAACTTTAAACCTAGTGTCTTTTGCAGGCATCTCGCTTTTTTTGAACGCGGATGGGTAATAGTCAGACACCTGTGGGCCATCCATGCCCTGCCTTAAAGAGACCGGTCTGATGATAAAGCGGTCTTGACTTCATTCAACAATCTAAATTACCCAATCTCCTTACATGGTGTGAGAAGTCATTGGGCAAGGAGAATTTTCAAGTTCATTTCTTTCTTTGTTCTCCATGTCCCTGAGATCTACCTACAGAGCCTGGTTTTCTAGACCATTTGCCACAAGTTGTTTCTTTGTTTTTGTTTTGGTTTTTTAATTATAACTAAAGACTACTGAAATATTTGAGACTCTTTTTATTCCACATTGTAAAAACAAATAATCATTCACGTAAGTTAGAAAATCAATTCAGTAAAGAGGGGGAAAATTATACAAACTCGTGATTTGCGTAACACAAGTCCACACAACTAGACTGTCTCCCATCTTCTTTTAAGCTTTTAACTAGTTCTTTTGGCATCATATTTAGATGGTTTTACACAGCACCAATCCTCTAATTAAAATATTTAAATAAGATTTCATACTAACATGGCTTTATCCTAACATTTCTTAAACGAATACAGAAAAAAAATCCATTAGAGTCAATTCTCGGCTCCCCATTTCCACCAACATCCACTCCATCACCACTGCCAGCCCCAAACTGCTTTATTGCAGTGGAATTATGTTATAATGTTAAATTGCTATAATTCAAGTTTCCAGACTAGAGGAAAAGCAGCCGTAGAGATAGTCGTTCTCAGGCGAATTAGCAAATGAAAAGAAGTGTGTTGTTGGAAAAGTCAGGGAGCTGGGGAAGGAACTCCCACAGGCTGTTTCCAGGCCCTTTTACCCACCTCTCACCCCCATCCCTCTGTGTCTTCCTGGGGTTTTGTTGTTGTGGATTTAAGCGTGTTTGAAGTAGTGGGAGGACAATTGAAAGGTGATGGCCACTTGGTGCTGGGGCTAAAGAACCTTGAAGAGTTCAACTCGGGCTCCCACTACTGCCCACTCCGTCTCTCTCCTCAGCTCCTAACGCCCTCCATGCTCAGCTGGGTCCTTTCCAAGTAAAGAGTGGCTGAAGCAGGGACCAGAGAAAACATTTCTGGAAGATAATTCCTTGCTGTAGAAAATGAGCTATAATCAAATCAATAAAGCATCATTCCTATGAGCCTCCACCTGACATAGAAATTACATTGTTCTACTGAACACTCCTTTGAAATGAGATGCCATCGCTCCCCACATCCCTTCATTGAATAAAGATTCATTCAGAATTATTACGTGTCAGGTCCTCTGCCAGACACAGGGGGGAGACACAAAGATGAAATGACAAAATGATGAGCCCTGCCCTCAACGTGCTGGGAAGGGGGTGGTGGAGGGAAGGAGTATAAACCCTAACTTCTCTTTGTAGCTCTTTTTCCCCTTTAATCAAGCCCACATGTTTAACGCAGGGGAACTGAATGTGGTGAGGAGGGAAGGATTATAAAAATGTTCACTTTCATCCTACAGATATGAGAAAATAAGAACATATTGCCATTACTCGACAACTTTATGGCTCCGAATAACGCCAGCACACAGTAAATCAAGGCAGCCTTGCATGGGCTTCACCGAACGGACACCTCACGTTTGCTCGGGGAGGGAGCCCCGATGATGCCAGCCCAGTGCCCGGCTGCCCAGGGCCCCAGACGGGAGGAGAAAGGGCCGAGGAAGACAGGAGCCCCATCTGCTCTCAGAGCCAACAAAAAGCCCACCAACCCCCAGGCCCTCCACAAACCTTCCTTCTCTTCTTAAGAAATGACAGAAATCAGGAAATATTACTTCAGCTTGCAGGCTTCTGTCCTGGCCTATCAAACCCACAGAGAAGTCCCAGCAAATTACTGGAAACTGCACTTTGAACTTAGCCCCTGGCAAGGAGCCCAGTCAAACACAAATGTAAAAAGTTCCTCTCCTCCGAGGGGCCCCTGCGCCAGGGTGTCCCCATAGACACTCGGAGAGCTGATTGCAACAGGTTGGAATGAGGCCCTGAGTCAGGAAAACAAGCCCTGACCAGTATGATTTCCTACTGCCTGTGTTGTTTCTCAAAAAAGTTTTTTTTGGCTTCCTCTCCCTCGTTTTGTTGGACTGGGTTACAGGCTCAGGTCCCATCGAGGAAAAGATTGGCACCATTTTCACAAAAATGCTGGATCGTGTTTGGTTCCCAAACTGCTCCATCAGCCCCGCTGGTAAGTCGGGTAATGTCAGGGGACAGCAGGGGTCGGGGGACCGGTCAGGCCAGTTGCTAAGCAAATTCTCTGAGCTCCTAGGGCCTCCAGAAGTAATTAGCTGGTAAACCCTGAGGATATTTCCACCTCCCACAGGGAGACAATCTTCCTCTGACCACTAGACTTCACTCCACGGTGTTAAAAGACACCAACAACAGGGGCTGTCAGAGCACAAGCACCTTCTGCCGTGCCAGGTCCCCTGGCTGCTTCTCCTTCTTCAGAGGAAACGACTAAAACATGGGCCTCTTTCTAGCTCTGTTCTATTTCTAAGAAAACTCAATTTGCACACACAAATAAACTGACTCATTATAAAACTAAGAGGTCAAAGAGAGACAGATAACACTGAAGGTTAGACAGCTGGAGAAACAAGCCTCTATTCCAGCTGCAGTGGGAGCTCCTTGGAGGAAGCAGTAAATCCCCGGGGGACCCAGCAGCGACCTGCGAAGTGGAGAGGCTGCCCTCCTCCTCCACTTTCTGTCAGATCAAACATTCCTTTCCCCGGTACCGAAGCGGATGCAAATCACCGTCAGATCGGCCAGCAGTGACCTAACTCTCCTAACGTGCAGTTATTCTAACTGCTTTCTCATAATGGGGCTTTTCCCTATGATACTTGTATTGTTTCATAGGCAGGGTATGAAGAGTGCAGTGATCTACGCTTCTGATAATTTTATAAAGAAAATTCCCCAAAACGTGTTTTTTAAAGCCCTGTGCTCTCTCTACGGATCTCGCAGGGATTGCTAGAACTGCTTGTTCCATCTCTAAGCCCACAGCTTCCCCCCTTCCCTGACCTCTGACTGACCCAGTGCTACAATAACCAACAGTCAATGAGCACCACACAATTCCCCCCCAAAATGCTATTGGTAAAGTCTCCCTTATAAGGCACTCCTGGCTGGCCCTGGCATATTCCAGGGTGCTTCCCAGAGCTTGGGCACTGTGATTGTTAAAGCTGAACGCTACCATTTGCTCCCCCTCTCCTACCTCCCAGTGGTTCTAGGAGAAGTAACTCAAGAAGAACAATACACCCAGATCCCATATAAAGTCTATCAAGATGGTGCGTTCAGGTGAATCGCCCTCTCATCCATGCACTCAAAACGCATTTATAATGATTCTCCCTAACAAAGCCAATCTTACCACGTAGATCGCTCTCAGGCGCTGTGTCCTCATCTACAAAGTGACCTGGGAGAAAAGTACCTAACACTTCGGGAGGTTGTCCCAATAGATGGCCAGTGTGAGCGGTCACACTCAGCAAAGGGGAGAGGCCCAGGGAATAGCTGGAAAGAGGAGATTTGACGCAGGACAGGAAGGGAGCCTCTGGTGCCTCCCAGGAAAGTGAAGCCTGCCAGTGTATGAACCTCCCCCCATGAGAAAAGGGCAAGAACAAACAGCAGTGTCAGGAACTGAGTTTGGTGGATATCAGGCATTAGAGCAGCGTGCCTTGAACTCAGGTGTCACGAGAAGCCCCAGGAATGCTTGATCAGCGGGCAGACTCCTCAGCTGTCCCCAGCTTACTCCCAGAGGTTCTGATCCACTTGTCTGGTCAGGCCCCAGGGGATTCTGATGCTGGACATTCATAAACCACAGTTTGAAAAACACTAACTTAGAGAATGAAAGGAAGAAGAGGATCAGGAAGGGTGAAAACAGAGAGGCGTGGAAGGCAGCAAGAGACAGTCTAGAAAATGGAAGAACCAAGATGGTGTAGCAGTAGTTCAGAATGTAAAAAGAAGACAGGGGCTTCCCTGGTGGCGCAGTGGTTGAGAATCTGCCTGCCGATGCAGGGGACACAGGTTCGTGCCCCGGTCTGGGAGGATCCCACATGCCGCGGAGCAACTGGGCCCGTGAGCCACAACTACTGAGCCTGCGCGTCTGGAGCCTGTGCTCCGCAACAAGAGAGGCCACAACAGTGAGAGGCCCCCGCACCGCGATGAAGAGTGGCTCCCGCTTGCCGCAACTAGAGAAAGCCCTCGCACAGAAACGAAGACCCAACACAGCCAAAAATAATTAATTAATTAATTTTAAAAAATCTTTGCATACAATGTGATTTAAATAAAAATAAAAAATAAAATGAAGAGAGTTTGCCAAGAAGCTGGGGCGGAGGGGCGGTGGTGGGAGGGATAACGGGGTGGCCAAGGACATTTTTTTTTTTTTTATATTTTTGGCTGCATTGATTCTTCGTTGCCACACACGGGCTTCCTCCAGTTGCCACAAGCCGGGGCTACTTTTTCTCGCATGCGCGGGCTTCTCATTGTGGTGGCTTTTCTTGTTGCACAGGCTCTAGGCACGTGGGCTTTGGTAGTTGTGGCACACGAGCTTCAGAGCACAGACTTAGTAGTTATGGCGCATGGGCTTAGTTGCTCTGCGGCATGTGGGATCTTCCCGGACCAGGGATCAAACTCGTGTCCCCTGCATTGGCAGGTGGATTCTTAACCACTGCACCACCAGGGAAGTCTCCCAAGGATATTTAGATCTCCAGCAAGGCCTGAGTCTCTATAAGACCAAGTCTCCATAAGACAAAGATAGGAAGTAGATTATTTTGGTTTATTCTGTTAAATGCTCAAAAATACAATAAACAAACAAGCATTCTTAAATTCGTATGATGCCAATATGAGGTTCAAGTGAAAATATTCTAAAACTCAAATTAACTTTTTCAGAAAGACAGCTTTATTCAAGCAATATGGACAGTTGGCTGCCTGGAGGTATACAACTAAATCGCCAGGATCTGTATACTAATAACAACAGGTGATGCAACTGTAACCATCCACTTCTTCAATTCATTAGTTACATTAAGGACCCAGACACATGTTCTAAGCCAAGGAGACACAGAAAGCTGGAAGAACTGAGGTTGCAAAGAAGGCCTCCGTCTCCATTCAGAAATCCAAGGAACCAATGAATTTCAGTTGTGTCAAATCACATGGAAGACTAGAGCCATGTGGCTGACGACTAGCCATGTGGCTGATGACTTAGTGAGGGGAAAATTCAGAGCGCTTCCCCACCAGAAAACGTCCTGGTGCCAAAAAGCCTTCCCACCCTCCCCCACTCCATCTCCATTCATTGGACCACAACCACCTTTTGAGGACAATAGAAAAAATTATTTTTACTTACCCTATAAAGAAGGCAATACAAAGATCCACAGAATATAAAGCAAAGGGATGAAAAACAGGAGAGAAGAGATGTCCAGGAGATCCACCGTGTGACTAATAGGAATTCCAGAGAGAGAGAACAGAGAATGTAGCATGAAGAAATTATCCAAGAGATAATACGAGAAAATGTCCCATACCTGAAGGACACAAGTGAGGGCCCATGAAGGGAGCATCACACTGAATAATAGAAGATTTACAGCAGAACACGTCAGTGTCAAGTTGAGAAGATCCTAAAAGCTTCCATAAAGAAAAAAGAGGTCACAAATAAAGGATCAGTGGTCAGGATTGCTATCTCACTCCTCAGCAGCAACACCTTCACCCAGAAGACAAGAGAACAATGCCTTCAAAATTCTGAAGGGAAGGGATATCCAAAATCTAGGTTTATATAACCAAGCATACTAGTAACTAACACTCTATAGGACACGGAGGCTGGGTGGACAACTCTCTCTTCTCTCACTGAGCATGGCTTTTTTAAGGCCCCCCACCCCCAGCTAGGGATTATCTGGCCCAGGTTTTCTCTATTAAGGAGCTGCTTTTGCCCAGGCGAGATGCACTGAGCGCTCTCCCCATAATACCTGATGCTCAGTGGATTTAAACTCTGCTGCCTGACCTCACAACCCCTTGCCTTAATCTTTACCTTCTTGACCACCTTTACTAGTAACCTTGCTATCTGTCCCCACTCCCCATGCAATTTGGGCCCTCACCTCCACTTTTTTTTCTTTTTTTGGCCACACCATGTGGCTTGTGGGATCTTAGTTCCCTGGCCAGGGATTGAACCTGGGCCCTCAGCAGGGAGAGCACAGAGTCCTAACCACTGGACTGCTAGGAGATTCCCTCCACATTTTCAACGTAAGCTTTTCTCCAGGACCCAGAGGTGCTGCACACGGCGCTTTACGTACACCCCTCCTAAATGCAAGGGCAGCCCCACTTAGCCTGTGCCACCCTAACAGTGGACCCAATGGAGGCTCAGAGCAAAAGGGAAATAAGGGCACCTGCTACTAAGACATGCCCCGGGACGACAATGGAAGAGTGTTGTGTTTTGTCCGTATTTGAGCTCTCCAGTGTGGAAGAACACACAGGGATTCTGGGAAGAAGCTCTTTTAAGAAATAGGTATTTTCCCAGAACATCATCCTTGTCATAACTCTCAGGATCCTTAAGCCTAACGATGGAAAAGAATCTCTGTGGAGCTCAGGTTCAGCAGAGAAGACGTAACCCCGTTGCCTTACTCCATCATATTAACAGAATGTCCCTAAATAACAACATGTGCCCCAAAAAGCATCTGAGGCTTTAGGACATCCTAGATATTAGGATTTTAAAAAATTAGGTGAACTTCCTTTCTATTTGGAAATGTACAATACAAATTGCCCCAAAGCTCCAGTCCTGGTGTACCACCAGCACCGTGCTCAACCTGTCCAAAACCTAATTCATGACCTCCTTCCCGAAAACTCCTCCTCCAACTTCCTTATTTCATTTACTGGCATCACCAGCATCCCTTTCACATGCTTCTAAAATTGGGCGTGTTCTTTGCATCCTTCCACGTGCTCACACCCAGCTGATGAAATCCCGTCAAACCTGGAGAGTCCTGTTGGCCCTCCTCTGCATGAGCTCCCCCTCATTCCCCTACCCACCTTCCCAGGGTCACTCCAGTTTCAGGTTCTCGTTCCCTCCACCTAGTCCATAGCTTCCCAACTACTGCCACTAACTAAATGAATCCAGGGCAGAGTTCTGATCATTTTCTGTAGCAGAGACCACACAAAGCTGCCTTCCAATATCCACTTTCCCTTCTCTCTTAGTAACAGAACCCCGACTTTCAGCTAGTCACATCCCTGCCCAGAATAAAGTGTACATTTCTTAGGTTCCCTGAAACTAAGTGTGGCAATAAGACTCACTTCTGGCCGATGAGATGTAAAAAACTGGGTCGTGAGGGACCGCTGAGAAGGCTGATTAAAGGGAGCTGACTCAGCTGGGATGCGTGCCCTTTTTCCTTTACACTCCTTCCAGCCTGCAATGCAAGCATGGTGGGTGGAGCCCAGCACCCATCGTGGGCCATGAGGTAACTGTGAGAAGGAAAGCCTGCTTCGCTAAACAGAAACGCAAAACACTAGGAGGGGTCTGGGTCTCTGATGGCTGCATGGAGCTCGCGTGCCTGCCCCAAATTCGCCAATCTTGAAGGATCTTATAGAAGGAAGTAACTCTTCTCTGCTGAAGCTACTATTTTTCAGGTCTCTGTTACTCACAGCTGCATGCAAAACATAACTGACCAAATTTTGCTCTCAAAAATCATTGTTGGCACCTGAATTCCAACGAAACAGTGTCCAGATTGGCCAAGCTCCCATGGCAATCCCAAATCTGGACCGAAACTTCTTTTCCAGCCTTGTCTTCCAACTTCTGTCCTTCGTGCAATTTATAATCCAGCCAAACGAAACAGCTGTGATTCCCAAGGAGCAGGGCCATTGCCCACGGCCTTCAAGAGAACTGTAGAACTTTAGAGCTGAAGACCTCAGCGAGCCTCTAGAGCAGTGGGTTTGTAACAGTTGTTGTCGGTGAGTCTCCCTTTCCATTTAGTAAACAAATATCTTTCACAAAACTGCAATACCTAAAAGATGAGAGCAGAGCCGCTGTTGAAAACCACTGGCCTGGTCCAAGTTTTTATTTTTTTAAAAGTGAGGAAACTGAGACCCACATGGATGGGAGTTGGTATCATGGGTCCCAGGCTGGCTAGCAGCAGGTCCGAAAACAGAACCCAGGCTTCCCAGCACCTACTCTGTTCTTTTCATTATTTTTTACCAATAGGTGATGCAAAGAGAGGTGCTCAATAAAAGCACAACAAAGTGTAGCGAGTTTTCAGATAACTATTATTTCCGGTTAAAGGAAGACGAAATTATACTAAACAAGGATTTCTGGGCCTTCTCAATCCCCATCGACTAGGTTGACTAGGGATAAAGAACAGGGGACCCTGGGTTAATTCCCGTCAATCTGGAATTTTCTGAACACCATGTTTCCCATTCGGACCCATGGCCAAAGGAGCTGCTGTAATTAGCCCAGCGCCCAGAGATGTGGGATTATACACCAGGTCAAAAGACGTGTCTCCCCGTGATACTCATAAAATCCCATGGACCAGTGTTTTACACTACTAGAAATGATCAAGATGCTGGCTTCCCTGAGAAAGCCACATTCTGTTTCGTCCTTTAGTCCCCATGAGTGGCAAACTGAGTTGAAGATGCTAAACTGTGAGCCCCGCCTTTGCCTTTGGGGTACTGGTAAAACCCTGACTCTACCTGACTGTGTTTAAGGACGGTCACTGCTCCATGTAAAACAGAGAGGGAAGGAATCACTGAAAGGAAGGAACCTCAGAGACCATCAAGTTCCGCTTCATTGAGGTGAAGTTCTGCTTTGTACACTTACTCGTTTTGAATTAGGTCCCTTCTCTCTACTTGGATGATAAAATCACTGAGGACAAACAAGAGGCATGTACAAGGTTAATGTCGCCTAAGGAAAAAAGAACTGGGCTGTGATTGTTGAGCAGGAAAAGACAGAGGAAGGGGAAGAAACAGAACTTGTGTAGGGTCCCAAAGGGTACTGGGGGCTAAAAACGTTCCTCCGGGCAGTTTGCCTGCTCTCCAGAGAGAGGGCAAGGAGAACAGTCTCGGAACCGGGGCGGAGAGGATGAGGCCAAATGCAACGGACCGCTCACCATCACTGCATGTTCAACAGACTTGGGTTTGCAAACGCACCTCTCTCCTCCGGAGTCGCCAGATCTGATGCACACACAGCCTGACTGCGCACACGGTGTGACCGGGGGCACGTGATCTCGCTAAAACATCTGTAACATGGAGATGATAACACAGTACCTATTTGATGGGCTGTTATGAGGAATAAAGGAAAGTACCACACAGAACGTGGCACACGGGAAGTACTCAGTAAATGTTAGCTATTACCGCGTCGTACACTCATATATATTCCATCTCCCCAGCTAAACCGTAAATCCCTTAAAAGCAGAGACCATGCTCTTACTTCTCCAATGCACACAGAATCCACACTTAGATGCTTTCGGTGTTGGTTGATAGATTAATGGGCACTGGAAGAGGAGGCCAAGCTCATTAGATTACATGTGACAGCATGTTTCTTCCAAAAACTCCCTATCAGCCCTTTATTTGGGGGAGAAAGCTGCAAATCCCCGCACCTTTTAAAAAATATCAAAGTGTCCCCTATCTTCTCCTATTTTCCAGATCAAAGAAGAGAGCTGTCAAGGGCACGCTAGGGACGGCAGAGCCGGGGAAGTGACGGAGGCACGCGGTTCCAGTCCGGGGCCTGCAGCTCAGGCTCCTGCCAGAGCGGCTCGGCCCTCCCCGCGTGCAGCCTCCGCGTCCAGACTTGTGCCGCAGCTCCTGGGACACCCGCTCGGCCTTCTCCTCCGCAGACCGCGCTGCCTTTGTCGGGCAGCCCGGTTCACGCCAGAAAACCCCACGGGCGACCGTGCCTTTTCACTGGTAATGATCAAAGTGGAGGCCGTCGGGGTCGGAGGCAAGCACCCTTTCAGGAACTCTGCTTCAAATTCAGATTCAAAACAGCACTCCGGGCTCAACCTTCCCGAGTTTTCGGAAACAGGGGCGCCTTCCCGGGGTGGCAGGTGAGGTCACGTGGCTGCCTTCCCAGAGGCCCTCGCCCCTCCCGTCTGGGGAATCTGGTTACCTGGAAGGTCGGGCCACTTCTCCCAGTCTGGGTAGAGGCCGGAGGGACTGGGTGCAGGGGGTGGAGAAACCAGAACCCTAGGAGAAGGGAAACAGGTTTCCTTTTGGGGGGGCACGCGTGCTGCAGGCGCATGTGGCTGGGAGGAAGAAAAATGCCAGTTACCTTTGTTCGTCTTGAAACAAAGACAGAAAGGGGGTGCTTCCCCGCAGCCCTGCCTGCAAATGCAGGTGACATGCGTACCTGAAGGTGTCCTGGGTGGGCACCAAAGACACTGGCAGCCACACGCTGATGGGGCAAATCACAGGGTCATTGTGTAAGCAGTGGCTACTGAGGATGGCTATATAATAGGCGTATGATGGAAAGCACACCTGGCTCCTGCAGAGCCAGGGAGTGAAAAATTGCTTTTACGGAGCCATCAAGTAAGCAGTAGGCTGACGGTCTTCCACTGTGTCAGAACGAGGTTGTGCACGATATACAGTCGCAGGTATCGTGCGAGGTCTTCACGGAGCCCTACATACGAACGAGTGTACGTGCCAACCGTGTGGGTCTTAGGAATATCCCCGCTATTTTTCCTTAAGACAAAGGAGGAACCATTTCCCTCCACTCCAGTATTTGGGGAAATCAGACTCTGCCAGGCCAGTTCCTCCGTCGGTATCTTCTGAGTTTACAGTCAGCAATCTGGAAGTTTACCCTCTAGGAAGGCAGACACCTCCACAGGGGAAATGGGACACCTTCGAGATTAAAACAACCAGAAAAGGAAGAAAAAGCAGATAATATCCTTTCTGCCATCCCCTAATACCTTGAGGAGTTCAAAGGTTTTCCAAGCCTGCGGGCACTTGGCAATTATAATTACACAGTAAAATACCTAAGGTTAATGAATAACCTCTAAAGGAAGTTACTTCACATAATGACAGCAATTTCTCTGAACTAAATGTTAATAATAAGGCCTGTAATACTATGAGAAGGAAATGGTGGCAATTGGCAAATGGAGCTATGTTGCTTGGTAACAAGACCTGAGGTATGAACATTCTCTTTACCTCATGGGAAAGGGGTGGGTGGAAAGATTGCAGCTCTAGCCTGAATGGTTTGAAAGGCAGGCAGTTTATGAAGCCACCGGCTGTCCAGGGGTACGTAAAGTGGAAGCATATGTGGCAGATCACTCCGTTAGCGGAGAGAAGTTTGAGGGGGAATAATTCCCTGAGAATTACTTAGCAGCACAGTAAAGGAAATGGGGTGTAATCTGCAAAGAGACTGAGGGCAACCTAGTTCACATTACCTGGTACAAATCGCTGCTACTCAAATAGAAGAGTTCAGCGAAATCCACCCAAGAGCTAAATCTTCTCCCGTGCCTCTCTGCCCCTGTTTGCTCCAGCAGAGACATACACTTTGATCCTCTTGTTTGTTTTTTCTGTTTTGCAGCAACTGTGGCATTTGAGAGATGAATTAGGAAAGGAATGCAATTAAGGCAACCTAAGAGTGCAATGTTCCTCACAGAGGAAAACGGGACACATTTGAACTGCAGGCGTACCTTTAGTTGGGTAATTATTGGCAGTCTGAATTGAAAGATCCTAGAGACAACTTCTTCCAGCTGGTCATTAATCAACAGGAAAGAGCCTCCAACAAGGTCATTATTACCTTAAACCATTACAGGAGCATATTCAGTGAGAGGCTGAGATAAGACTGAAAGTTTTAAATCCCTGTTTGTTTTATGGCAGTGGTTCTCAGATCCGTCAAAGGCCCCATATCACCTGGACAGCCTTTAAAAATACAGCTTTCAGGCTTTCCTGGTGGCGCAGTGGTTGAGAGTCCGCCTGCCGATGCAGGGGACGCGGGTTCGTGCCCCGGTCCGGGAGGATCCCACATGCCGCGGAGCGGCTGGGCCCGTGAGCCATGGCCGCTGAGCCTGCGCGTCCGGAGCCTGTGCTCCGCAACGGGAGTAGACCACGACAGTGAGAGGCCCGAGTACCGCAAAAAGAAAAAAGAAAAAAAAATACAGCTTTCTGGGGGCCCACGCCTGGATATTGCGAAAGTAGGTCTAGGATAGTACCTGAGAATTTATACGAAATTCTCCATGGTATTCAGATCATTGGCCAAGTGTGAGAACCACTGCTCTATGTTAGGAGGAGTTTCTGGCTGGACAGAACGTGAGAGTGTATACTTTCTTGCACTTGGAATTTAATACAGTTCAATTATTTCCCTAAGAGAAATAGATCTACACATTTTTAAAAGAAACTTAAATATACTCATTCTAAATGCATTGTTTCATCAAGTTTCCTTTTTTTAATATTAAAAACGTTTTAGAACGGATTGTAATACCAAAAATAAATTTGCTTTCTGACGATAGCAGCCTTTAATTTGTGGCCATTTACTGTAACTTCAGTAGCCAAATAAAATCATCTGCCCTATCCGCCTTAAAAGGCTCACCCTATGCAAAACCATAAAACGGGCCAAGTTTGCCCCCAGCCTTGGTTATTTTTTCACGGGGTTCCTTATCAAGAGTTGGCCGGTGCTTTCTAGAAGCCCTCAGCAGATTTCCCTTTCCCAAATTTTCCTTCACCACATGCTCCCTCTGACCTCTACCTTGGGATCTCTGATTTCTTTAAAAGCAGGAATAATCCTACGTTATTTAGCTATGGTTCTTATGGGCTAATGTTATAATGGCCAAATTACACAAACATATATTTACAAAAATTGGGGGGTGAGAGAGGACTTCATTCAAAGGACTCTTGGATAGTGAGAAGATGTTTGAAGTAGATTGGGCTTCTGGCCCTGAAAATGACACTGTCTTACACTTAGATGGAGCCCTAAATCCTTCGAATCTCTGCATTTACTATGCACGGTGCAAGGAATCACATACGATTCAGACTTTCTATGTTCAAGGAAATTAAAAGCCATCCACTAAATAATCAAGAGAAACACCATCAAAACAATTAAAAATAAGCCCCAGTGGAACGTGTGGATCTCTTGAACCACGAGAAATGTTCCCTCACAAAGCGTGGACTTGACAACTAGACAAAAGTCATTTCCGCATCTCCCAAATTGCATAGGGGTCATTAACATGATTGTTCTGAAGCCGGAAGCAGTTTTACCTTAACCTCAAATCCTAATTTATTGGAAAGTTCTTTAAAAAGAAATCACTACCACCATTACATCCATACTCTGGGATGAGTAGGAACCTCTGGAAAGCTCCACTGTGGTGCATCTCTTGATGTTTAGAAGAACCACACCTCTCAGTCCTGAACGCAAGGACACATGCCTAAAAGATCACAGGGACGTGCTGATTCACCAGCCAGCTTGAAGTGAGGTCGCCTAACGTAGCTGAAAGCTGTGAGAGCTATTTAACCTCACGTCTCATGGTCTGAATAATGTCAGTCGTACAGAAATGTGATGGTCAGGCAAAAGGAAGCTACGCCTTCCCTGTAACACTGCCACCTCCCCCCGCCCCCCTGCCACCTCCGTCTACACTCTGGGCACCTGTGCATGACTCCAGTGATGCCTTTGCCATGCTCCCATGCTCATGTTGACCTATCTGTCTTCTGTGATGGAAGACAGGCTCGCTGAGGGCAGGAAGTGGATTTTACTCAGTCTCACGTTGCAGGGTTGAGCACGGTACCATAGGTACTGTCGGGGCGGTGGGGGGGGGGGGTAGGAATTTTACTTCTACCCTCTTTGAGTCCCTGGCTGGGCCTGAGAATTAAATTGACATAAGATAGATTAACGGGAGAAAAGCATACAGGTTTATTTAATACAAGCTTTACAGGATACAGGAGCCTTCAGAAGGAAATGAAGACCCAAAGAAGTGGCAAAACCTAAGTGCATTTATATACTAGGTTGAACTAAGAGGCAATTGTGGAAAAATAACTAAAACATATGGGGAGAGCAAAGGAAGATCAGAGTTATTTTAACAAGGTCTGTTTGTACAGAGTTCTCTTGGCCTCCACTCCCCGCCTCTGGTGATAAGAATGTTCCTTTCCTCCTGGTACCGGGAGGGCATCTTTCACGTGAGAGTTTTATCTCCTGCTTTGGGGCAGAAAAAGGAAGATCAGAGTGTCCTTCTTGCCCATATGCCCAAGTGACATATTTTGAGGAAGCACATTCTGCCATCCTTCAGTACCAGGTACATTCAAGAGTTAGGTACCAAAGACTAATGAATGCATAAAGATCTGTGCTGCTAATGGTCGCTTTCTCTGGGTTAGCCATTGTCTTCTATCTTTTTTTTCTTTTCAAAATAAAAAACGTTTAGTGATGCACTTAGCAGTTAAACCTTGGTATGAGCCATTACAGTTGGTGATTCTTGTCCAGATTGGAAGCACTGATGGACTTGAAAATATAGGTAGAGAACAGGGAAACCAAAGTCAGAGTGAAGAACCACAACTCTAAGGGGAAACCTCTTACTAACATTTCACTCTGTCCGCTGGGCGATCCTGAAGTGTCCCCATTCCAGTGCCTTCCCAACCCAAAGCAGAGATGGTGATGAAGTGGCTTGGTGATTAGCTGAAATGAGTTTGTCTCGTGAGCTACCTCTAGGATACTGAAGATACAGTGAGCGTCCTAACTGAGGCCTGAAATGGGTAGCAATAGTTTCTCGGTGAATTACTTGTCCTTGCAAAAACGCACTCCTCAGAACCATCCTATGGCAATCTTGGTGCGCACTTGTAATGGATTCACATGGAGAGGGAGAGAGGTATGGGCAAGGTACAGAGGTTTGATCTTGGAATCTGGAGTCAGAGAGACCTCTGTTAAATTTCTTGTTCCGTCGTTTACCACTTGGATGACCTTAGACAGGTTATCTAAGCCCCAGATTTTTCATTTGTAAAATGGTAATAGTAATACCCTTACTTTCTTGCAGAATTGTTGAGAATCAGAGATTGCATATGTAAAACAACAGGCACCCAGGCACGTAACCACAGTAGGCATGATATTACTATCATGTGCTTCATGAATGTTCATGAAATGGAACGGAACAGAACGTACTTTGGAATCCCTCTGGTCCAGATGCCGTAACCCATGGCTTTTACTTCTAGGACACACAGCCCACTTTAGGCTTCCCATTCTTAATGCATGAAAGAGTGTTAAGTTTTGCTAAAGACTGAGTCTTTGTAACACAAAATGAGTAAGAGATTCAAATATTTTCCAGTTAATTTGATCAGTAAACATGGTTAGACCACATAATTCAAACTCTTTTTTGGTGTGACTGATTGAATATGCTCAAAACTGTAAAACTGCATCTGCTGGTGAGCATCAGGGACACAGCACTAAGAAACCTTATTCTTTAAAAATCATGGCCTGGGCTTTCCTGGTGGCGCAGTGGTTGAGAGTCCGCCTGCCAATGCGGGGGACGCGGGTTCATGCCCCGGTCCGGGAGGATCCCACATGCTGCAGAGCGGCTGGGCCCGTGAGCCATGGCCACTGAGCCTGCGCGTCCGGAGCCTGTGCTCTGCAACGGGAGAGGCCACAGCAGTGAGAGGCCTGCATACCGCAAAAAAAAAAAAAAAAAAAATCATGATCCTTGAGAAACCTCGCTTTTTGAAATCCTATCTGGGATTATATGACCAAAATAAAACAGCTTTAAACTGAATAGAGGCTAAATCAGCCCAGCTTTGGTCCAAGAGCTGATCAACATTATTCCCTGATTCTGTTAGAATTAATAAAAAGGTTTCTCTCTTCTCTTAGAACGAATCAAAACCCTCTGTACTCACACAGAAACGTATATATAAGTCCTGCTCAAGCAATCTTCAAGTAAATTGTGTTCCAATATTCTACCTACCTCCCTTGCTCAACAAGATAAATTCAGCTGCTTTTTCAGAATTGACAGTCTTATTACCTGAAACATAGAGCCCATAGGATTTATAGTTCTCAAAGCCTCTGTGAAGAAGCCCTGATCTTCTGAATGTCCATTTTTAGGTAACTTTATGCCATTATTACCTCAAGAATTGAGGGGTTTCTCCTCCAGAGACCATGCTCCTGAAATATTCTTATTCCTATGGTACCTACCCCTGTACCATGTCCTCATATGGTCACTGCTTAGAGAAAATTCTGAACACTGAGGTGATATCACAGGATACAAATTAGGTAATTTCCAGATACCTAGGCTTATTGAACTTGACCTAGGCGGGCACAGATCAGGATTGTAATGACACTGGTTCACCTTCAAATCTACTTCCCAAGGACAGAGCATGATTCTCTTGGTCGTCATGGCCTCTGGAGGGGGCTGGGAGTGAGGGATAACTTTCTGTACCTCAATTCCAGGCCTACCCCCTTGTTACCAGTTGAAACCATCTTTCTTCTAGCCACCCAAATCAAAACACCCAGTGGATAAGGGGGACAGAGATAAATTGGGAGACTGGGATTGACATATACACGCTACTATATATAAAATAGATAACTAATAAGGACCTACTGTATAGCACAGGGAACTCTACTCAATACTCTGTATTGACCTATATGGGAAAAGAATCTAAAAAAGAGTGGAGATATATAGAGAGATATCTATATATAGATATCTATATAACTGATTCACTTTCCTGTACACCTGAAACTAACACAACATTGTAAAGCAACTATACTCCAATAAAAATTTTTTAAAAAAGAAAAAAAAAAACCTCTGCAGCTTTCCTGGGTTACAGTCATTTTTCCATTTTTCAGGAACAGAACTCAGGTCTATTACCAGTGCTGCCCCTGCTGCATGGCTTCCGCCTGCTGTCCCTGAGCCCAGGTTCTTTCAAGCTCCAGGTCCCACCCCCTACCCCCTGCCCCCCAGCTCTTCTCTCCAGTCACTTTCCCACCATCACCTGCCTCTAACCCCTTATCTAACGTTTTAGTCTCACGTTTTTTTCCTGACTTTTGGGAACCACTTCTTTTAAGGAGATTACCAATATTAGCATAAACATTTCTAAAACTGATGACAGTATTAGCATAAACATGACTAAAACCAATCACATTTCATTACTAATCAAGGATGGGTGACTCTCTAACTCCTCATGATTTTTAAGCAAAGCCATGATCCTGCTTTCCTGAATTGCCAGTGGGTTCTGGTAGTTTCAGGTGGTATCCCAGATATAGCAACAAAATGCCACAACCTAATTCACTCGCAGGTTGTTTGCTAAAATCAACATAAGAGGTTTCAGATTTCCACTTAGTGTCTTGCAGACATAACTGGTATCAACACTGACTAAATGAAACACTTTTTATCTCTTTAAAAATAATATATTTTGTCATTTATAGACAGTTATTGTAGCTGATGCTGTTATTAAAGTGCTTCATCTTCAAGAAGATTCACAGGAAGGCTACGGAAGCAGTTACAACAGCTCCATATCAAGATGATGGCTACTCGAGGATTCAGGGATTCCAACCCTCTGACTCGAAACAAGAAGCTGTCCTGCCCCTGGGGCCCCTAGATCAGCATCCAGAGATTTTTACTCCCTGACAGGCAGGGTTGACGTCCCTACTCAGCCCTGAAGCAGCTACAGAAGACAGACCGTCGCCCCTCTGCTTCCCATAAGGCTATGGAAGTAAAATCTCTGAGGAGGGAATGAGACAGGAAGGGGGCAGGGCACAACCTTTAAAAGAATGACATAGCCGTTGAGGACACGACATAAACTGATTAGAACCAACTAGGTCCAAGATGGCAGACTAGTTGACTTCCAGTAGACCTTGAGCCTCACTGTAATACATCAGCTAAATGACACACCCACAGGTGCCATGACAGTTCCAAGGCCGACCATAAAAGGCCAAAAAGTGGGCAGTGGCCCGATTCCTGGAAATCCCGCCCCTTCCCCAAAATAGTTGGAATACTCCGCCCACTCATTAGCCTATGAAATTTCCCACCCCTATGAAAACTAACAACCCTGTACCCTGGGGCCTCTCGCCTTCTGAGATGGCCCATACTCTGTCTATGGAGTGTGTATCTCCCTGAATAAACCTTCTTTATCTTTAAAAATAAAAATAATAATAATATATTGGGCGTATGCTGCATGTAGCACACGGCAAGCTGTGTGTAGGTGAGGAAAAAATCCTTTCCTGTACTCTCTCAGGTGCAATGACTAAAGTCTGAGAATTAAACTGACAAAAGACAGATTAGTAGGAGAAAAATGTATTATTTCATGTGCATATGGGGACTTCACAGGAAAGAAGAGAAAACCCCAAAGAAACAGTTACACCCAGTGTCTTATATACCATTTTAACAAAGGGTGATAAAGTGGGATGAAGGGAGTAGACAAAAAGGAGAGGGTGGCCAGTCTGGGCTTCTGGCCTGGGGGTATGTTTTAGAAGACTAAGAAATGTATGATAAATAAGGGTTGTTTAGGAAGGTTTGTTATGCAGACTCAAGTTATCTGAGGTGATAAGAGTTATCTCCAGAGATTTACAAAAGAGGAGAATAACTTTACAAATGGAAACTTGCTTTACAAATGGAAATTGTCTTTACAAAGGGAGAATTTATGCCCTGCTTTTAGACAGAAAGGGGGAGGGCAGAGAGATCTTCTTGTGTTCTCTGTTTCTTAATCGCCTTAAGCTCAAAATGGTCCTTATGCCAAAATGGCATACTTGGGAGTGGCATTTTCTGACCCCCTTCATATGCAAAGATGACTAGCACGTTGGCTTTCCCCTCAAAGAATTTATGCAAAACTGAAATCATTAAATTCCTTTGGATTAGATATTCTAGGAGAAAGAATGATGGGGTATGGGGCATCACACATAATGCACTATACTTCAGCTATGAGGCATTTGCTGTGCTTTAGTCAAAATAATACCCTATTTTAATTAGTTTAGACAGGAATGCCTCATTATCCAATCCTGAAAAATATGTTGCCTAGTAAGTTTAATGCTTTCCCCAAAACGGGTTAGTTAGTTTTTGGATGATAGGAACTATATACATCCATTAGTTTTAATATGAAAAATAATATGTTCCCAGTGTGTCTGAAAAGCCCAACTAATTTTCCCAAACATCACTGAAACACTCTTATTTAGACATCTACATAACAGTGCATCAAGGGTTCCTGCATGCTACCAAACGTGTAAAAACACCAATTATCTAATTATTTAACACTTAATGAACTCATTAGCGGATATATTTGCGTGCAGTGCTCCCTGATATTATACAGAATCAGATATGAGTTATGTTTTTCCTTCTGTGCTGCCACAAACACGCACTGTAAGCTAAATGAAAAATGAAGTAAGACGTTAAAGACACACAGAAGTTCACATAAGACTCAGCGAAATAAAATAAGCAACTACTTTGGAATGGCTACTGCTTGAAGGTTCGGTGGCAAGGGGTAGAAGGCGGTCTGTGGTTGCCATTGCTTTTTGGAGGTAAGAGAAGGTGAGAAGGGATCGAGAAGGCATCATGCTTCATCACATGAAGCTTTTCTCCTAAGATACAGCTTTTCTAGTCTTCTGGGTCTCAACCAATTTCCTCATAGGCTTTTGCACTATCTGGAAAGATATTTCGCTTCATAATGTGGTTAAAATGAGAGCAGTAATGCACAGTACGTTTCATCGACACACCACCTGATTCTCTTGAGAGAACAGATGAAAGGAGTCTTGCTCAGACTCCAGGACAACTTAAAGTGTTGCTTGCTTCTCTGTGGACCGATTATAGCAAGTTGTAATTCAGATAATGAACTTCCTAATGCAGGGAGTTCTTAATTCAGGAAACAGGAGTTGGTGAAATTGAAACCAATTTATTAAATAAAAGGAAAAGCACATACAGCCAAGTACTTAGAAGCTAGAACACTCAGTTTTTAAGGTCCGAAATAGAATAGTGTGGGAATTAAAATTCTTCAGTTTTTGTACTGTACTATCACTCTGATAATTTGTTCTAATCCTCTGAAGTTGTTTAGAAAACTGCAACAGAGATCTGGAGAAATCTGTATTTTTAAACTTTAGCTCAATGTTTAGCTATACACACAGATATTTAATGGCATAAACTGGTAACAGCCTACATAATGGACAAGGCTTATATTTACCTAGAGAGCACCATATTTTCCAGTTTTCTGGGACGAGCCTCCCCCAACTCCCTACGAGGAAAAACTGTGCCTCCCCCGCATTTGAATGGGTCTATAAATCCCACCTGTCCCCTTGACCACAGGGAGGTCCATGACCAAGGCCAAGGCAATTGGAGTAATGCCTGCTGGCACTAGCGATTGGTCCAAGAGTGAGCACCTGCCCAAAGGTGAGCCTTTCTGAGCCTTTCTGTTCCAGAGATTCCCCAACCTGAAGGTGAGAGAAAGAGCTTCCTCTCCTCTGGCATTGTTAAGCCTTCCCCAGGGACTGTCCTGTAATTCTGGAGCTGCCTGTGGTCGGCTGCATTCAAGGAGCCATCTGAAGTGACAGAGAATGACTACCAAAGAAGCCAAGACTTAAGGCAGAGAAATGGAAAGACAGTCCTGATACTTCCAGTTCTGGATCCAGATGCCTCTGAGGCCAACCCTACCTCTTCCCTCCCTATAGCAAGAGACACCAAATTCCCCTTTTTGGATAAACTTTTGATATCAGTTTCCAAAACTGCAACTGAATGCATTCTGACCAATACACCTGTATGTCCAACAGGATTGGTTAAGCAAACCACAGACTCAGAATTGTGTGGCCATTAAAATTATCTTACCAAAGTGTAACTCAGTAAAAATTCAATGAATAGATGGCATGCAAAGATGATCTGGTATATTAAGTGAAAAAAAGCTAGTTATAAAACAATATTCATAAAATAGATGAACAAGGACCTACTGTATCACACAGATATATTCGATATCTTTTAGTAACCTATAATGTAAAAGTATATATATGTATATATATATGTACATATAACTGAATCACTTTGCTGTACACCTAAAACATTGTAAACAATAACATGTCAATTAAAAAAATATTATTCACAGTATCAACAAATTATGTTCAAAATAGATGGATAAATAAAGATAACATTTTAATGGTGGCTTTTTTTCTGAGTATTGGGGCATATGATTTTTTTAAATCACTTTCCTTATTTTATAATTTTTACTTTTAGAATAAGAAAAATTATTCTAGAAACTAAGCCTTTGGTTCCATCTTTTTACAGGTCTGTGTACAAATTAAAACATAATCACCCACCAATTCACTCTGAGCTTTACCATGTCCCTTTGTTTCGAAATAAGCTTCCTTTAACATGGTGACACAGCATCCCTTTTCTTTTTCAAGCACTGGGACTTTAAAGATGACATTTATAAGGATGGTAAATAACCAGCACCGTCCACCAGCATAGTTCATGGCTTTGGGGCTAGTACGGCAATGCACAAAAGAAACATTTGATCTAAATGAAATCACTCAGTAACTTTCTATTTTTCTCCATAGTAACACATATAAAATATGAAAAATGTTTATTCAAGTTTTTTTCTCCTCTTTCATAACTATTTCAAAAGGCCTTAAGTGTGTTTTATACCTCCTTAAAAATTTCACCCTATAGATGGGGTTCCTTTTAACACTGAAGTCTGGGGCTTTGCTCCAAGAGCTTGACTCTATTACTGCATTCCTGATGAAAAGCACTAATAGCTTCAAATGTTTCTTTATTGAATTTTTTCTTATGAAAATGACTCTGAAAGCTTTGGAAGGCATTTCTAAAATACGATCATCCGAAAAGTCAGCCTTTTATGCGACTTCAGACCGCAGAAGAATCCCATGGACTTTTTACCTAATATAATTTAACCCCTTCATTCAAGCACTTAAGAGCTGGAGTGTGGCTTCTGTGCCTCCGTAATCCTCCTTTCATCAAAACAACGGCTATAGTTAACATTTATGATTTTGCCTTTCACATCAAATGACTTCACATATTGTTACCACAGGACTCATGACACTCACTAATGATGTACTGTAGAGAAAATTACAGTCACCTCAAATTTACTTCATAACGATGTGGCTACAAAGGAGGGGTGGAGATGACTTGACCCATTCAACTCCCTTGTCACCCAAAGAATGACTCACGAATAGGACATCAATCAGGCTGAGTCCCCAAAGCCTGCCTAGCAAGATCACATTTTTTCAGTATGTCCTACTGTGATGTCATCCAGGGATGTAGGCAAATTACAGCCTGGGGGCCTCTGGCCTCAATCTTACACACGACCTCTCACTTGACACCTCCCTACTCCCTTATCCCCCAGTGAATGAATTGAACATTTTTAAAGTATTGTTCTTTATAAAGGAAGGAAGGGAGGGAGGGGGGAGGGAGGGGGGAGGGAGGAAATAAAGAAAGAGAGGGAGGGAGGGAGGGAGGAAGAATATGTGGCAGAAACTGTATGTAGCCCGCAAAGTCCAAAGTATTTATTATTTGGTCCTTTACAGAAAAAGTCTGTGACCCCCTTAGAATCTAAGGCATGTGAGAAAAGTCCATCTATAAAACTTTTGCAATTCAAGCTGTAAACATTGTCTAACATTCATGAGCATGTCATTCAGGAACCTGGGCTTACTGCACACATAAATAGACTCTGTTGGAGCACATTGCAGGTATCACTGGACTTTTTTTTTTTTTTTGGAGTCAGCACATTGCTCTGGATGAGGGGATACAGACCTAACAAAGATTAAGTTCATGTACCAACATGCATATATGAACACTAAACACACACACAGGATATTCATCAACAACTGGGATCATCAAGTACTCCTGTTGGATTACAGCATCACTCAACAATAGCCCTGAAAGGCAAGAATAAAAAGGAACAGAAACCCAGCTGCTGGTGCACATTTGGGAGACCTACAGGCAAGACTGAGCCCATTCAGGTCATGACTGGACCAAAGAGAATGCCAGCGGAACAACAGCATGACAGCTGTACATCTTTTGTCAAGCTTTTTAGCTAGTTTTATCAGCTATTTATCTGATAGTTATTCAGAAGTCCAGCCTATCCTTACCAACAGTGAAGATATATTATTAGGTTCCAAATTTATTAGTAACAAATGTTTTTTGTTTGAGGCATTGTGCTAAGTGTTCTACATATATTATGTCCTTTAAGCCACCAATAAGACAGACATTGCTATCCTTTTATAAGGACTTTTAGTGGCACACCCCACACAATGGAAACCATCTGAAGTAACTTTAGCGAGTCTCCTGGGAACAGTTGCTGATTCATGTCAATCTTCCTGCCAAGTTCATTGGACATAGATCCCACATGACAGATTTTCCATCAAGAATCCCAAATAGTATTGAAAATTGAATGATACAATTTAGAAATTGTTCCTTGTCATCCCCATCTTTGGAAAAGGACAGTTTAAAAAAAAAGAAAAATACTTAACCACAAAAATGTGGTGAAAATGCTATTTGCATCATGATTTATAAGCCCATGCTCCTCTAACCCCCCCAGTGGGGACATGAGCAGATGACTAAAGGTGAACGGAAGTCCGAAGAAACTGAATTAAACACAGGACCAGAACCAAACTACTAGAGTTTCTTACATACTTTAAGGGGACCTAAGACCAATAGTTTGTGAGTGTGAGTGAATACCCACTGACCCACCCAGTTTCTGCTGTTTCTCCTATACAGACATATGTCAATATTCACATGCATGTTTGCCACACACCTGACAGCACTCCGCATCGTGAAAGTGTGGTCCATTTCTTACTCTGGCATATTAAGTGAGTCTTTGTGCATCTCCATGCATGTGGTGTGCTGCCCAAACATGATACCTGCTATGGTGTTTGCCTGTTTTCAGCTGCTACTGGATAGCTCTTCAGTTTTCATGGGGAATTCATACAGAGATAAGAGTTTCTTCAGTGACATGGGAGATTTGGGGGTTAGCTACCAAATTCCTATTTAATTCATAATTTAGCTGTCCAAGAAAACGAAGAATAATAACAAGAATTTTTGACTTTTAGAATTAATGCTACACCACTCAAGAAAAAACAAATTTTAAAAGGGAAAGAGATTCCCCCCACCTTCTTTTCTGAACATGAGTCCAGTACAAAGGAAAACTCTAAAATGGGCAAAGCTTGCTTTGACAGACACACGTCATCCTTTCTACAACCCCACCCACTTCCGGAATACTAGCATAAGCCTCCTCACTCTGAGGCTGCCATGTTCTCCAAAAGTTCCGTTTTCTCTCCCATTAACTCAGAGCTCCTTGAGAATAGGGACCAAGTGAGAGGGTGGGATCAAGACGGTGGAGTAGGAAGATCCTGAGCTCACCTCCTCCCACGGATACACCAAAACCACAGCTACATAGAGAATAACTCTCTCTGAGGATGACCTGAAGACTAGCCGAACAGCTCTTCTACAACTAAGGATGTTAAAAAAAAACAAAACACCATCTGCGACAGGTAGGAGAGGCAGAGACACAGTCTAGTCACCCCCACTGTAGCAACCTACAAGTGGGAGGGGATATCACAAACTTGGAGGTCATCCCTAAAGAGTGAGGGGTACGGCCGCACAGTGGGTACCCCAGCCCTCAGGACCAGCACTGGGAAGATAAGCCTCCATAATTGGCATTAAAAACCAGTAGGGCTTACAACCAGAAGAGCCAGAAGTCTGTAGGAAAGCAATTCTCTGCTTTTAAAGGGCTCGTACACAAACTCACTTGCCCTAAGTCCCAGTACAGAGGCAACAGACTGAAAAGTGCCTCACCCTCTAGCTGGCCTGCCAAGACTGTCCAAGCACATCCTTAGACCCACACCTGGCTCCACCTCCAGCCCTCCTGCTAAGGCAGTGGCCCCTGGTGCACCCTGGGAAAAGCCCCAGCCCATGCCCACTCCAGCTCCAGCCCTTACACCAAAGCCACCAAGCACACACAGTCTACATAGGGTCCTCTGACACAAGACCAGGAGAGGTAACTGTTTTGCCTTTGTTTCATAGAAACAAAGACAAAGTCTAACAAAATGAGAAGGCAGAGGAATTCGTTCCAAACCAAAGAACAAGATAAACCCCCAGGAAAAAAAGAAACAAAAAATAAAACAGTCTAACGAAACAGGGATAAGTGATTTAACTGATAAAAATTTTAAGCCAACGGTCACAAGAATGCTCACTGAACTTGGGAGAAGAATGGAGGTACACAGTGAGAACTTTAACAAAGAGTTAGAAAATATTTTTTTAAATCAGAGCTGAAGAATACAATAAGTGAAGTAAAAATACACAAATTGAGGGAATCAACAGCAAATTAGATGATACAGAAGAATGCACAAGTGATCTGGAAGACAAAATCACCCAATCAGAAGAGCAAAAAGAAAAATAAATTTTTTTAAATGAGGATAGTTCAAGGGACCTCTGAGACAACATCAAATGTACTAACATTTGCATTATAAGGGTCCCAGAAGGAGAAGGGAAAAACGGGCAGAAAACATATTTGATGAAATAATAGCTGAAAAACTCCCTAACCTGGGGAAAGAAACATAATGATCCAGAACCTATGGGATGCAGCAAAGCAGTTCTAAGAGGGAATTTTATAGTGATACAGGCTTATTTCAGGAAACAAGAAAATTTTCAAATAAACAACATCACTTTACACCTAAAGGAATTAGAGAAAGAAGAAAAACAAAACTGAAAATTAGTAAAGGGAAGGAAATAATAAAGATCAGAGCATAAATAAATGAAATAGAAAAGATCAATGAAGCTAAGAGTTTGTTCTTTAAAAAGATAAACAAAATTGACAAATTTAGCCATCAATTAAAAAAGATAGAGGGCTCAAATAAATAAAGTTAGAAAGGAAAGAGAAGTTACAACCAACAACATCAAAGAAATACAAACAATCACAAGAGACTACTTAGAACAATTATATGCCAACAAATTGGACACCCTAGAAGAAATAGTTATGTTCCTAGAAACACACAATCTTCCAAGACTGAATCAGCAAAAAAATAGAAATCCGAACATACTGCTTACCAGTAATGAAATTGAATTAGTAGTCAAAAAACTCCCAACAGAACCAGATGGCTTCACAGGGGAATTATATCAAATATTTAAAGAAGAGTTAATACCTATCCTTCTCAAAGTATTCCAAACAACTGAAGAGAAGGGAACACTTCCAAACTCATTCTATGAGGCTAGCATTACCCTGATGCCAAAAACAGGAAACACACTACAAATAAAGAAAATTACATGCCAATATCCCTGATGAACATAGATGCAAAAATCCTCAACAAAATATTACCAAGCCAAATACATTAAAAGGATCATACACCATGAATTTATGGAATGTATTCCAGGGATGCAAGGATGTTTCAATATCCACAAATCAATTAGTGTGGTACACCACATTAACAAAATGAAAGATAAAAATCACATGATTATGCCAATAGATGCAGAAAAGCAATTGACAAAATTCAACATACATTTATAATAAAAACTCTCAACAAACTGGGTATAAATGGAATATACCTCAACATATATGACATATATGTCATATATGACAAACCCACATCTAGCATCACATTCAACAGTGAAAAACTGAAAACTTTTCTGCCAAGGTCAGGAAAAAGACAAGGATGCCCACCCTCACCACTTTTTTTTTTTTTTTTTTTGCGGTACACGGGCCTCTCACTGTTGTGGCCTCTCCCGTTGCGGAGCACAGGCTCCAGACGCGCAGGCTCAGCGGCCATGGCTCACGGGCCTACCCATTCCACGGCATGTGGGATCTTCCCGGACCGGGGCACGAACCCGTGTCCCCTGCATTGGCAGGCGGACTCTCAACCACTGCACCACCAGGGAAGCCCCCTCACCACTTTTATTCAACATAATATTAGAAGTCCTAGCCACAGCAATCAGACAAGAAGAAAATAAATAAAAGTCATGTAAATTGGAAGGGAAGAAGTAAAACTCACTATTTGCAGATGACATGATACTATAAAAGAAAACCCTAAAGACACCACCAAAAAAAACTATTAGAATAAATGAATACAGTAAAGTTGCAAGATACAAAATTAATATACAGAAATCTGTTGCATTTCTATACACTAATCAAGAACAGAAAGAGAAATTAAGGAAATGAGCCCATTTAAAATTGCATCAAAAAGGATAAAATACCTAGAAATAAATCTAAGCAAGGAGATGAAAAACCTATACTCTGAAAACTATAAGACATCAATGAAAGAAATTGAAGATAACACAAATACTGGAAAGATATACTATGCTCATGGTTCAGAATTAATATTGTTAAAATGACCATACTATCCAAAGCAATCTACAGATTCAATGTAATCCCTATCAAAATACACATGGCATTTTTCATAGAACTAAAACAAATAATCTTAAAATTTGTATGGAACCACAAAAGACCACGAAGCAATCTTGAAAAAGAACAAAGCCTTGATTTCAAACTGTATTACAAAGCTATACTAATCAAAACAGTATAGTATTAGCACAAAACCAGACACATAGATCAATGGAAAAGAATAGCAAGCCCAGAAATAAACCCACACTCATATGGTCAATTAATTTATGACAAAGGAGGAGGGAATATACAATGGGAAAAAGATGGTCTCTTCAATAAATCGTGTTGGGAAAACTGAACAGCTACATGTAAAAAGAACAACACAAGGCTATTTTCTTACACAATACACAAAAATAAGCTCAAAATGAAGTAAAGACTCTGGAGTCAGATGCTGGAGGTTGTTTTAGCTCTGGGTGCCTTCAGGGTTCATGTCAGCACAGCCTTGCCTTGGTGCAGGCTGGCTTCCTTCCTGAAATAGACTTTAACTTCCTTGGAGGTATACAAAACCAAGCCAGATTGCAGGAAAGGAAAGGTGGTTTCCTTACTGTCACCTTTTATCATGCCCTTCCTTCTCATGCACATCATGCCCCAAGTTGCTTTTGCACAGCAAAGGAAATCATCAACAAAACAAAAAGGCAAGCTACTGAATGGAAGAAAATATTTTCAAATAATATGTCCAATTAGGAGTTAATATTTAAAATATATAATACAATTATAAACATACAATGCAATAGCAAAAAAAAAAAACAATTAAAAAATGGGCAAAGGACCTGAATAGACATTCTTCCAAAGAAAATATACAGATGGCCAAACACGCATGAAAAGATGTTCAACATCACTAATTATTAGAGAAATGCAAATCAATCTGCAATGAGATATATTACACCTGTTAGGATGACTATTTTCAAAAAGACAACAAATAATAAGTGTTGGAGAGGACGTGGAGAAAAGGGAACCCTTGTGCACTGTTGGTGAGAATGTAAATTGGTGCAGCCACTATGGAAAACAGCATGGAGGTTCTCAAAACAAAAAGTTTTTGACTACCATGTGACCCAGCAATTCCACTTCTTGGTATTTATCCAAAGAAAACAAAAACACTAATTCAAAAGTTCATTCACTATATGCACCCCACTGTTCATTATAGCATTATTTACAATTGCCAAGATATGGAAGCAACCTAAATGCCCATCAATAGATGAATGGATAAAGAAGATGTGTACACACAAAAACACACTGGAATATTACTCAGCCATAAAGAAAGAATGAAATGTTCCCATTTTCAAAGACATGGATGGACTTGGAGGGTATTATGCTAAGTAAAACAAGTCAGACAGAGAATGACAAATACTGTATGATTTCACTTACATGTGGAATCTAAAAAAACAAAACAAACAAACAAAACAAAACAGAAATATACTCATAGATACAGAGAACAGCTGGTTTCCAGATGGGAGAAGGGTGGGGGATTATGTGAAATAGGTGAAAGGGATTAAGAGGTACAAACTTCCAGTTATAAAATCATTAAGTCATGGGAATGTAATGTACAACACAGGGAATACAGTCAATAACATTGTAATAACTTTGTATGGTGACAGATGATGGTCAGACTCATTGTGGTGATCATTTTGTAATGTATAAAAATATCAAATCACTATGTTGTACACCTGAAACTAATATAATATTGTAAGTCAACTATAGTTCAATTAAAAAAAAAAAGTTTAGTTAACATCCATCATCTGATATAGATACAGAGGAAAATGAAAAGAATAAAGACCAAGTCTTATCCACCTTTGCACCCCTAAAACCTACCACAGTCATTAGCACACAATAAAATTGATTTCCATTTCTACATTCCACAATCAAACTTACCATTCTTTCAGTGTTGATACGCCATTGACCTAGATATAATGGAAGGTGAGGTGGTTACACATACTAAATGGATTTGTGCTAGACATGGGATTAACACTTTAAAATCATTACCTTATTTAATCCTTTTATTTGTTACTTTTTATAATAGAAACTTTTAAACATAAACAAAAGTAGAGATAATAAATAATGAACCTGCCATACCCAATATCATACCATACCTCTCCCCAATACCTCTCCTCTCCCCTCTTGGTCCAATAGTGTATCTATATCTCTTACTCTCCCGACTCCCCTTCACAGTAAGTTATTTAAAACAAAATCCTAGATACCACATCATCTCATCTATAATTAATTATCTCCCTCATTTTTTGTTAACATTAGGCATTGATTTGTAAGTTAACTATAGAACTGGTTCTTTCATTCCAACTGCTATGAATTTCTAAGTATACAGTACCTCAGTCTTCAGTTATCAAGGATTAAGATATAAATACAATTAAGTTACTTTTAATCATCTCACAAATAAGAGGGATAAAAAAATTTTGTTTGTATGTAACTGCCTAAATCTGAGATTTCACATTTTCCCATTACCACACTAACTTTACATTAGTTTTAAAGCTATTGTACAAATGTGTTTATTTTTAAGATAGGGAAAGAAACAAGTAGTAAAACAAAATGGGGGCTTCCCTGGTGGCGCAGTGGTTAAGAATCTGCCTGCCAATGCAGGGGACACGGGTTCAAGCTCTGGTCCGGGAAGATCCCACGTGCTGTGGAGCAACTAAGCCCGTGCACCACAACTACCGAGCCTGCGTCTAGAGCCCGCGTGCCTAGAGCCCGTGCTCCACAACAAGAAAAGCCACCGCAATGAGAAGCTCGTGCACCACAACAGAGTAGCCCCCGCTTGCCGCAACTAGAGAAAGGCCGTGTGCAGCAACGAAGACCCAACGCAGCCAAAAATAAATTAAAAAAAAAAAAAGCTTAAAAAAAATGGATAATACTATCTTTTATATACAAAGTTTTCACTTGTATTTAATACTGTATTTTAATCTTACATTCTAACAATTTTCTGGTGGGGAATTCCATTACTAAAGTTCATGATGATAAGTATAATATCCAACCTAAAGAGACAAAAATAAAACGCACAGAGCAATAGTCTTTTCAATGTGTCAGATTTAAAAGCACTTTAAAATGCCTAATCAGAAGAATTTAAGCCCAAATTAAATTGTCATTTTTATATCTACAATTCCTTAAGCTTTGAAAGTTATTTTTAAAGGCCAATAGCTGAATTTTATTCACATGCTATTCAATATACTTCAAATCATAAATACTACATCTTAACCACCTGTATTCATTCTCTAATTTTTTTTTAAAAAAGGTTTTATCATCCTGGTTTTACAAAAGAAGAGAGATTCTCACGTGAGTAAAATCACTCATTATCACATGACCATTATATGGTGGAAACAGATTTGAACCCAGGTTGAATCAGGAAAAAATCCTGTTTTGTCCACATGCTGATGATTCCCCAACCTTCCAAGAGCCGGCTGCTTCCTTAAAATATACTCTTTTCTAATCTAAATAAATCTCTAACTTGGGGATCTACTTTCTCTTCCCAGGTCAGTTCCTTTAACACCATCTCACTTCTGAACCCACAGATTTTCCAGGATTCTCCAAGTTTGTCACCTAGAACAGAAACCGTGGCAGGAGTTAAAGCCCTTGGGCAGTTGTGGTGGCCTTTCCTGTAAATACACAATCCCACAGGTAGGAAGGGGAAAAAGCCTCATTCAACAGCTATACCTACAGAGGATTCAAAATAATAGGATTCACAATCAAAACTATAACTTAAGCAAGTCATCAAAGCTGAAAGTACTGGAAGAGAAAAATTCATCGCAAAGGAACTAATATCTTTAAAAAATTAGATTTATTTATGCATCTAATCGAACCAAGCATCTGCTCCATGGTTACATCATGAATCCTCGACCGGCTCCAAAGCCCAAGGTTGCTAACAACCCAATTCCATCCACAGTAGAATGGATTAAAATTTATGGCATATTTATACTGTGGAATATTATGCAACTACACACAATAAAACAGACGAATCTTACATAATGTTGAGCAAAAACAGAAAATCAAAAACAGAAGCATAATTCATTATGATTTTTCTTGATAGAAAGTCAAGAGCAGGCAAAACTAAACAATGGTAGAGCAAGAAAGAAAAGAAAGGAAATGATTACCGTAGAGTTATAATGGTGGTTACCTTTTGGTGGCAGGAAGAGGATTGCAATTCCATAAGGACACATACACGGGAGGGGTGAGGATGGGGTGTTCAGGTGTTAGTAATGGTCTGCTTCTTGAGTTGGATGGTGGTTACACAACAGTTCACTTTTTAACCATTTGTTAACACATACATATGTATTGTGCTCTTTCATGAAAGTATTTTATATTTCACACTGTAAAATGTTTAATTTCCTAAACTGCAGGATTGTTTTCCCATAGTTTGATGGAGCAAGAAAAAGAAGTAAGTTACTAAAAATACTCCCAAGGCAAAGATACTATGAACTATGTCTCTGTTCTCTTCCCTAGAGTCCAAGTTGCACCACGGCTCATGGTTGCAATTCTTACCCACGGTGGACGTTAAGTAAATATTTGATGATGTTGAGGGCTTAAGTAATGATTTATGTAAACATCAGGAACTGCTGCACAGGACATATTCTCATGGCATAGTTTTAAACCGACCAGAGGGATCTCACTGTGGTATGTCTCAGACTAACTGTAGAATATAAGAAAGTCCCATTAACTGGTCAAGTTGACAGAGTTTGGGAGCTTGTTTTGCTGTTGCAAACCCACTGTTTGCAAAATGAGCATTCTCATATGTGGTCAGTGGGTCTGCAGATTAGCACAACGTTTAAGAAGGGCAACTTCGGGGACTTCTCTGGTGGTCCAGTGGTTAAGACGCCGCACTCCCATTGCAGGCAGCCCGGGTTCAATCCCTGGTCAGGAACTAAATCCCACACGCGTGCCGCAACTAAAAGATCCCACACGCCTCAACCAAGATCCCACGTGCCTCAACTAAGACCCAGCTCAGCCAAATAAATAAACATTTAAAAAAAAGAAGGGCCACTTGGAAATACTCATCAAAACCCTTCAAATTAATATGTTTTGATATTACACGTCTAAGAATCTTTAAAAAGTAGTCATGGAGTTTGTATGCAAATATTTAACTATGAGGATATTTGGGTTAGCATTGTTTGCCAGAGTAAAACATGGGAAGCAACATAAATGTCCAATGATATTGGAGTTGTTAGATTGTGGTTCCCCTTCAATGGAATTCCAGGCAACCATTAAAATTGATGTCGTAGAGGACAATTTTAAAACATGAAAATATGTCCATAATATACTGTTATTTTTAAAATCCTCTGTGCACAGTTACAAAGCTCTGTGCACAATTTTAGATAGATAGATGATAGATAGATAGATAGATAGATAGGTAGGTAGATAGGTAGTACATAGATAGACAGACAGATAGAAACAAACCACTCCAAAACTTAGTAGCTTAAAACAACTAGTTTGTTCTCTATTTCTTTTCCATTGGTTGCCTGGGATAGCAGTTTTTGTGTTAGTCTCACTTTGGAGAATACTATAGGCAACCAACTCATCCTGCTTTGCCCAGGACTTTCTTTGTTTTAGCCCTGGAAGTCCCATGTCCAGGAAACTCCCCTCAGTACTGGACAAACTGGGACAGTTAGTCCAGGCTAGCTACCACAGAGGTACACCCAAAATGACAACAGTGACTCTAGGTGGTGGGATTATGGGATTATGTGTGCTTCGAAAACAAAAAAAATAAAAATGAAATTTTTAACTAAAACTCTATTACCTATAATTCCAATCATTTATAACCATTTTAGTTCAGCAGCCGGCTGAAGGTTTCTTTTGTGCCACATAGAAAGAAATTGAATGCTACAAATCAGATCGTCTGGAAGATGTTTAAAACTTTCCAGTCTGGGTCAGTAGTTCCCAGTCTTGTTTCCTGCCCCACCCGAGTGCAGGTCTGACACACTCCCATCAGTAATCAGCTCACCTGGCAGTGATTCTAAACCACGTGCAGGAGGGTGGAGGACTGCCAGGTTAAAAAAGCCCCTAAATTAAGTCCAATGTGTTCTGGCTCATGTCTGTTTAGGGATAATTAAAGCATGTTTTTTACAGTCAGTTTTACCTATTTTTTTTTGCGGTACACGGGCCTCTCACTGTTTTGGCCTCTCCCATTGGGGAGCACAGGCTCCGGACGCACAGGCTCAGCGGCCATGGCTCACGGGCCTAGCCGCTCCGCGGCATGTGGGATCTTCCTGTACCAGGGCACGAACCCGTGTCCCCTGCATCGGCAGGCGGACTCTCAACCACTGCGCCACCAGGGAAGCCCCCAGTTTTACCTATTTTTAAAAATAGTTTTTAAATATGTTTTACTATTCATACCCAAGTTATTCTTTCTTAGTTTAAATTTATGAAATTTTACTCTATTTTATGTACTAGCACATCTCATTCTAAGACTTCATGTCCCACAATACAAGAATAAAAAATAGGGTAATGTTTTAGGTACATGGGCTGACTGGGGTGAGGACTTCAGATGTTTTATATAGTTTAGCATATTTGTTATATGCAGTCTTCTTTCACCAGTTTGAAATTATCCTATTTTCGTTATTCATTAGCTGAGCAGCCATGGGCTAGACTTATTTCCTTTCTATAATGAATGTTCTTATAAGTTGAATCAGTCTAACTTTTTGATGACACAGGTGCAGAAATTAAGATAATAAACTTAGCTAGCATAATCCTCTCTTAGCAAACAGCCTTCAGCCTTGTTTCTCTCCTCTCCGAATTATGTGCAAACCTACACACACAAGATTTTGTTTTCTGGGAACTGGACTTTCTGCATAAAGACTTCTGCCATAAGGCAATTGCATTGCCTTAAGAGAAATGCAATAAGAGTGAACGATAAGCTGTGATGGAGATGAGGGGAGAAGTAGGCATAATATTCTGGTTCTACGAGTGAACTAATCATTTTAGAGGGCATGAGCAATTTGATGCTAAAGCCGTGGTCTGTTCAGAATCAGCTATTTCCTTTCCTATGCGGGCAAGTCCTGCCTAGGAAGGGAAATAAAACTCCAGGAGGAGCTTTAACATAAAGATACTGTATGCCAATAATTTAAAAACTAACAGCAACGTTGTTCCTCACTATCAAGGCTATGCAAGTTGTACCCATGTGGCAAAGACATGTTCAACATTATAAAATGGAATGTTCTCTTCTCCAAGGTCCCTGAAAGAATTTCGTTCCAGATGCACTGTTAGCTTCATTGGGGTTCTATCCTTACTGCCCGGGCAACAGAAGGTTAAATTAGAAAACCGGTATTTTTTTAAGTTGACCCTCCCACCTGGAGTTTTATTTTACACTGCCATGTCTTACGGATCTAATTTCCACTAACACAGAAAACAGGTCCTAGCCCTCTGGAAAGGAGCAAATAGAGGAATGATATCTCCTTCCTTTTGGGCTTTGGCAGGACAGTCTGGCTTTGCTCAGGCTTGGGCCCTCAGCCTCCTAAGGTCCCTGATTTGAATCCCCTGCGGTTTGCTATGGCCGTAACTAGGTCTAAGCAAGGGGTAGACCTAGTAGACCAACATTTTCAAAAGTAATGAGCACTTTCACTTTGTTTCACAAAAACCTTCTGATCAGCGTCAGTGGATCAGCCCCACCCCTTTTCAGGTGGTGGGTTGACACAACAGAGAGGAAGGGGGTTGAGCCCTAAACTCTGAACCATTTGATAAAGCTTATCTTAAATGCCCTTCAACTTTGTGTAAGGCATGGGAAGCACATGTAAGTAGGACAAATATAGACTGTGAAGGGTAACACAAAGTCAGTGGGAAGAAAACCAGAAACAAAGAAGAATGACTAAAATGTTGGTTTCCTTTATAAGAGGTTTTCAAAATGTGTTAATTATTTTCCTGGATTGACCTTCTATATCTTGAGATATTTCCAGACACATACAGTTGGGCCTTCCGTATTAGCAGATTCCACATCCTTGGATTCAGCCAACCGTGGGTCATCTCTCGGATGCTGGAGCAGAGGATGCCAAGGGCCAACTGCTCTAGAGCATTTTATAAGAGGGATTGAGCATCCGGGAATTTTGTTGGGGGAGGGGGCGGGGCAGGATTGGCTGGCTGAGGGTTGGTCCTGGAACCAATTCCCCCCGCACCACCCCCTGGCGTGATACCCAGGGATCATTGTATTTGCCTGTTTTGCAATATAAGCTCATACAACCTTAGAGTTGAAAAAGATCATATAGGTCACCTATATGAGTATTTCACAAATGCTGATGCACGCCAGAATCACCTAGGTGAGCTTGGTCAAAATACAGATGCTCTGGGGCCAGGACGTCTGTGAACAAGCTCCACCGCAACATTTGAGTCTCACTCATCTAGTCCCAGGTCCTATCTCTCGCAGGAACCTTCATACCGTTACTGAGAGACCATTCCTCACTGGCTCTAGAGGACAACTTCAAGAAATGTGAATTAATAGTGGATGGTTGGTACATAATGGAAGTTCACAAAGTAACCTAGTGGTAACCTAGTGTGCAGGATATGCCTTTCCTGCTATGTATGTATACGCCTAATGACACCTTCTTGATATGACTAAACAAATAGAAAATTATTTAAATGAATAGAATATGTATGAATTGTTTTTGGTTTTACTTTTATTTTCAAAGCAAATCTGTTCTTTTTTAATTTATTGTTTTATAGAGCAGGTTTTTATTAGTCACCCATTTTATACATATTAGTGTATACATGTCAATCCAATCTCCCAATTCATCCCACCACCCCACCACCACCACCACTTTCCCCCCTTGGTGTCCATACATTTGTTCTCTACATCTGTGTCTCTATTTCTGCCCTGCAAACTGGTTCATCTGTACCATTTTTCTAGGTTCCACATACATGTGTTAATATACGATATTTGTTTTTCTCTTTCTGACTTACTTCACTCTGTCTGACAGTCTCTAGGTCCATCCATGTCTCTGCAAATGACCCAATTTCCAGAATTCAGAAAGACACATGCACCCCAAGCACCATGCACTATACACCTATAGTATGAACTCAGGGAGTCTGATTCCTCCAGCTCCATTTTTTTCCCTCAAGACCACTTTGGCTATTCGGGGTCTTTTGTGTCTCCATGCAAATTTTAAGATTTTTTTATTGTAGTTCTGTAAAAAATGCCATTGGTAATTTGATAGGGATTGCATTGAATCTGTAGATTGCTTTGGGTAGTAGAGTCATTTTCACAATGTTGATTCTTCCAATCCAAGAACATGGTATATCTCTCCATCTGTTTGTGTCATCTTTAATTTCTTTCATCTTATAGTTTTCTGCATACAGATCTTTTGCCTCCCTAGGTAGGTTTATTCCTAGGTATTTTATTCTTTTTGTTGCAGTGGTAAATGGGAGTGTTTCTTTAATTTCTCTTTCAGATTATTCATCACTAATGTATAGGGATGCAAGAGATTTCTGTGCATTAATTTTGTATCCTGCAACTTTACCAAATTCATTGATTAGCTCTAGTAGTTTTCTGGTGGCATCTTTAGGATTCTCTATGTATAGTATCATGTCATCGGCAAACAGTGACAGTTTTACTTCTTCTTTTCCAATTTGTATTCCTTTTATTTCTTTTTCTTCTCTGATTACCGTGGCTAGGACTTCCAAAACTATGTTGAATAATAGTGGTGAGAGTGGACATCCTGTCTCGTTCCTGATCTTAGCGGAAATGCTTTCAGTTTTTCACCATTGAGAATGATGTTTGCTGTGGGTTTGTCGATTATGGCCTTTATTATGTTGAGGTAGCTTCCCTCTATGCCCACTTTCTGGAGAGTTTTTATCAGAAATGGGTGTTGAGTTTTGTCAAAAGCTTTTTCTGCATCTATTGAGATGATCATATGGTTTTTATTCTTCAATTTGTTAATATGGCGTATCATATTGATTGATTTGTGTATATTGAAGAATCCTTGCATCCCTGGGATAAATCCCATTTGATTGTGGTGTATGATCCTTTTAATGTGTTCTTGGATTCTGCTTGCTAGTATTTTGTTGAGGATTTTTGCATCTGTATTCATCAGTGATACTGATCTGTAATTTTCTTTTTTTTTAGTATCTTTGTCTGGTTTTGGTATCAGGGTGATGGTGGCCTCATAGACGGAGTTTGGGAGTGCTCCTTCTCTGCAATTTTTTGGAAGAGTTTGAGAAGGATGAGTGTTAGCTCTTCTCTAAATGTTTCATAGAATTCACCTGTGAAGCCATCTGTTCCTGGCCTTTTGTTTGTTGGAAGATTTTTAATCACAGTTTCAATTTCATTACTTGTGATTGGACTGTTCATATTTTCTATTTCTTCCTGGTTCAGTCTCGGAAGGTGATACCTTTCTAAGAATTTGTCCATTGCTTCCAGGTTGTCCATTTTATTGGCATAGTGTTGCTTGTAGTAGTCTATTAGGATGCTTTGTATTACTGCGGTGTCTGTTGTAACTTCTCCTTTTTCATTTCTAATTTTTGATTTGAGTCCTCTCCCTCTTTTTCTTGGTGAGTGTTGCTAATGGTTTATCAATTTTGTTTATCTTCTCAAAGAACCACCTTTTAGTTTTATTGATCTTTGCTATTGTTTTCTTTGTTTCTATTTCATTTATTTCTGCTTTGATCTTTATGATTTCTTTCCTTCTACTAACTCTGGGTTTTGTTTGCTCTTCTTTCTCTAGTTCCTTTAGGTGTAAGGTTAGATTGTTTACTTGAGATTTTTCTTTTTTCTTGAGGTAGGATTGTATTGCTACAAACTTCCCTCTTAGAACTGCTTTTGCTGCATCCCACAGGTTTTGGATCGTTATGTTTTCATTGTCATTTGTCTCTAGGTTTTTTTAATTTCCTCTTTGATTTCTTCAGTGATCTCTTGGTTATTTAGTAATGTATTGTTTAGCCTCCAAGTGTTTGTGCTTCTTACGTTTTTTTCCCTGTAATTCGTTTCTAATCTCATAGCACTGTGGTCAGAAAAGATGCTTGATATGATTTCAATTTTCTTAAATTTACAGAGGCTTGATTTGTGACCCAAGATGTGATCTATCCTGGAGAATGTTCCGTGCGCACTTGAGAAGAAAGTGTAATCTGCTGTTTTGGGATGGAATGTCCTATAAATATCAATTAAGTCTATCTGGCCTATAGTGTGACTTAAAGCTTGTGTTTCCTTATTAATTTTCTGTTTGGATGATCTGTCCATTGGTGTAAGTGAGGTGTTAAAGTCTCCCACTATTATTGTGTTACTGTCGATTCCCTCTTTTATAGCTGTTAGCAGTTGCCTTATGTATTGAGGTGCTCCTATGTTGGGTGCATATATATTTATAATTGTTATATCTTCTTCTTGGATCGATCCCTTGATCACTATGCAGTGTCCTTCCTTGTCTCTTGTAACATTCTTTATTTTAAAGTCTATTTTATCTGATAAGAGTATTGCTACTCCAGCTTTCTTTTGATTTCCATTTGCATGGAATATCTTTTTCCATCCCCTCACTTTCAGTCTGTATGTGTGGTCTGAAGTGGGTCTCTTGTAGACAGCATATATACGGTTCCTGTTTTTGTATCCATTCAGCGAGCATGTGTCTTTTGGATGGAGCATTTAATCCATTCATGTTTAAGGTAATTATTGATATGTGTGTTCCTATTACCATTTGCTTAATTGTTTGGGGTTTGTTTTTGTAGGTGCTTTTCTTCTCTTGTGTTTCCCACTTAGAGAAGTTCCTTTAGCATTTTTTGTAGAGCTGGTTTGGTGGTGCTGAATTCTCTTAGCTATTGCTTGTCTGTAAAGCTTTTGATTTCTGCATCGAATCTGAATTAGATCCTTGCCAGGGAGAGTAATCTTGGTTGTAGGTTCTTCCCTTTCATCACTTTAAGTATATCACGCCACTCTGTTCTGGCTTGTAGAGCTTCTGCTGAGAAATCAGCTGTTAACCTTATGGGAGTTCCCTTGCATATTATTTGTCATTTTTCCCTTGCTGCTTTCAATAATTTTTCTTTATCTTTAATTTTTGCCAATTTGATTACTATGTGTCTCGGCATGTTTCTCCTTGGGTTTACCTTGTACAGGACTCTCTGCGCTTCCTGGAATTGGGTGGCTATTTCCTTTCCCATGTTAGGGAAGTTTTCAACTATAATCTCTACAAATATTTTCTCGGGTCCTTTCTCTCTCTCTTCTCCTTCTGGGACCCCTATAATGTGAATGTTGTTGCGTTTAATGTTGTCCCAGAGGTCTCTTAGGCTGTCTTCATTTCTTTTCATTCTTTTTTCTTTATTCTGTTCTGCAGCAGTGAATTCCACCATTCTGTCTTCTAGGTCACTTATCCGTTCTTCTGCCTCAGTTATTCTGCTATTGATTCCTTCTAGTGTATTTTTCATTTCAGTTATTGTATTGTTCATCTTTGTTTTTTTGTTCTTTAATTCTTCTAGGTCTTTGTTAAACATTTCTTGCATCTTCTCCATCTTTGCCTCCATTCTTTTTCCGAGGTCCTGGATCATCTTCACTATCATTATTCTGAATTATTTTTCTGGAAGGTTGCCTATCTCCACTTCATTTAGTTGTTTTTGTAGGGTTTTATCTTGTTCCTTCATCTGGTACATAGCCCTCTGCCTTTTCATCTTGTCTATCTTTGTGAATGTGGTTTTTGTTCCACAGGCTGCAGGATTGTAGTTCTTCTTGCTTCTGCTGTCTGCCCTGTAGCAAATCTGTTTTCACTTGAGAACTTCTTTCCTAGTTACAGTTTGCTAAGCATGCCAGACTTGGATAAATAGCAAGATTTGTGAAACTCATCCAGGCTTTCTTTTATTTACTACACGCTTTTAATCAACTTGAGTATTCTAACTTATGTAAATTAGACCAACAGTAGAATCCTAAACAATTTGATAAATTTCCAATTATTCTTTCCACCTATGGATAATGATTAGCATTTGATCTTTAATTCTGATAAAGTTATGTGTTATTCAGCTACAGTTCTTGATTACATTAAGCCTTGTATCAATTCTGAAAAATATAAGAATTAAATTTTTGTTACGTAAATTAGCAATTATTTAACTTAATAAATGTGAATTTAAACCCATGGATCGGGTGTTTTGCGGTTACTACTTGCTGGTCTGACAAGAGTTGTTAGTCATTTCATTGTCTGCAGCAATAATCTAATTTCTGTCTCTACAAATTTCATACAAATGGTATCATACAATATGTGGCCTTTCACGTTTGCTTTCTTTCACTTAGAATATTGTTTTCAATGTCCAAAGTTTTCATTGCCATTTATGCTATCTGGCTACCACTCACTCATTCCAAAACACCAAACTCCCCCTCAGCCCCTCCCCCCATTGTAATGTTGCTTTGCCAATGTTCAGAGGGCACATACATACTTTGAGAAGGATGTGATTATACAGTGCTGAACTTGACTAACTCTTCTTTTGACAATCTACGAAAGTCTTATTAATTTTTGTTGCTTTTATTTGGAATAAATACAGTAAAAATCCATATGAGAACCACAACTAACTTTTCCGGGGATTCAGTAACATTGTGGATTAAACCACAGCCCCAGAGTACATGGTAGTGTAAAGTGAGCTCTCTCATTGTGACACTGGAACCCAGTAACATGGGTGTTTTCTCATCTCTGGACAGTAGGTTACAATAGAACTTTACTATCTCAGCACTAGTTGCCTTAACACTACAAGTCCTGGTTAAGCACAGGCTTAGAGCTGAGTCTGATTTTCCTGACCATTAGCTCTTTAGGTTTGCCTTTATAGCTGTGGACCAGGAGATCCTAGATGCCTGCAAAAGAGCAGTATATTTTTTTATAACATCCATATAAGGCACAAGTCTGTTAGCACAAACCACCTCAGATTTCTGCCACCATCTGTCCTCCAAAGTAACCTAAATAATGACAGCCAAGTATGATCAACTAAGCTCTGCTAGTAACCAAGGAAAAGCCCAAACAGAATGTGCTCTCCCAGTTGTGGCTTGGTTTTCTAAACGTGATCTTCTGGAGATGATGCCTCTGGTGTCTCATATGAAATACTGGCACTAAACCTGGGCTCATGGGCCAAGGAGTAGGGAGGAAAGCACCACGACAGGCGAGTAAAGGAATGGTTGGCAATATCCCTCAGTCATAACTCCTACCCTGATCTTACACCTCATATTGTCCTCCTTAGTGGAGGAATCTGGAGAAATTCTTTCAAAAATGCTATCATTGTGTACAGCCACTGTGGAAAACAGTATGGAGAGTCCCCAGAAAATTAAGACTAGAACTACCATATGATCCAGCTATCCCACTTATGGGTATTCTTATCTGAAGAATACAAAAACACTAATTTGAAAAGATATATGCACCCCTACGTTCATTGCAACATTATTTACAATAGCCAAGATATGGAAACAACCTAACGACGGATGAATGGATAAAGAAGATGTGGCATACATATATATAGCTATATGTATATATCCATATATGATATCGATATATTCATATATCTATATATATATGCATATAATCTTAAAGGAATTAATTAGTAAGATGTCAATAGGAAGAGAAGAATAATATAAAACAATTCTATCCCAAGGCTATAATATAAATAATTAAACTATAAAAATGCATAGAGGTAGGGGGCCAAGACAATTTAATGGAAGAAGAATTGTCTTTTCAACAAATGGTCTAAGACAACTGGAAATCCACAAGCAAAATATGAATTGGGACACCTAACTTCACATGATACACAAAAACTAACTCAAAGAGGATCATAGACTTAAATGAAAGCTCTAAAATTATAAAACTCTTAGAAGAAAATTCAGCAGTAAATTTCTGTGACCTTGGGTTAGGCAATGATTTCTTAGATATGACACCAAAAGCACAAGCCATCAGAGAAGACTGGTAAGTCAGACTAACCCAAAATGAAAAATATTTGAATTTCAAAGGAGACCATCAAGAAAGTGAAAAGGCAACCCACAGACTGAAAGAAAATATTTACAAATCATATATATGATAAGGGACTTAGACTATATAAAGAACCCTTACAACTCAATAATTAAAAGGCAAATGACCTAATTTAAAAATAGGCAAAGGATTTGAATAGACATTTCTCTAAAGAAGATAAATGAATGTCTAACGAGCATTTGAAAAGATGCTCAACATCATTACATATTAGGGAAATGTAAATTGAAATCACAATGAGATATTACTTCACATGTAAGATGGCTATAATAAAAAAGACAGACAATAACAAGTGTTGATGAAGATGTGGAGAAACTGGAACTCTCATAAATTACCAGTGGGAATATAAAATGGAGCAGCAGCTGCTTTGGAAAACAGTTTGGCAATTCCTCAAAATGTTACACATGTAGTTAGCGTATGACCAAGCAATTCCAATCCTAGGTATATACTCAAGAGAAATTAGAACATATATCCACACAAAGACTTGTACACTAATGTTCACAGCAGCATTATTCATAGTAGCCAAAACCTGGAAACAATCCAAATGTCCTTCAACTGATAAATGGATAAAATGTGGTATAGCCATACAATGGAACATAATTTGGTCATAGAAAGGAATGAACTACTGACACATGATACATACTATGTCAGAAACATTCTGCTAGGGACTTCCCTGGTGGTGCAGTGGTTAAGAATCTGCCTGCCAATGCAGGGGACACGGGTTCAAGCCCTGGTCCAGGAAGATCCCATGTGTCACAGAGCAACTAACCCTGTGCGCCACAACTACTGAGCCTGTGCTCTAGAGCCCGCGAGCCGCCAACTACTGAAGCCCGTGCGCCTAGAGCCCGTGCTCCGCAACAAGAGAAGCCACGGCAATGAGAAGCCCATGCACCACAACGAAGAGTAGCTCCTGCTCGTCACAACTAGAGAAAGCCCGCACGCAGCACCGAAAACCCAACACAGCCGAAAATAAAGAAAGAAAAATAAATAAATTTATTAAAAAGAAAACATTATGCTAAGTGAAGGAAGCCACACACACACACAAAAAAACACATACTGTAAAATACCATGTACGTTAAATATTAAGAATAAGCAAATCTGTAGAGACAAAAAGTTGATTAGTGGTTGCCTGAGGCTGGGAGATAGGATGGGGAGAGTGGGGGTAAGATGCGAAATCACTGCTGATGGGTACAAAGTTTCTTTTTGGGGTGATATAAATGTTCTAAATTTGCATTAAGGTAATGGTTTCACAACTCCATACATATACTAAAAACCACTGAATTGTACACTTTAAGTGGATAAACTTAATGGTACATAATTTTGTCTCAATAAAGCTGTTTAAAAATACCAAGGAGCGGGGCATCCCTGGTGGTCCAGTGGTTAAGACTTTGCCTTCCAATGCAGGGGGTGTGGGTTCAATCCCTGATCAGGGAGCTAAGATCCCACATGCCTTGCAGCCAAAAAACATAAAAGCAGAAACAATATTGTTACAAATTCAATAAAAGACTTTAAAAATGGTCCACATTAAAAAAAAAAAATCTTAAAAAAAAATATACCAAGGAGTGCCATATAATTTATTAACAAACTAAGACACCTTTGAAAGTGCTAAAAATGTTAAACTAGACAGGACCCCAGGACAGCAGATGTAAACCCAGACTGTTCCAGGCAAATGGAAATGCAGGGTCAGTCTAAATTTTAATACCTGGCTGGAAATAGGATGTATGAAGAGGACAGAGAGAAGAAAAGGCTAGAAAAGTAGAACAAGACCAGACTGTGGAAAGCCTTGAATGTCATGTTAAGGGATATGGTCAGGGAAAAAAAAAAAAAAAAAAAGATAATTTTAGCAACTGTGCAAAGAATTAATTGTAGGAGTATAATAACCGGGCATAAAACTAATTGAGAAGATGTTTCCATAATCAAGATTGAGATGGTAAGCATCTAAATTAGGACATGGGCTGTAGGGATGACAATAAATGGACAGATTTGGGAAATATTTTGGGTTAGAAAGTTTAAAAGCATTTCCTAGAGAGTTCCAAAAACAAAAAACAAAAAAATAATCTTCAGTAATAGCAGCATCCCTGAAATAAGTATAGAGCTCTCCAAAGTCATTACTGTAGAACAAACACATTGTGTTCTGTTTAGTCTCCTACAGACTCTGCACATGTGCTGGACCGGACCTATGTAGCCCTGGGCGTGCACCCTGAATGCACTCACTGTATATAAACTTGTTTTCTGTTTAAAAACTGACCTGCACTGTTCATGTTTCTGCATAGGACACTGTTTTCTCCTGCCAGAGAACTGGAGGAAAAGGAGGCAACCCGCAGTCCAACTGGGTAAGTTGGGTTGTTTTCGGTTTGTTTGTTTGTTTGTTGTTTGTTTTTGATTGACAGTGGTTTAAAACTCAGCTGTCTCAAGCAGTTTAAAAAATACACCGCGTGGAAGTCAAAGTGAGAATGGATTTCCATGGCTATGGTTCTAGGTAACTTTTTAAGAAACATATCTAATTTTGTAAAATTAACCAGGTTCAAAAATTAAGTAATTTCATGATAATGTAAACCAAGTTTTGTCATCCTTATACACTATCAATGACTTTACCTGAAATACATTGCAGCTGTGGGCTCATGGAAGTGGCTAAACAAACTTAAAGTATGCCTTAAATCAGATCACCTGAGTACTTATTAATTGAAAGCCAGAGGATATGAGTAAAAATTATTAACTACTCCCCTGGCAGATAGGGATCAGGGGCTAGAGAACTAGAAAGAAACAGACTTAGAAGAGAAATCAATGAACCAAATCATCTCCCTGCTTCCAACTTCAAGGCTATGGAATGAAATCTTTGCCCCAGGGGCTCATAAACCCCTTGCTTAAATTAGAAAGTTTAGACTCTATTCCCAGCACACACACAAAAAAATCACACAAAACTAGAGTTAAAATAAGCAAGGCAAAAAACAAAATGACTATGATTTTAATCCCTTAATACAAACAAGGGGATGAGAAAGGCTGATGACACAGTGAACACTAAGCCCAGACTCCCCCAAGGTTATGGCCCTCTCTTTATAATCGGAGTTTCGGGTAGTGTGCGGCGTCCTGCATTAGATAAACAATAGAAGATTAATCATGTAAAATGTTCAAACGGTTTGTGTAAAATTTATGGATGTTTAGAAGGTCCCACAAAATAAATGTTCAGACAAACTGAGCTAAAGAGGCATTTCCCTGTTACCAGTTGAAAGTATAAGGAAAGTTTGTAGAAACGGGATGATGACCAGCTGTTTCACGTCTCCACTAAGAAAATAGGATGAATTTGTTTTCAAATACTAGGATTGGACAAAGGGAAGAATATTCCACCCATAATATTCTATCTAACACTGAAATGGTACATGAAAGACATTGCCTATCTCAGGGAGTTTTAAAAGACAATTAATGTTAGCTTGCTGGACAGGTCATATATTCCTGGGAAGGGAAGAGCATATAATGACATGAGAAGCACGAGGCTATGAATTCTGTCATGAGGAAGTAGAGTGATTCGCTTAAAAATGTGGCTGTCACTTGACACCAGGTTTTGGTTGGTGTTTTTTGTTTGTTTTGGTTTTGGTTTTGCCGTGCTCTGTGGCACTCAGTATCTAGTTCCCCGACCAGGGATTGAACCCAGGCCAGGGCAGTGAAAGCCTGGAATCCCAACCACTAGGCCACCAGGAACTCCTTGACGCCAGTTTTTTGTGTGTGTGTGTGGTACGCGGGCCTCTCACTGTTGTGGCCTCTCCCGTTGCGGAGCACAGGCTCCGGACGCGCAGGCTTAGAGGCCATGGCTCACGGGCCCAGCCGCTCCGCGGCATGTGGGATCTTCCCGGACCGGGACATGAAACCACGTCCCCTGAATCGGCAGGCGGACTCTCAACCACTGCGCCACCAGGGAAGCCCTGACGCCAGTTTTTGATGTGGTTTTTCTGTTATCTGATTACTCTTAAACTAGCAACTAACCAACCTCACAATGAGGTTAAAATGAAGAGGAGTTCTGTTCTTTCAAAATTAATTTTCAGTTAACTACTCCAATTAAAACTCTAACTGGAGTTTTGCATTAAAAAAAAATCAATAAAACATCCGATACCAAAATGTATTTAGGAAAATAAACACGGATGAAACCCAGGAATATCCTGGTAAAACAGTGGCTGAGGAAGTCTAAACTGGAGTGTTACTGATGTAGGAATGGATATGTTAATCAAGAGGACAAAAGGGAAAACTGGAATTGCATACAACTATTTGGAAGAATGTAACATATGACAAAGTAAGCTCCTCAGCAAGGGAGTAAGGAAGGAGTTTTTAAAATAATGTCGGAATCAACAGATACCAAGTAAGGAAAAAGTCGTTTAGAGCCATACCTTACCCTACATAACAAAATAATCTTGAAATGAATTTATACATTCATTCAACAAACGACATGAAGGGTCCACTCTACACTGGGTGTGCAAAAACGAAAGACCCAGTTCCCGTCCTTAAGGTGTTCTCAGTGGGACGGGGAGCGGGGTAGGTAAACAGAAAATTACAAAACAACTTGACAGGCAGAGGGAAGCTCAAATTGCCCATTCCGCTGAGGATGAATGGACAGGTAGAGGTTAGCCAGGCAACGGCAGAGCAGCAGTTAGGAGGATAGAGTATTCCAAACTTCCAAATCCTCGGTGACTGGGCACCGAGTGTGTGCCTTGCGGTGTGTGGGGGGGAGAAGGGGGGGGGGGGGGGAGGGTAGATCACAAGACCAGGAAGAGAGGTCGGGGCACAGCAGGAGACTCCCAGGCAAGAGTCAGCAGACCGATGGCAATTTGAATGGTATCTTCAAACCTACAGGGCTACAGGGAAGGATTTGAAGATAAGGAAGTGGCATGATCAGATAGGTGGTTCAGAGAGCTCACTTCCCAGCAGCGTGCCAGAAGTTTTAAGCAGAGAACAAGAAGCTATTTGCCATGAGATCAGTTGGATGGGACTGCCAGTTTTTCCAGGAGGGAGGAGAGCCCGAATTAAAGCAGGGCAGCAGGGAGGGAGGTGGAGGAAGACACGAGTTATTTAGGGAACAAACTTGATAGGCCCGAGTCACCACATCTCTAGCATTTTAATCTGAGCTAGATGCAGCTACTAAGAAAACTTAGGTGGGAGGTAGGTTTGGGAGTAAAAGGTGATAAATGCAGTTTTGGACACAATGAGTTTGAAAAGCTTGTGGAACACCCAAGGGGAGAGGTCCATTTACAAACTTTGTTTTTGTGCATTTGAGCGTTCTTTTTTTTTTTTTTAAATTTTATTTATTTATTTTTGGCTGCGTTGGGTCTTTGTTGCTGTGCGCGGGCTTTCTCTAGTTGCAGCAAGCAGGGGCCACTCTTCGTTGCAGTGAGTGGGCTTCTCATTGTGGTGGCTTCTCTTGTTGCAGAGCACGGACTCTAGGTGCACGGGCTTCAGTAGTTGTGGCTCGCGGGCTCAGCAGTTGTGGCTCGCAGGCTCTATGGCACAGGCTCAGTAGCTGTGGCACACAGGCTTTGTTGCTCCACGGCATGTGGGATCTTCCCAGACCAGGGCTTGAACCTGTGTCCCCTGCATTGGCAGGCGGATTCTTAACCACTGCGCCACCAGGGTAGTCCCTGTGCATTTGAGTCATCAATAATATGAGTGATAGGCATTTATACACTATATTCATTTAAACATAAATATATGATGAATACCTACTACATTCTGAGCTCTGTTCTAGGCTCAGGAGATATAGCAAAAACCAAAACAGATAAGGGCCCTCCTCCAACATGGCCCACATTCTAATGGTGTGAGTGGGACAAGAGTGGAGAGACATAAAATTATCAATTTTATATATATATATATGTTAGTTACAATAATATCTGTGAAGAAGGATAAACTAAGAGACTAGAGAGTGACAGTACAGGTAGAGGGTCAGGCCCGGTGAGGCAAGATGCCCAGGGTACCAAACGTAAGGAGGCACACATTCTCAGATGCTGACCCTGAACTTGCCTCCTTAAATTGTGTGCCCTGGGCACATTGCTTGCCTCACCGGTCCTGACCCTGACTGGATACCTGCTATTTTCTATGGATAACAAGGGAAGCTTCATTTGAAAGGTGACACTTGAGTAGAGAACTAAATAAAGAAATAAGCCAAGTATCTGGAGAAGGAACATTCTAAGCAGAGAAAACCACATGTTCAAGGCCCTGAGGCAGGAGGACACAGTGTATTTAAGAAAGGTCCTCCCCTGAGGATATGGGGAGGGGGAAGGGCAAGCTGTGACAAAGCAAGAGAGAGGCATGGACATATATACACTACCAAACGTAAGGTAGATAGCTAGTGGGAAGCAGCCGCATAGCACAGGGAGATCAGCTCCGTGCTTTGTGACCACCTAGAGGGGTGGGATAGGGAGGGTGGGAGGGAGACGCAAGAGGGAAGAGATATGGGAACATATGTGTATGTATAACTGATTCACTGTGTTATAAAGCAGAAACTAACACACCATTGTAAAGCAATTATACTCCAATAAAGATGTAAAAAAAAAAAAAAAGAAAGGTCTCCTAGAAATCTCACAAAGGAGAATGTACAGAAGAGATGAGAACCAAAGACAGAACCCTCACAAGAGCACAATAAGGGATGAGCAAAGGGGCAAAGAGCCTGCAAAGAAGCCTAAGAAGGAGAGGCCGGAGAGGTAGGAGAAATGCCAGGAGAGAGTTCTGTCATCAAAGCCAAGGAAGGTGCTTCTCAAAGAGGAAGCAGTCAATACCGTCAACCACTGCAGAGATCAGGTAAGACACAGCACAGTATATGGCTGGCATCTGGGAATGTGTCCTGCTTTGGGGGAAAACAGCTTATGACTTGGAGAACTTTCCTAAACTAAGTCCACACCCAAATGGAAATTTTGGTGCACTTTGGTGCACTTCTAAACAATCCTCTGTCTGGTATGGAAAGTCACCATAAGTACTTTCATTTTGGACAAACCCAAGCGATGCAGAAACTAAAAGTAACACTTCAATTTGAACACCTTCAGCCCAGCTGTGGTAGTCTCATAGGAACTGATTCATAACGAAAGTCTCTGAATTCATGTCCCCTGCTGGCCAAATCCTCTCCCATAAATAGGGTCAGTTGCTGAAGCTGCCGTTCCCTATGGGAATACACAGTCTCATTCTCTGATCGTCAACAGAGGCCCAGGTTGGTCCTATACAACACATTGGTCTTAGAAACATTCTAAGAATCCTTCACCCAATTGAATGTGGGTGCCCCCAATCTCATCCCCCTGGGCTAGGTGAGTGGGCATCATTTGTGAACTGTGAGTGAGCATGAAGCCTCAGGTTCAACTTAAACCAAAATCTTTGCCAGATGGGGTACTTTCCTTTTCACTGCAGTCCAATGCTTTGGGGAACTTGTGGCTTCACACTTTTATCGCCAAAATTCACTTACCAACCAAAACGAAATTACAAATATCAGAGAGTATGTGGGGTTTCATGGTTTAACTCAGGATCGGAGAGGGAGACCATCACTGTAATGAAGTCCAACGAAAGGCTCATTATATAAAATCAAAAGAAAGCCAAGAAACTTAATATGCTCAAGCTCACACCTGCCTGTGGAATAATAATAATATCATATTGCATTTTTCACCATTTGGAAGGAAAACCTACAAAATTTTCAAACTCCAAGCAAAGCTCTCTTTTGACTTTTGAACTTCTAAACAAATTTGTTTACTGAGCAATGCTTAAGCCTGTAAAATCACTGACCCTCCCCCCCCCAGTTTTAATTCCTACATCTTTTTAGAACTTCTTAATTTCTATGTCTTTTGATAACTTGAAACCAGCTTAGGCAGATTCTTCTTCAAAAAATATAAATTATAAGCTACACCTGCTGGGGGACACCTGATTCTGGCTCTTTTCTCCTCTAAAATGGCTGAGTGAAATCGAAATGAAGCAGGAATTCATAGTAAAGTGTCAATTCATGGACTTGGGGCTTTGATACTTGGATAAGAAACAGAAGATCCTTGCACTTGGCCACTTAGAAAGGCTCTTGGTGGTGGCCTAGGTAGTAATTAATTCACAGATCCAGGTGTTGTATGTACACTGTCTATGTTCTTAGAGACAGCATGTCAGAACAACTTGAGGGCAAAGAGTCTGCAGTCGCGGCAGGTAAGAGACAGTTGGATTATGAGCATTTCAGAGTCAAACGTTTGATTTGAATTACACACCAAAAAGACATCTGCTTCTTTATATAAATGTATTAAGATGCCCAACATTTAAACACCTCAAGATTAAAATACTTCAACAATCTATTTTCTAATGTGTCAACTTCATCCTACCTTCAAAACCACAAGACAATAATCTGCTTCCTGTATAATCTGTGCTGAAATGGAAAACTATCTGATTTTTTTTTTTTTTTTTTACCAGTTATCTATTCAAATTTCTTCCTTTAATTGATTTGTATTACCGTGGCTAGAAGAGTCCGGCAGGACCATGACTGCCATGTTTTGAACAAAAGCCAGGACAGGAAAAATAGGTCACATGCGTGGACAGTTGGTTGACCTCATTTCCGACTAACTTGGGGTGTGCTCTAATGTTCCCAAATGTGCCCCGACACCCGATAAAATGCAGTCCTCTATGTCGTCAGGATAATCAGAAAAGCCATCTTGTGACATGTCAGCAAGCTCAAGGGCTCTGTAGGCAGAATCTTCCACGTTTCTAATATACTGCACTCATGTGTGCACATTTCCAAAGCCTGATGTTGAACACACTCTAAATTATAGCTGTGGAAGCGGAACCACATGTGCGGCCCGAGCCACAGCATCCTTCCGGCTCTGGAAACCCAAGTGGGTCACCCTTCACTGTGCTTCATGGCCCAAGAGGTCACGGCAGAGCAGCAAGAAGACACTGAGAACAAGACATTCTCCCTCCGCCCCTCGCTGCACGTGAAGCACCCTGAGACCTCTGAATTTGATGCTTAACGGGGAAAAAAGAAAGGGAGGGGGCCTCTGAAAAGAGATCTTGCAAGACTTTTAAACAAACTTCCCTGGGCTGCTCTGTGCCCAACTCAGAAGACACCAGAAAGGTAAGAGGGGTTCTTACTGTAACTATGCCAAACATAGCAAACTCACTTCCAGCTACTACATTAAAAAAAAAAAAAAAAAAAAAAGGTGGGGCCGCTCGGGCAGGGCTGACCAGACCCATTAGCCGGTTCGGGTCTCTCCTGGACAATGCAACACGGGGGAATGGCAACAGTTAAAAGAGCGGGGCTACCTTAAGTAAATGAAAAAGCCTATTTCCATATTTTTAAACAAAGGGGTCCTGCACCATCTGTCCCTGTCTGGGTGCCCCCTGCTCCACACTGAGAGGATTTGCAAGGGATTCAAGTGCACCTTCTAGATTAAATAGTCACTCGGCTGCTTAAGCCCGGTTGCCCAGACAATGGCCGCGCGGAGCACCCCTTCCTCCTTCCTTCCTGTCGAGTGTTCTGCCTGACTACACAAACTCAATGAGCGCGGCTCCCCCGCTGCAAGAAGTGGACTTGACCGGAGCTAAAACCAACAAAGGCAGATTCTGGTGGGAGCTGCGGAAGCGCCGGGCACTGAGTCAACAGGCGGGTTTCATTGAAATGCAAATGGCGCGGCCGCGGCCTCGGCGCGCCACCTCCCGCCCCTTAACTTCTCAACCCCCGCGCCGCGCCGCGCCCGCCTGAATGGGCCCATTGACGCGCCCGCCGTCCCCGCCGCGCGCTGGCCCGGCGGCCCCGGGGCCTCTGCGGCCGCAGGATCGGCCCGGCCACCGAAGCGCTCAGGCCTCGCGAGCTTTTGTCATCGCTTTCATTTCTGCACATCGTCATCACATCCTCCACAGCATCATCGCCCTCCGTCCCGGACCCAACAAGGTGTCCGCAGCCTTGCACGCAGGTTCGGCCGATTACCGAGCAAGGAACAGAAAACTTAACGCCGCTGCTGCGTTTCAAGTAAAAAACAAAAGTTCCAAAGTTCCACAAGGGTGGTTACCTCCTCACCCCGCAAGGATTTACTCACTTAACCTTAAGTATGTACTCACTTAAATCCTGTTCTCTTTTATCTAGAAAGAACCAGACTTAATTTTTTTCGGGTGCTAGATATTTTTTGACTTTGAAGGAGGGAGTTCTCACCGATGCTCCATAAGTGCTGAAATAAACAAAACAAATCCCATTTGGTATTTGATTACTGCCCGCCCCTCTCTCCCCACGCGCCCCTCCCCCTTGTTTTACTTTTACTAGATAATATTATCAACTTGCTGTTTATTTTGTGCTTTCCCCAAGGTTGAAAGTTAACGCACGCTCTGGGTGTTGAGGTTTTTTCTTCACAGAAATAAAAGGCTAATTCAATTTTTTAAGCAAACTGAGTTACTAGCAATAATCTTAAAATAAAGCCAAACGGTATTTAAAGATCACGTGAAGACATAAGATGACCTACCGGCCACATAATTGGCTGCTATTTCAGACTGCTAGTGTGAGAGAGAACAAACCTGACTCCATATTGGACCTATTCCTTTAGCGCCAACATTGTTCTCTGTTGCCTGTGCTGAGTCCTGCAAGCTGTGCGTCTTTGTGAAACAGTGTTGCCTAGATCCTGAAATATACTTGATAGCCCGCCCTCAAGGCTCTGACCTTTAAAGATATAACACTTTTCCCTTCATGTAAAGGTACCCTTCATGTAAAGATACAAAGTTGCAGAACGGAAAATAATTGTGCGAGGTTGATAGGAGCATTGTGAGCACACCCACAGGGACAGCGGCAAGAACAAAGGATTCCGCACCAAGACGTTGGGAACAACCAGCCACGCCCCCTCCCCTTTTAGTGTAAAAGAAGCCTGACTTTTAACTGGTTAAGATGCTTCTTTGGGCCATTTTCTCGGTCCGCTGGCTTTCCAGATAAAGTCACTATTCCTTGCCCCGACACCTGGTTTCTTGATTTACCGGCCGGTCGTGTTGCACGCAGTTCACGCTTGGACTTGGTAACGTTAGGAAGTAAGGACTGATATAACAATAACAAATATAATGGAGTAAATATTTATTTTTAAATCCCTCAATTTTTTAAGTTTACCAGAGTGTAATCATATTTGAACGTATAATAGATGTGTAATTCACTTAAATACACATGATTTTTCTAAAAAGAAACTAAAGGAATATTTACACTCTACCATCTTTGATTTTGCACGAGAATTTTTAAGTTATTAGTTAGACTTTAAAAAGAAAAAAGAAATTTCATAGTTTCTAACAAATTTCATAAAGTTAGAATTTTTTTTAGAAGGGAGTTTTTTATTTTTTTATTTATAAATTTGTTTTATTTATCTGTTTATTTATGGCTGCATTGGGTCTTCATTGCTGCGTGTGGGCTTTTCTCTAGTTGTGGCGAGCGGGGGCTACTCTTTGTCGTGGTGCTCAGGCTTCTCATCGCGGTGGCTTCTCTTGTTGCGGAGCATGGCCTCTAGGAGCACGGGCTTCAGTAGTTGTGACAGGTGGGCTTCAGTAGTTGTGGCTCCCGGGCTCTGGAGCGCAGGCTCAGTAGTTGTGGCTCGTGGGCTTAGTTGCTCCATAGCATGTGGGATCTTCCCGGACCAGGGCTCGAACCCGTGTCCCCTGCATTAGCAGGCGGATTCTTAACCACTGCACCACCAGGGAAGCCCAAAAGTTAGAATTTTTGATGCTCCTAAAGGAACAGTTTTCTTCTGTCCATTGCTTTTTTGTTGTGGTTTTGGTTTGGGTCTTGGTTTTTGGTAGTGCCTCCTTACCCATCTACCCAACACACACACACATACAGACACAAACACGCTTTTTGGCCTATAAGAGATCAACAGTACACCTGAAACTAACACAGCATTGTTAATCACCTATGCTCCAATATAAAATAAAAAATTTTAAAAAAAGGATCAATAATTGTTGGATTGGATTAAACTGAGTTGAGTAGATTTAAATTGAGTTGAGTTGGACCTACAAGACGTTCAGACTTACGCTAATGGTAGTCGTGTGATGGCATTTTTTCTGTAGTGTGCCTCTGATAGCTGTTTGCCCAGTGTCCATTTTTCCTTAGTATAGAAACAGCACCTGATTTTCAACCAGAGGACTACCCTCTCCCATTCACTGTCCAAGTGATGCACATCCATGGCTCCAGGGCCACAGCGAGTCCATAGGATGCCTTTGTGCAAATTCAAGTAATACACCCCTCCCCCCAGGCAGACGAAGCCCATGTGCACCAAAACACCAGGCTTGCCCAGCAAATAGCTGGGGCTGCACCGCCTGGTCAGCTGGAGGCTTTATACAGTTCACAGTTATCCTCAGTCCTTCCTATTCGCAGCACTACGCTCACTCACACTGGCAAATCAGCCTATTCAACTTCTCAGGCCAGAGTGAAGAGTTTCAAAAACAGGCATGTGAACCACCTTGAGCTCGTGAAAGTTAGCCAGAGAAGTTTAGCTGGAATTATTAGAAATGAGGCATTCTTACTTTCTAGTGGAGTGATTAAATGGTGGCATTTAGACTTGGAGCTGCACTTGACTATCACCATCATCAATGAGGAAGAGTCAGCCAAAGGCACATGAGATAGAATCAGAGAGATGGTTAATTGTATGATTTGAGCACCCAGATTCAGCCGTGTCTGAACCAATCACCTTTTCAGTTATGTATAAGAGCCAATAAATTCTTTCTTTCGAATCAGCCAGTTTAACGATTCTCTGTCCTTTGCAATCCAAAAGAATCTTAACCAGAACAATTGCCACAGTGGGAAGAGGTAAATCTCACAGTTGATGATATTCATGTAACTGAATTTATCTGGGGTTTCGATATCAGTGCAGTTTCATAATCCTTTCAGTTACAGGTACATCAGTATAAATCAACCTTATAAATAACCATTGTACTTCCCCCTGTCTTTTCTTCTTCAGTATATAATGCATTAACATAAAATACATGAATGAATTTTTATTTTCTTTGGGGATTTGAACACTTTTCTCTTAGCAGTGCCCATTGTTTAATACAGTTAGAGAACTAAATGGGGGTTTAGGTGGGAAGGTTGGAAACTACCCAAGGGGCTAATCCTCTTAACATGTTTAATTTTGATTATAAGTAGAAGATATATGACACATTGAAATTAATTTTTAAAAATCTTTTCACCCCATTGAGAAGTTTAATAAGTTTGCTAACTACATTAATAAATAAAAGAGCAGATCACATAAATTATGAGAACTTAAGAAAACAATAATCACTGGATAACAAAAAGTAAGACTTCACTAAGAAAAAGTTATACCAAATCAAATGGATTTCTCATTTGATAACCAATTCAGCAATTTGTTCTTTGTTCCCAGAAATATTCAGGTAGATGATAGAAGATGAATCATGTGTCAGGGGACAGTAGAAAGGATTCTGCCTTGCAGTGAAAAATTAGATTGGTTTTGAGGTTCCTTTTGATTTTCATATCCTGATTTTATGATTCTAACTTTCTAGATGTAGCCAATAGGAGCTTGCCCCCCAAATAATTACCATCTTATCATCAATTTAAGATGTCCCCCTTCCACTTCTCATTCATTCATAATTATCATTACATTACTTTGAATTATATTTATTTGAACCTTAAAAAATTAAATCTTGTTTTCAAAGAAGTATCAATATAACCACGTGAATTATTTCCAGTTTTTGCTCAAAGCTAAGTTCCTGTTGCTGTTTTTATTTTAAAATCTAAGAACAGGGCTTCCCTGGTGGCGCAGTGGTTGAGAGTCCGCTGCCGATGCGGGGGACACGGGTTCCTGCCCCGGTCCGGGAAGATCCCACATGCCACAGAGCAGCTGGACCCGTGAGCCACGGCCACTGAGCCTGCGCGTCCGGAGCCTGTGCTCCGCAACGGGAGGGGCCCCAACAGTGAGGGGCCCGCAAAAAAAAAAAAAAAAAAAAAAAAAATCTAAGAACAGAGGATTTATATATGAATGAAAATTAAAAGAAACTCATTCATTTTTTTCTAGTTCCCATTCTTTGTTATTCTTGGTTGTACCATTGTCATACCTTAGAAGATTGGGAAAAAATGCCATTCGTTCTTTGTTTTGTAAACATTGACTTCTTTTCCTTCCTTGCTGTAATGCTTGATATATCTGCTTTCTATTTTATATCTTAATTCTAGTGCCTTGTTGATAGCTCCACTCTTCCTTTAAGATTCCTAATATTTAAGAAGAAATGACCCACAGCTAATTCAGCCACCTTGACTCTCACCTGCCCTGCCTATACTATCTGCTGAGTTTAATCAAATGGAGAAAAGGGTCAGAGGTTTGACAGCTGCTTTAACAAGTATGAACAATAAGTTGAGCACGTAAGCGTTTATATAACATCCTTGTAGCTTGACTTCTTGTACTATAGAGTCCAGAAGCTCAACTCCACATTTCCCAGACTGCCTTGCAGCTCAGGTGTCCTCACGAGATCTAGCTTCTGCCAAGCAGACATGACCACTCAGAACTCAAGGGTGGAAGTGAACAATGTGAGCAGTGGACATGAAGGGGGAGATCAGATCTTCTGGAAAGCAGAAACATCCAATTCTTCCAGGGCAGCTGTGGTAGAGTTTCTGGAGTACAGTTCCTATGGTTACAGGTTCCAAATGACAGAAGGTAATACCAGGAGTGTTTTCTTCAAAACATGTCTATGTAGGACTTACGCATTTCTCAAGGCTGCTGTGTTCCTCTCTATGTAGCAATCATCCAAGCCTGGTTCTCTGGCCCTCCTGAAGATTCTTTAAACTACCTAGTATCTTCTTAAACTGATTAGAGTGAATTCTGATGGATAAAGTAATTGGTAACAGAGGTGGCTTTTCAGGCGAGGGGAGTAGAAATCTGAGATTGGTTGTCTGACTTGGTTGGATCTGAAGACACAGGATTTGATTATGATCAGAGGATGGGGCTCAGTAGTGAAAGTTGCCTAAACATTTACATGTAGTCACCGGATGCACTAGAATGCTGCTAAAATAGAACAGAATAGAGGGACATAAGAAATATAAAGTCCCGGACTTCCCCGGTGATCCAGTGGTTAAGACTCCATGCTTCCACTGCAGGGGGCACGGGTTCGATCCTTAGGGGAACTAAGATTCCACATGCCACACTGCGTGGCCAAAAAAAAGAAAAAAAAGAAAGTCTATGTGGTGGATTGACTAATTCTAATTGTCCTGGAGTGCTTAAAGAAAGAAAAAGATAACATCAGGGTTTTAAGTTCTTGGCTGCAGGCATGGTCAGAGACCAAGAAGTTACTGCAATTGCCCTGAAGACATTTGATCTCTTGACAGCCACATTTTTTTGTGCAACATAACCAAAAATGAGAGGTAGAGTCTGATCTTATGAGTCTCTGAATTATGACATAAGTGAATTTACATTCATATTAGTTCCCTGATGTGAAATTTTCGATTGCTTGGTACCCTGCCGCCTCCACCCGTAACTGGAAAGGGGATATTTGGGAGGATTTCACTACAATGAGTATCTCAATTGCCAAGTCCCGCTGAGCTACCCCAGCAGCAGCCTGGGCTCTCCTATATGTTGAAGTTGTGACTATCTTTCTTTAAGAGTCTGTAATAATCTCACCACAGGTAAATAACTTGCAGTAGATGCTAATTCTCCTTATCCTCTTCCCTTTCCACCATTCATTGCCTCCAGACAAGGAACTACAGTCATATTCCAGCATTCCTGAGTTTATGAAGCTTAAGAAGAAAAGACAAACACGATTGTAATAGTTTCCTAATTTAGATCGTCAAGAACTTAGATAGTCTATGGGGGAATGGCATCTAAGGTTTCTAGATCAGAGAGGGAGGAAAATAATTACAGGTCAGGTTGAATTAATCAACATGGCTGCACTTACCAGTGATTTTGGCTTAATGAGGTGACGGCCTTGTTTGTTCACTTGCTTTTCTGAAACCTGGACTCAGAGGTGGTGTACATGAAATGAGGTTGAGATGCCAGAAATGTCTTGATACAGTGTTCAGGAAGGAACCTAAAGACTTAAGGAAGTAGGTAGGTTGAGATGAATTTTCATGTGCAACATGCTTGCCCACTCCCTAACTATACCCACCAAGAGGTCCCAGAGAATACTCACTGAACCTTGACATTAAGCAGTGCATTGGCAAGGGACAATTGTCAACAGGTTTTTAAAGTGCAGTGGTAGTTGTTCTCTACAGGTGAGAAGTGAAGATGGGAGGAAACCCTGTTGAAAATGGCTTTCTTGTTTAAATGAGGATGATTAAATCCTGGGATGGCAGAGACCAAGTAGCAACATTTAACTGCCAGCAGTGAGGTGGATGTGGTTCCCAAAACAGGCATCAGAATCAAAGTAAGAATCAGAATTGTTTGAACAGTAGGAATCTTTGAAGGTAGCTAATTGAACACTGAGCTTTTAAGATCACAATAGATTGTCCACTTGCTGTTTTCCCCCAAATAGTTGTAACAGTTACTCCAGGCAACTGGATGGATCCCCTACATTGGAATTCTGAGCAGGGCTATCCTAGAAAAGGAAAGGATAAGTGGAAGTTCTGGAACGTCTCCCTCACTTTCCAAAATGTAAACCAAGATGAATACTGTTACCACTTAGGGGATCATAGAGAATAGTACCATCATTAAAGAAACGAAATTCCCATGGTCACCTCCTTTAACTTATTTGTTTGACTTAATCTCTGGAAAATATATTTGTTTTTGAGAATAACAGTAGACTACTAAGCTTTCTCAGTTGATGACTCCATAACAGGTATGTTTCATGTGTGAACTCATCATGGGAGCAAATCGACATCTGGAATGTACCTACTTATCCTGAAAAAGCTCCCCCCGCCCTTTATGTCTACAGAAAGTTTGCTATCACCTGGAAGGTTTAGCGTTATTCTTTCACCAGCTTCCTTCAAGGCTATGTCAACTCCCTGGTCCCCTGACATAATTTAGTCTGCTGAGACCTTGATCATCACCATCCCACAGGACATCTCTCTGGACTTCTACATTGATGATAATGTGCTAATAGGACTAATGAATTGGAAGTGACAGGTACTCTAGATGTCTTGGAAAGATGTGGACATGCCATAGGGTGGGAGCTAAAACCCAAGTACATTCAGAGATCTGTTCTTTATGAGGTTTCTGGGGTTTCAGTGGTCCAAGAAAGTCAGTATCTTCATTCCAAAGTAAGAAATAATTCGCTAAACATTTTGTTCACTACCACAGTGCTTGGTAGGTCTCTCGGGATTCAGGTGCTCCATTCTAGCCCATTAACAAAATAGCCCCTACAGCTTGTAGTGAGAGTCCAGAGAAACAGAAGATCCGGCAGCTCTTCCAGGCTAAATGGCAATAAATCCTATTATCTCTTATGACGTCGTGGATCAGGACGGTATATGGAGACTGTGGCTATAGGATAATTATAATTTTTAAAAAAGCTCCAGGGACTTCCCTGGTGGCGCAGTGGTTAAGAATCTGCCTGCCAATGCAGGGGACATGGGTTTGAGCCCTGGTCTGGGAAGATCCCACATGCCGTGGAGCAACTAAGCCGTGTGCCACAACTACTGAGCCTGCGCTCTAGAGCCCACGCGCCTATAGCCCGTGCTTCGCAACAAGAGAAGCCACGGCAATGAGAAGCCTGCACACCGCAACAAAGAGCAGCCCCCGCTCACTGCAACTAGAGGAAGCCCGCGCGCAGCAACGAAGACCCAACACAGCCAAAACTAAATAAATAAAATAAATTAATTAAAAAAAAAAAAGCTCCAAGGATTTTGGAGCAAAGTCTTTTCAGCAAATAGATATTTTCCTTTTGAGACAAACAGATGCTTCACACTCCCAAGGTATTACCCCTGTCTCCCATTTATCCTTTCACCAACATACATCCAGGACCTCATTGGCAACTCCCCATAACCAGGTGACTGAGGATAAAATATTCAACCTTGTTTAGAGAAGGTCCTATAAGTATGCTCACTCAAGCTGTAAATGTTCTACTGCAGTCTCACCCAAGACTGACTCAAAAATACAGAGGATGGAAAATGCTTACAAGCGGGTAGAACTTTGGGCAGTACATCCTATTGTGCACTTTGACTCTTAGGAGAAATAAGTGGAGGTAGAAATCTCTTCAAATGATGGACATAGCTAATAGTTTGGTCAGATGTATGGGAAAAACAAGTTTGGAAGATTGGTAACAAGGGGACTTGGGAAAGAGTCAGATAGATAGACCATTTGGAATATATACCAAGAGAATGGAGGTAATTGTGTTCAATGTCAATATTCACAATGGATTCTTCTACAAAGGAAGCATTCAATAATCAGGTCATTAAGATGACCTATTTTGTAGATATTTGTCACTTCTCTTCACTCAGCCATGCTTAGTTGGTTTATGAAATAAGAGATTGTATGTATGGGGTCATATACGGGTACAACATGGTTTTTCCTCCGCCAAGCCTAAACTATCTCCTGCTATTCCAATCTCCAACCAACAGAAACCAACGCTGAGCCCCTAATAGGACCACTTTAACATAAGGAACTAGCCAGCCACCTGGCAAGGCCAGTTACACTGAATCCCTTACATCATGAAGTGCATAATTATTGTCCTCACAGATGTTTATTTTGTATATTGATTTGGCCACCCTGCCTGCAATTGCTTCTTTGTGTGATCATTTACATCTGTTAAGTGAATGCTTTATTCACCAGCATGGTATCCCACATACATCATTGCTTCTGACCAAGGAGGTAAATTTATTGAAAAAAGAAAAAAAAGTAAGACAATGGTCACATGCCAATAGGATTCACTGTTCTCACTATCTACTCCACCCCCAAATAGTTGGCCAGATAAAAATAATTGTGGGGCTTCCCTGGGGGCGCAGTGGTTAAGAATCCGCCTGCCAATGCAGGGGACACTGGTACGAGCCCTGGTCTGGGAAGATCCCACATGCCGCAGAGCAACGAAACCCATACACCACAACTACTGAGCCTGCGCTCTAGAGCCCGCGAGCCACAACTACTGAGCCCGCATGCCACAACTACTGAAGCCCACATGCCTAGAGCCCATGCTCTGCAACAAGGTAAGCCACTGCAATAAGAAGCCTGCACACCACAACAAAGAGTAGCCCCCGCTCACCACAACTAGAGAAAGCCCGTGCACAGCAACGAAGACCCAATGCAGCCAAAACTAAATAAATAAATTTACTTTTTAAAATAATAATAATTGTGGTATGGCTTATTAAAGACTCAGTCACAGTACTGTCTGGGAGATGCTTTGTGCATTGGGGAGCTGCCGTACAAGCAGTGGTATACTCTTTCAACTAGTAGAGGTACTGTTCCTTCAGTAGCCAGGACACACGGCTCCAATAAAAATGGAATGGAAGATGGGGTGGTCTCCCTCTGTTACAGCTAATGACTCATTTGCAAGATGTTTTTATTTCCAGTCTCCTTGACTTTATTTTTGTTGGATTAAAGGTTTTATTAACCAAAGATAGAATGTTTTATTTTCTAGGAGGATATAACAATATTCCAATCAAACTGGAAGTTGAGACTGCTACCTGGCCATTTGGAGTTCCTGAACCTCTGAATTAACAGACAAAATTCGGGTGTCATGTTGGTTGGAGTGATTGTTCCATAATCCAAAGGGGGAAAAAGATAGCTGCTACACAATGGGCATAGAGAGGGGTACATTTGAACCCAGGATATCCTCTAAGGTTCATTTTAGTTATGTGGTAAAAGTTAATGGAAGATGTGAAAAAGATGCTCAACATCCTTAGTTATTAGGGAAATACAAATCAAAAGTATAATGATTACCACTTTACATCTATTAGGATGGTTATAATTTTTAAAATGGAAAATATCAAGTATTGGCAAGGATGTGGAGAAATTGGAACACTCATGCATTGCTGGTAGGAATGTAAAATGGTGCAGCCACTGTGGAAAACAGTTTGATAGCTCCTCGAAAAGTTGAACAGCAGTTCCACTCTTAGGTATATACCCAAAAAAGCTGAAAGCAGGGAATCAGTTACTGGTACACCATGTTCATAACAACATTCACAATAGCCAAAAGGTGAAAACAGCCCATGTCCATCAACATATGAATGGATAAATAAAATGGATACATACATACAATGGATTACTATTCAGCCAGAAAAAGGAATGAAATTCTGATACTTGTTACGACATAGATGAACCATGAAAACATTATGCTACTGAAATAAGTCAGACACAGAAGAACAAATATTGTATGATTCCACTCATATGTGAAGAATCTAGAATATGCAAATTCAAAAGACAGAGGTCGCTAAGGGCAATTGTTGGAGGGTGGAATGGGGAGGTATTGCTTAATAGGTACAGAGTTTCTGTTTGAGATGATGAAAAAGTTCTGGAAATAGTGGTGATGGTTACACAACATTATGAATATATTTAATGCCACTGAATTATATACTTACAAATAGTTAAAATGGTAAATTTTATTTTATGTATAATTTACCACAATTAAAAAGAAAGAAATATCCCTCAAAGACTACAGCAGCCCCATATAAGCAGTATCACCAAGACCTCAGACTTCTCAAGCATGAAAAATATGGTTGGAGCACCAGAGAAAGGACTCCAACCAGATGAGATGCTAGATGAAAGCATAGAAAAATGGAATGATTAGTAGGGGAAAGAAAGTATAAAAGTTGGTAACAAACTTATGACCAAAGAAAAATAAGAGGATGGTTTCACTTCATTATTTTCTTCCTAATTTTTTTATCCATCTCCCTTTCCCCATTTTCTTAGATAGATAATTTTATAATTTATCTCCTATGCTATAGGAAGCAAATGGGATTGTGACTGAATTAAAGTAGAAATGAACATCGCTCAGAGTAGGTGTGGTGATTGGCTTTTTTCCTCCCCCCTTTTGTGGAGAGGGTGAGGGTGCATTTGTAAGAGAAATCATTGCATTCCGTCGGTCAGGAGCATGTTGCTCTTGCTATTATCATTTGGATGTTTAAGTATGGGAGGATAAATAGGTGTTTAATAATATAGGGATAGACTCTGGCAGATACTGTAAATTGTCTCACCCAACTGAAACCCATTCAAACCCTTTTCTAGGATGGAAGGCTAAATACTAAATTTACAAGAGTCTCTTTAACTACAGTTTCTCCAAGCAGTCACCCCAACCTGAGATTTGGATGTAGAAGTAAGCAGTGTGAGGTGGTGGCCATACACACAGATATCAGATCTTCTGGCAAGGACAGTGGCAGATCTGGTTCTTCTAGGCAGCAGCTAGCATCTACTCCTGCTTCAAGTTTCCCCGAGAAGCTGACTCTGAAATGGAGGTTAGCATGTAGGGAGTTATTAGGGAGTGCTCTCGGGATCAACATCTGTGGAGGGAAAAAAGGAAACAGGACTAGGCAGAGGACAAAGGAGGGCTTCCATTCAGTGTCATCTAAGGCCTCAGCTGACTCTAGGGGAAGTTTGAAACTAGGGTGGCTCTTCAGAATTGTCTTGAGTTGATGCAAGGGAGCCAGGCATCTTCAGTCAGGGCAAGGGCTCTCTTCAGTCGAGGGCAATTCCCACCACAGCTTCCTCCAATATTACAGGGTCTTCTGGAGCATGTGGTCCAAATGGCAAGGCCCACTTGTTCTGCAGCCTGGACCTACTGCAGATCCGACTCAAAGCTGGAGGTATTTGGGGGTCACCTAATATACAGACAGGAGCAGCATTGCCAGACGTGAAATATGATCCCTCCAAACCCAATCAGGACTACTTGGTATTAGGCTTCCTTCTTTGTGATGGGAGCTGTGAGATGCAATAATTTGTCCTTTGTTTTGAATTTGGTACAACTATTAAGCTGTTTAAGCGTGCACCAGACCACTGGACTCCTCAAAATGTCACTGACAAGGCCAGCCCCTGAATCACTGTAGTGTTTATCTCCCATCTTTTGAAGGAAATTTTTCTCATCACGATTTTCAACATACTTGCCACTTATTGACCATCAAGTCCAATTAGCTGATGTCAGCAGTGGAGTGAGTTAGTGTGATGTTCTGAAGGATGTCTAGATGGTCCAAGCCTCTTTGAGTTGTATTATAACAGAGGGTGAGAGGTCAACACAGCCTTAGGGCACCACTGTACTATACTGTTCATTCAAAGTGTGAACTGTTTCTAATTCTTCTTTCTGATAAGGAAGGAAAAGAACACATTTACCAAATCAATGGCCATGTACCACATATTTGAGGGAGTGTTAATTTGCTCTAGCGAAGGTACCACATCTGACACAGCAGCTGCAATTTGGGCTACTACATGGTTTGGTTTGTGGACATCAACTGTTATCCTGCAGGACCCATCTAGTTATCGTAAGGGCCAGACCAGTGAAATGAATGGAGGTAGAACGAAGACCACCCGCCTGCATCCATTACGTTTTCAGGGTCAGATCAGTTTCTGCCATTTTTCCTGGGATGCTATATTGTGGCTGAGGCGGAAAAGGTGGTAAGTTCAGAGCCTTCCACTTGTCCTTCTGCACTATAATAGATTTTACCCCATAGACCAAGGAACTACCAAGCATGGCCATGCACATCACACATTTGGGGACCAGTAAAATGATCATTAGTTGGTCCATGGAACCACTGGACTCACTGCGGGTCAGATTTGAGCCAGCACATATATTACCTGATTACTATGTGCCCCTGTTCTCACAGGAGAGTCATGATGACTTCAAATCCCTAGATGTCAAGGTCAACGTGGATCCTGTATAAAACAGCCCTTGGGAGGTTTGGGCATTCCCTTGCCTCAGTGTATGGTTTCCTAAGTAGTACGTGACTATTGGGGAAGAATGAGGAGGAATCACTCTACGTAGTCTTGCCATCTTATTGCAGGGTGCTTCCTCCTGGAGACCTGTCCTCCCATATAGTCAGTGGGTTAGAAGTCAAAAAACTGGCTCAGGTCTGGAAACTGGCAAAGGGATTGTAATTTTTATTGGAGTGGTTCCCCTCAGCCTCATAATTATTCACCTTTAATTTCTTTTCTGTAAATTAAGCATATCTTTGTTGACTTTCCATTGATATTGGCCCTGGAATGCCCTGTCGTATTAACCATCGCCATTGCTCTTTGTGGGTGCAGGCCCTTGGGCGCCACCCTGATCTTGCCTCTCTTCTATACTTGCAACCACCCTGCTTTTGGTTTGTTCAGCATCGCCACTTAAACTCTAGTATTTTAGATCCTGTCATCTTCATTGCTCTCAGAGAATCCAGTTCTGTGAAGCCATCTCCTCTCATTAAGCCTCCCCTTTAGAAGAGAGACATCACTAAGTTTCCCAGTGATGCTACTGCCTGCTTACCAGTGTATACTGAATTGCTTTGGTAATGTAATGTCCTACAAGCTCTCCCGTGGAAATAGTCGTGATGTTCAGTTTTATGTGTCAACTTGGCTAGGCTACAGTCCCCATTTATTCAGTCAGACACTAATCTTAGGTGTTGAGTGATCATTGAATGGGAGAAGGGAGCCACAGGCTAGAACATGGCCAGGAGGCTACTACTCTGGAATTAAACAGCATCCTCATGTTTGGAAGTATTGGAAGAAGGGTCAAGCTATTGATACACGGTGATTGACCAATTGGGATACTGCAATGGGCCATCCAGACACATCATTGTTCTTGGGCTGGCAATGTGAATAAGGGTCTCTGCCTCCAGGCAGAAACAGTCAGTGTGGGAGTTTGGATTAAAGGAGAAAAAAAAGATAATAAAACTAGCTGGAAAATCTGGGTGGACTGAAAACTCCACTAACCAGCAGATAACCTGTTTAGCTCAACTGGGGGTGAAGGTCTATCCCATATATTAATAACCATTAGTCTACATCACACATAACTAGAAATTGGGGTTTGTATACTACTAATACAGTCTCAGAACCCCAAACCGTAAAATTAACATACAAATTGCCCCCAAGCCTTTAAATCCCTGGAATCTCTGGCAGGGGAAATATAAACTCTATGGAGAAATACACCCTCAACTCAAGATGCATAAAATTCACATAAATAGAGCCCTACTGAAAATGATTTCACACAATTCACAATCACAAAATATTTAAGGAATCTATCACCTTTGGGAGTCAGCAAACACAACAAGCAACAGAATTAAACAGCAAAATTAAAATAATGGAAAACTCTAAGATACTATTAAATAAATAGATTTAAATTGATTACAGACATAAAATAAACAATTTAAAACATTAAAATAACAAGACTCTATAAAAAACTACTCAGAATTCAACGGAGAGAAAAAGATTTAAAAATATGAGAGTTTAAGAGACACAGAATATAGAATGCAAAACCTCATCCTAGGATTTCCAGAAATATAAGAGAGAATGAGGGAGGGGTAAAATTTGAAGACATAGTGGCTAAGGCTTTTCCAGAATGGATAAATGTTATAAATTCTCACATTCAGAAAGCATGGTGAGTGTTGAACTGAGTAAATAAATATAAATTAAATCTAGATAAAGGGAAATCATAAAAGCAAGCAGATATGAAAAACCTGATGGGGGGGCTTCCCTCGTGGCGCAGTGGTTGAGAGTCCGCCTGCCGATGCAGGGGACGGGGGTTCGTGCCCCGGTCTGGGAAGATCCCACATGCCGTGGAGCGGCTGGGCCCGTGAGCCATGGCCCCTGAGCCTGTGCGTCCGGAGCCTGTGCTCCGCAGCGGGAGAGGCCACAACAGTGAGAGGCCCGCGTAACGGAAAAAAAAAAAAAAAAAAAAAAAAAACCTGATAGGGGAATGATAAATAGACTTTTATCAGACTTCTTAACAGAAGAAATGAACTGATAATGGAATATAATTTCAACATGCTGAGAAAAAATACCAGATAATTCAGGATTCTATTCCCAACCAAATTTTTATTCAATAGTAAGGATGAAATAGACATTTCCAGACACACAAAGAATCAAAGCCTTTACTATTAGCAGTCTCATTGAAAAACTTCTAAAATGTGTACTTCAGAAAGAAGTGATTGAACTCAGAAGGAAAAATAAGATGCAAGAGATAGTTTTATGCCAGGAAATGGTAAACATGTGTGTAAATCTTAAAAATACTTTGTAGATTAAGACTAAAAATCAAGATGGAACTAAAAGGCTACATGATGATAACTTTAAGTAAAAGTAGGCTTTTCAAGGATTTTATATACATTTTATATACATACACACATATATGCCTATATATGCCTACACACATATGCGCACACACACAAGTATATATATGCATATACAGTATTATGTATATAGAAGGCATCACTTCCAAACCAGATTTGGTGGAGAATTGGGGAAAAAGTTCAGTCAAGTGAAAAAGGCAGGAAAGGAAAGGGGGTGGGAGGAAAGGAAGAAAAGGAAAGAAAAATGAATGGTAAATAAAAGGCATAAAATAATATGTAGAAATAAATGCAAATATGCCAACAATCAGATGGAATGTATACAGTTTAACCTGTTAAAAGACTGTGATTGTCAAATTAGACAAAAAGACCAAATCCAATTATATGCTGATTCCAACAGACATAATTTAAAGACATGAATATTTAAACCAACATGATGAAAAAGATATACCAAGTAAATATTAATCCAAAGAAGGTTGTTGTAGCTAGGTTAATAGCAAACAAAATAGGCTTTAAGAAAAAAGGAATTTTTAGAGATAGATATTATATAATGGTTAAGTGAAATTTTTGCCTACAAAATATAATAATTTTAAGTTTGTATGTACTTAACAGCCACAAAATGTGTAAAACAAAATTTACAGTATTACAAGAGAAATTGACAAAACCACCCTACATTCATACCTCTCTTAAACTGGTGGATGAAGATACACAGATCAATCAGGATGGGAACGGAGATCACTGCACGTGGGCTGGAGGGATATTTTTAAGGAGAAATGTTCTAAAACTACTATCATGATAGTTGCATGATTTCATAAATTTACTAAAAATCATCACATTGTACAATTTTAAATGGATGGATTTTATGGTATATATATTATACCTCAAAAAAGCTATTAAAAACAAATCTATAAGGATATCAAAAATTTTATGAACATCTAGTGTACCACATCTGCCAGTTGAAAAACAAAAATTTTACTCAAGTACAAATGGAATATTTAGAACATATGATTTCACATGGAACAACAAAGTAAGTCTTAACTAATAAGAAAGATTTGGTATCTGGTAGACCATAGTTCCTGAAGACATATAAAATTAGAGGAATAAAAAAGTGATTTTTAAAATTCATGGTTGAAATAGTTCTAAATCATAGGCTTAAGAAGAAATCACAATGCAAACTAGAAAATTACAGTTGACCTTTGAACAATGTGGAGGTTCAGGGTACTAACCCTCACTCAGTCGAAAGTCCAGGTATAACTTTTGACTCCCCAAATCTTAAATACTAATACCCTTCTGTTGACCAGAAGCCTTACCAATAACATAAGTAGTCGATTAACACATATTTTGTATGTTATATGTATCATACACTGTATTCTTACAATAAGGTAAGCTAGAGAAAAAAAATGTTATTAAGAAACTCATAAAGAAAAGAAAATACAGTTACAGTACTGTACTGTATTTATCGATACGGTTAAGTTCATTTTGTTTGCAAGATGAATTGTCTGTTTGCAAGATGAGTTGTCTGCCAGTACCTACATCAGTATTGTCTTATATGATACAAAACACTGCAGATGTTATACATATAACTAACACTAGACATCAAAAATGAAAAGATAATGTGAAAAAGAAGTTCATATTTATTTACAGGTATAATGATTCATGAGTTGATAATGAAGAAGCAACAATATGACTGCCTAGTGTAATCAATACGGTTGCTTCATGGTAGCCTAGCCTATACACTAATGAACAAATCATTATAGAAGTTTTATGCCATACAGTATAGCAGTCATATTCATAATACAGTATTGGAAACATTGTTACATGTTTTTTAAAACCACTTACCTGTGATGATAGGCTGATAATGCAGTTTCTCCAGTTAAGAGAGAGAGAAACAGACAGAGAGGGAGGGAGGGAGGGAGGGAGAGGCATACCGCATGGTAATGTAACTCTTTGAAAGTAAAGTTGTAAAATAAGAAAACTAACACATTATTAATTTTATATTAAATACCACTCACGCATGCCTATGTGAGGATAGACCAGTATCTACATATATCTCATACATTCATGACATACCTTTTTCTTAATTTGTTTTTTGATATTTCTAGGCTACACAGTTCATCTTCAAGTTTTTTCAAATTGTCACAAATCTCAAAAAATTTTTTCAATATATTTCTTGAAAAAAATTCACGTATAATTGGACTTGCACAGTTTAAACCCATGTTGTTCAAAGGTCAATTGTACTTAGAACTGAAGAAAAAGTACTGTCATTTATATCGAAACATGCAGGATAAGCTAAGGTAGATACTTAAAAGGACATGTAGGTCTTAACTGTCGATACTAGAAATACATTAAAAGGGGACATTACAGGTACAGTAGAGATTTTTAATCTGAAGAGACAAAGATGAAAAATTAAATTTGAAAACTTAGACACAAGCATGGACTAGAAATGTCCCTACCACAGCCAGAAGGGAAAAAATAGTCATGGTTTGCAGACGATATGACTATATAGAAAATTTAAGAGAATGTATACCCTATTAAACTGATATAGAATATACTATCAGAACTAATATGATGGCAACGTTACTTGTAACAATGTATAAAAATCAATTTCATTCCTATACACCAACAATAAATAGTAAAGAAATGTAATTTTTTGAAACACGATTTAAGAGACTTTGTAATAAATGTTACAAAAGATGAGGAAGACCTACATGAAAAAGTTTGAAAACTTTATCGAAAGACATAAGATGATTTTGAAAATATACTGTATTTATATATATATCTAATATATCTAAAATTTTATATTTATATATATATAATGTTAATAGATGGGAATACCCAACATCAGAAATATATTTATTTTCCCCAGATTAATCTTTAAATACTATGCAATGCAAATTTAAAAATCACAATAGATTTTTCTCTTTTTTTACGCATTTAACTTGTTCAGCTGAACTGAAAATCCATATGAAAGAGGAAAGATCCAAGAGAAACATTTTTTGACTAAAGAACAAGAAATATCAAGGTTACATCTGGTTGCAAAGTAAATATAAAAATCATCTACAGTGGCTTAAGTTAACTGGGTATTATTAGCATCACATGACAAAACTATATCTACCTATAAAGAGAATCTGGATCTCTCTGCAAGTTATTTCTTAATCTAAATTAATAAACTGACATTGTGATTATACATCAGTCTCTATGAGCTTGACAGATGAGTCAGCTTCTATAGAAAGGACACATTTTCATCTCAGTGATAAAGTCAAGTTTCTGATCCTACAAGTTCACATCGTTATGAATTTATGAAAGTAAATCCCACCTTGTGAGGCTACTTGACAGACAATCATCTGACCTTCTTCAGGTAACAGCTCTTCTACTTCACCACATTTGAAGTCTTCTATTTGAAACTATTTCCCTTTGTGCCAATTCCATGTTTATTCACTATCCTGAAATGGAAATTCAGCTTCTCGTATTAATCTCTGTAAAGTAAGATTATTTCTCCATACTGTAAGACACTCCCCTATCAAAATTGCTTACAGTGTGCTCAACACTGCTCTAAACTCGAAGCAGGGGTGGGGCTTTGCATACATCACAGAAAAAAAGAATCTAATGATAGCTAAGTGATCATTGCCATTCCACAGTATGATGTAGATTTCACAACAGCATATGGCACTCAATAAACATTATTTATTTATTTTAATTAATTAGTTTTATTTTTGGCTGTGTTGGGTCTTCGTTGCTGCGCGCGGGCTTTCTCTAGTTGTGGCGAGTGGGGGCTACTCTCTGTTGCGGTGCACGGGCTTCTCACTGCGGTGGCTTCTCTTGTGGTGGAGCACAGGCTGTAGGCATACAGGCTTCAGTAGTTGTGGCTCGTGGGCTTTAGAGCGCAGGCTCAGTAGTTGTGGTGCACGGGCTTAGTTGCTCCGCGGCATGTGGGATCTTCCTGGACCAGGGCTCAAACCCGTGTCCCCTGCATTGGCAGGTGGATTCCTAACCATTGCGCCACCAGGGAAGTCCCTCAATAAACATTTTGATTGATAGGTTGTCACAGCAAATAAAATAAAAACACAGCAATTCATAATTTTCAAATATTGAAATCCCCTAAAAATGTTTCTTTACCATAGTACTTCCATCATATACTCAGTAGAGACAAATTAAGTGAAGCCAAATTGATAGGTTAAATGGTTCAACATGCTTGAAAGAGACATGCAGACCCTGACACAAGGGCCTACTTGGGTAACACTGCTCTTGTGTCTAAGCTAATCTTTTCTGTAATAATTATCAGCCCATCTTAACATGACACTGAGAGGTAATTAAATGCACTTTGGTCTGAATTGAGGAGAAGGATGTGGGAGAGGGAATAAGTTTTTATTTTTTTTCTTTCACAGTCAAAAAATCAAAGAAAACTATGGTTTAATGCTCCGGGACACTACCCTGGTGGGATGGGGGGAGGTCGTGTGGCTTTCCATCCGGAGCATCTTTCTCTTTGTGTTGCTGTCACAGACTTTCTTCCTTAAAGACACTACATAAATCACTACTGAAGAAATAATTTATAGTGGCAGAGGAGGAAGGGGGGTGTGGAGAACACTCCACAGATCACAATGAGAAATCTTAAATTTTTAGCAGACCTTATGAAGACGGAAGCAGGAGGCAGCTGGGTAGAAATATGAAACATATTGTCCCAAACAGATTTCCCATCTTCATGCTGTGGCTGAGATCCATCTGTTTATCATTGGATACAACACAGGCTGGGGCAAAATGTGCCATTAATAGTTTTGGGGAGATTGGGAAGCAGAAGAGGAAATGGTGAGCCACAGAACGGTCCCCAGAATTAGCTGCCTTCTAACCAGCCACATTTAACAATCTGTTTACAGACAGCAGCAAAATTTGCAACTTACTCTTCCCAATCAATCTCGGGTTCTTTCTTACCAGGGAGAATCAAACACAGGGAGAAGAGATGATTGGGGATATGTTTCTGTGGAGAGATAGCCAAAGAGATGAGAAACTTAACTTGGCATATTTCTCCTTCTGATTGCCTTTATTTTGATAAAATAGAGTAAGAGATTATAAATCTCATTTACATTTGCAAACAAGAGGTGAGAAGAAATAATTAGCATAATTCACTAGATAATCTGCTTTTCAGGAAGATGTGGGCTTTTGACATTATCCTGCATAGGTAACCTTGAACAAACCTACGTCTATGCTATTTATAAGTTTCGCCCCATGGGTTGTTCTCCTGAGAGGTATACAATTAGTCCACTAACATGTCAATTGCTGCATAGGATATAGATGTTTAATCAGAATAATTCAAAGAAAAATATTTATTCTCCTGAATTTGTGACAGGCTTTAATTTTTCACTTGCATCTTTTAGGATGCCAGTGTAATGGAATACTAGTCTAATATATTAATCAACGTGTTTTATCTTCTGATAGTTTCTGTTACCTTTGACTCTGCCCCCTTCAGGCAGTTAGACTGGAGGAGTTCATCCCCTCAAAGGAAGATTGTTTTATCAGAACTCTGAGAACCAGAGTGTTAAGGCTTAGATCCCAGGTAATTGACAAAAGAATCAGAGGAATATGTGACCAATCCCTACCATGAACCCTTGTCTTCATAAGTATGTGAACCACACACAAAACTAAAACATTTCACCCATCTGATTTGCCCAGAACCTCCTGACGCTGTATGCAATTCTGAACTGTGTCCCACCTTTGTCTAACTAATATTACTTGTGCCTACTCTCCTATGCAAGACCTGTAGAGTAAAACTATAAGTAGGCTAGTTTTCCTGTTCTCCAAGGGCTTAAAACCTCACAGAGGAAGTAAGAAATATATCCAGATAAGCCTAATACAAGGCATCATGTGAAAGTGCACCACTCAATCTAAAATGCCACCTCCCACAGCACCTATGTCCTTCACACCATCAAAACCTATTATTATTTTTTTTGCGGGGGTTACTTGCATGTTAATGGTCTTCCCAACTAGAATAAGCAGGGATTAAGTCTGTCTCTATACAATAAGTATTCCAAGCATACAACACATAGCCTGACTATTCGAAGCACATTTTGTTGAATGAACGAAGGAAGGAAGGCATGAACTCACGCCAGGGTCTATTTTTGTTCTGTGACTATATCAAATTTTATTTTTCTGCAAGAGTTTAGAGAAGTAGGCACCACCACCAACCGCTTCTAAGCCTAGGAACTGCCCCGGAATCTTCCTGCAGTTTTGGAGAGGGCTTGGAATAGATGTGCAAGGTGAAGCCAGCTCTCTGATTCTCTGGAGGCATTTGCACACAAATGCACCGGCAAGCCTTTGAGAACCACCCACTTGGCCCAACAGACGGACACAGTGAGAGTGTCTCAGAAATTCCCAGGAAGTACGGCAGCTTGCAGACAAGCTTTTGAAAACTGCTCCAGTGGGCTTCAGTGTCAACTCCTCTGACCTTCGAGGGCAGCTTTACAAGCTCCGCACTGGTGCACCCCACCTCACCATCCCCACCCCCAGCTCTTGCAAAAGTTGTGTAAGTTCCTAATTCTCAATTAACCTCTTTATATCTAGGACACAAAGAGGCGTTTCTGTTTTCCTGGCCAAACCCTGACTTGTCCACTCAATTAGGGAGTGTGAGTTTACCCTGCCCCTACATACATGAACAGTGTCTATTTCTGGAACATTCCATCTTAGTGATTCCAGATTAACTTTCCTATTGCACAAAAAGAAACCAGTCACATAGAGAAAACACTTTATTTTCACATAAGACAATTGATTTTCAGTCAGTCTTTAAGATACCAAGCTCGTTCCGCTTATTAAGCTTTCAATATTTCTGAATAATAATGCATTTTAATTCATGATGATAGTTTAGTTGGGCATCACCAATAACTTAAAATGAATCCATACCTCTTAGCAGGTATCTTTTTATTCACATTTATAGGAAAAGCTGAGACATGTAAGAGCCAGTAGTAGCTCTGATACATCACAGTCCTTAGAAGTAATATTAAAATCCCAGTATCATTTGAAATAGAAGCTTTCAAAAATAATGGTAATTTTGGGGGGCTTCCCTGGTGGCGCAGTGGTTGAGAGTCCGCCTGCCGATGCAGGGGACACGGGTTCGTGCCCCAGTCCGGGAGGATCCCACATGCCGTGGAGCGGCTGGGCCCTTGAGCCACGGCCGCTGACCCTGCGCGTCCGGAGCCTGTGCTCTGCAACGGGAGAGGCCACAGCAGTGAGAGGCCCACGTACCGCAAAAAAAAAAAAGAGGTAATTTTTTATATGAATGTTATAAGGGACACCCTTTGAAACTTAACTTTAAACTTAAGAATATGAGCCACACATATTCAAGCGATTTTTTTTGGGGGGATGGGGGAGGCGCCATGCAGGCATGTGAGATCTTAGTTCCCTGACCAGGGATCGAACTCCGTGTCCTCTGCAGTGCAAGTGCAGAGTCTTAACCACTGGACCACCAGGGACGTCCCCACAGTTAATTTTAACTCTCAGGATTATTTTATTGTATTTTCCTGAAAATTTTTACTCAAATTTTCCACTTGTGGCATTTCCCAATGCAAGTTGGTCCCGACGTCTGCCAGGTCCACAGGATTGCTCACAGATAATGCCAAGGGTACAGCAGTAGCAACAATATTGAAAAAATAATACAAATTTTTTAAAAAGATTACCCCCAATTGAGAACAGAGCGGCCCTTCCCTTTGTGGATTTATGAAACAGGCTTCTCCAGGCAATGTGTTCAATAACCTCAGGGTATTATAAACACAGAGCCATGCGGCTCTGAGACCCTGACTTTTCTGGGGTTCACACTGGCCTCTCCCCCTTGGGAGCTGCCACACTGCCCACAGATGGCTCGTGTCTTCCTCGCTTCTCATCCCAGGCTGCACCGGTGTCCCAGTGCTTGGTTTCCCACGTGTACGGTTCAGAGCTCCTCACTGTGCATCCCTGTGGCAACCAAATCTCCTCCACTGACGTCTTGTGCCCATGCATTCACTTTCTGTCACCTACGTTATCCTAAAGCAATGATGGAAAGGAGAAAGGGTCTGAACATTTAGTGAAACACAGGGTGATGTCCGTGAGAGTGCCAGAGGTGCTGATTCCAGGAAGACTGGGTGACACGAGTCTCGTATTCCTCTTTTGTCATGATTAATGCCAACTCTTACAGTAGCAGTGAGTAGTGACTGAAATAGCGTGCATGAAGCACGAAGCACAGTGACTGTCACATGGGAACAACCATAACACTAGTGGAAACTAGCGCCGATTCAGCAATAAATGCTTTGGGGGAAAGGAGCCTTGCTATGCGACTTACCCACTGCGACTGGGGCCAGAACCCTTGGCCTCCCAGAGCCCTGTGGCTTCATCTGTCAGATGAATCTAGTGACACCAGTGCTGCTTATTCGTCAGCTCTACGTCAAGCAAGTGAGAACACCTATGTGAAGGTGCACTGTAAACTGTATACCCCTAAACAAAAGACAGCCAGTGTAAGTCGCTCCCCTACCGGCCAAGCTTGCCTTGGTGAATTGGAAATCTTACGAGGCCACAGAATTAGAAGTACTGGGAATCACTGAGGTGGAATAATGATTATCAGATAACTTGTATTCAATGATAATGCCTTAAACCAGTTTGAATTGAAAACCTCTAAATAGAGACAAATCAAAGCATAACCTATTTTTGTCAAAAAAAGAAGTGGGCAGGAAAATAGAAGTTCTACCAAAGATGAGAAGTTGCACATGCTGTATGTAACTCTTTTACCGGGGGCAGGAAGTGCCTGGAGGCAAGTCCCCCATATTCCTGAGCAGCAGTGTCCCCTGCGACGCACACACGGTGATACCTCCCAAACTCCTCTAGCTAAACTCCTACCTTGCAATTCCAGAATCACACAGTATCCTGTATGCTTTAAAAATATATCCATTTTACACGTACAAACAATTTAAGAATACATTGCAGAGACTGTTCAATCATAAGATTTGGCTTTTTTTTTTCAATTAGATAGAATTACAAGAGGAAGGAGGAATGTCATTACAAAATCTGGGTGTATGGGAGGGCTGGAGAAGGACCGCAAGCAAACCTTAAGCTATGCTATCGGGCAGAATTGAAACAGGTCGTCAGGTTTCTGAGTGTGGAAAGGGAAGTTTCACTTGGACTCTATTCAACAGGACATGGGCCTGGAAGGACCGCTTGAGTATTATGATAGAAAAAGCAGTTATATAAGTTGAACAAATGCTCCTTTTTTTCAGGAATGTCTTCACACAAGTTGAACAAACTGTCAGCAGCCTCAGGGAAACAGCCACTGGTAAAAAAGTTTGTTCAGTACTCAGCTGATAGGCATGTGTTGCAAAACTCTCCCCGGTATGTATTACCATCGCCCTGCCCCCAGTGCACAAACACACAACCACACAGCAATGGGCCTGAAAGCGAACCAGATCAAAGTGGACTGCTCACTACCCTTTTGCCTTTCTGAGTTCCCGCCAGCAGGTCGGGCCGGTACAGGGATGTGTGCCTCTTCCTCGTTCCTCCCAGGGCCATACCTGCTCTGGACAGAAACACAGGCCTCCACCTCCATGACCGTTCATCTGATAAAAGCCACATTGTTCAAAGCCACGCTAGGCAAAGCATCACAGATTGTACCACGGGAATATCTCCGCAGCAGAAAGATGGCTTCGACGACCTCATCTTTCTTACCTCTCATTCTAGGATCCTTTAGAACTTTTCAAGGGAAGAAATTCCAGGTGGGCTGAAGAGATGGAAGGGGTGAGAGAAAACAAACAAAAAAAGAGAGTAAAAGTCTTTTCAAATCACTTGACCTGTGTTATTAGTATCCCCACCCTAAGAATTGAATCTTCATTTACCGAAAATCACTTTTGCTTGTGCGTCACGTGAAATCTGAATTTCCCTTGCCGGCTTGTTTCAGGGTGCCAAGACCAGCATATTCGGATTTGTCATGTCATAGAAGTCAAAAAGAAGAGCGCATTTCCCTCCCAAGGGCTGTCCAGGAGCTATTTGCACAAGTTATGCAAAGGTTCGGGTCATTAGGTGAATGGAGCAGACACCTCCACCGTGGGATGTTAATGGAGGGCTGATTAATCTAATTCTTACCTCCTCTTTGAAAGAGGCTACTGTTTCTGTCTTGCGTGTCTGCGGGAAATGGGCCACATGAAGGGCATAACAACAACGACGGTAAACCACCTGTGCTGAGCGCCCTGCGCTTCTGAGGTCGCTTGGTGCTCACAACAGCGCTCGGAGGGAGGCCAGTGATGCCGCGGGTCCTGCACTTCCTTCCTGTGCACGCCCCGCAGCTGCCGGGTGACACACACGTCTTCCCCCAGCAGTGCTCTGTGGCCATTGTTCGCAGCGACTTCCGCCACCACTTCTTGACGTCACAGGATGTCGTGCTGCTGCTGCTAGGCTAGGGCTCCACAGCCACGAGGATTCTACCCTTTTCTATTTTTATACATCAACACAGATGTGCCTTTCTGGGAGTTGTTTTTCAGGGAATTTGTACCTCCTTTCTTTTCCTGGGCTGTTCTCACGCGCTTGTCATTCATTTCCCAGCCGCACGTAGTGCAGCTCGACGAAGGGATTTCTGAACTAGTGGTTAACTGTGCTGCAGGGCAACACTTCATTGAGGCAGTGTGTGTGGCATGTGTGCGTGTGTGTGTGTGTGTGAGTGTGTGTTCTCAAATGAAGCTACAGTGTATAAAAGCACAGGCTTTGGAATCAAACAGACCTGGGTTAGAATCCCAGCTTTACCGCTGGTTCCTCTGGACACTTAGATTACTTCATTTCCTTAAGCCTCGGTTTCCTTATTGGTAAAATGGGAATAATGATAACACCTAACTCAAATAGATGTTGTAAAAATTAAATAAAATTTTGTATAATATAGAGTTATTGTCACTTGAAAAATACTAGCTACGATTATCACTATTTTTTCAGACTTTTACCCTGCAAACCTCATCATCGCCATCCACTTAAATTGTACTCCATTATATGACCTCACCCTTCCATACTTAAGTGGATTCCCCAGGGAAACTTGCACTTACGTGTACAAGGAGAACTTTGCTTTGAAGCATTGTCTATAATAGTTGTTAGGGGCTGAATTACGTGTCCCCAAATTCGTATGTTGATGTCCTAACTCCCAGTACCTCAGAATGTGACTGTATTTGGAAACAGGGTCCTTAAGAGGTAATTAAGTTAAGATGAGGTCATTAGTGTGGACCCTAATCCTGTATGACTGGTATTCTTATATGGAAAAGAGATTAGGAATCAGACACACGCACACAGAAGGAAGACCATGGGAGGACACAGGGAGGAGAAGAAAGCCATCTACGAACCAAGGAGAGAAGCCTTAGAAGAAACCAAACCTGCCAACATCTTCATCTTTTTTTTTTCTTTTTTATGGCTGTGTTGGGTCTTCATTGCTGTGCGCGGCTTTCTCTAGTTGCAGCGAGCCGGGGCTACTCTTTGTTGCGATGCCCGGGCTTCTCATTTCAGTGGCTTCCCTTGTTGCGGAGCACGGGTTCTAGGCATGGGGGCTTCAGTAGTTGCACCATATGGGCTCAGTAGTTGTGGCTCATGGGCTTAGTTGCTCCGCAGCATGTGGGATCTTCTCAGACCAGGGCTTGAACCTGTGTTCCCTGCATTGGCAGGCTGATTATTAATCACTGCACCACCAGGGGAGCCCAACATCTTCATCTTGAACTTCTAGCCTCTGCAATTGTGAGAAAATAAATTTCTGTTGTTTGAGCCACCCAGTCCATGTACTTTGTATGGCAGCCTTAACAAACTAATACAGTTGTCATTTTTTTTTCATAATCTGGTGTATCGTAATTGGATTAATCATGATCCTTGGTCCATGATGCCTGTTCAGCTTATATTCATTTACTTATTTTTAATAATGTAATAAACATCTGTTTAACCCATCTCCCAAAACAAAAATAAAACTAGAAAATCACTCACATCTAATCACATATTCCCCCACCAACCTCACCGCTGTCTCCTAAATGTAAATAAATTACAGTATATTCATAGAGTGGAAAACTACACATCAGTGAAAGTGAATGAATTAAAGCTATAATTATTAACATACGTAAATCTCAAACACATATTATCCCTGGGGAAAGAGGGGATATGGGGACAGGATTGGCGTGGGTACAGAAAGGGTTTCAATTGTATTTGCAATGCTCTATTTCTTAAGCAGAGTGCTAGAATGCCAACAAATATTGTATCACTATCTATGCTTTTCTGTATGCCTAATTCTTTCATAATAACAAGTTTTATAAAATAATTTTTAAAGTACTTTTTCTGCAGCTTTGGTGTCATCCTCAGTAAAGGGGATTAAAGATAGAGAAGGAAGAGGTGCTGTGGCCTGGGAGGGACCTCATCATTCACTGCCATCCTCACCACTATGTCCCCCTTCTGAACAATTTGCAGAATTCTGTAGCTCTGGTATCTGTGACCTCCCTGACCTTGAACTTCACCAAGACCATCCTGATGGATCCACAGCCAGGCGGTTCTAGAAGTTATATTTCAAATCCTTGGTCCGTAGTTTGCCATTTGCAATGGAGGGCGGCTGTAGGTAACTAGGTAATATGTAACCACCAGGAGAGACATATGGCAAAATAAGTAAAGTGGAAACTATCATTGTTTTAGGAGTTTTAACTCACTGTAAACCAAGTCAACAAAAAGTAAATTCTGTGTAATGGAAAGCTTTAATTATATACTAAAAAGGCTAATTTTAATATGCCAGATCAGGTTAAGAAAGAACCAACTGAGCTTTTATTCTCTAAAACCACAAAACAAAACTGCATTATGCAGCAGCACGAACTCGGAGAGAACTGAGATCAAATCCAGTCTGATGTAGACTTGCTCTTTGACTGGCAAATTACCTAAGCTGTGTGGGTCTCAATGTCCTTTTCCTAATATAGGAACAAGGATCACTACTCGGCAGGGGTGCTGTAGAATTGCTGGAGGTGACACATGTAAAGCACCTTGCACATTGCTGCCATGTGGCATGTTTCCAGCAACTATAAATCCATCCCTTGCACCCTCAGACAGTTACATTATCCGAGATAAACAAGAAATTTAAAAGAAACCAAATTGTTATTACTGCAACTATTCCTGCGATTCCCTTAAAGTCTTCAATGTCCCAGCAAAGGCAGGAAATGAATGTGAAGGAGCAGAGGGGACAGGGGTTCACGACAAGTATATGAATTCCTTTTTACTGCAGGTTCCTAATCCTTAAGGTACGGGCTACCAGTGAACGTACAGGATCAAAGCAGATTCAAGGGAGAAAGAGACATTTAAAAAATGGTAAATGCTAAATAATGAGGAAAATATTATAATAAAGATATTTAATCTGATAAAAAGAGATGTCTAATGTGGTTTTATTTGTGTCTCTACATTTTCCTTTAAGAAGGAAAAATGTCAAAAAATGTTCTTACAGTTTTGAAGACCAGACAGAGCAAGAGGATGTGGATTTGAATTAAATCAGAGAGATTTCAGTTAAACTTAAGAAAAAAACATTCTTCACCATCGGAGATAAAAACCACTACAAACAGTTACAGAATTTCCATCCCTAGAGACCTTCGAATGGATTATTATTTGTGCTGAATATTTTGGAGTATTCCCTGCTAAAAAACAAATAAATCCTTTTCAAACCCTATGGTTTAAAAATATCTATCTAGCTAAAGATATAGATATATATAGACCTGCATTGCACATGGTAATGGATAGCTGTATATAATATCCTAAAATGTTACTTTGAATTTTTATCAAAATTCTAATGCTAAATAAACAGTTTTTAGATCCTGCTTATTTTAAGCACAAATACTGTATCAAAAGCATTTCCCCATGTTACTTAATGTTCTCTGAAAACATTAATAGTCCCTCATTTGGTGGTTTCAGTTTTTTCTTTACTATAAACAACTGTGTGATGAACATTCTTGAACATAAACGTTTTTGAAACTCTTTTTTGTCTGTTGCCCTCCAGAAAATGTGTACCAAGTTTCACTCCAAACAGAGCTACCTACTTCACTTCACCCTCAATTGCTCTAAGACTAACATGTATAACCTCTTTGTCTTTATGTTTAGCAGGGAAATAGTATCCCATTGTTGTTTTAATATGCATATCTTTGATTACCAGCGAGGCTAGAGAGTTTTTTAATAAGTTCATTCACAGCCAGCTTTATCCTGAAAAACTTTTATAAATAAAAGCCAGCCTTCTGAAGAGTCCTCTACTTATTTGTCTCTGCAGAGACCCTTGAGCAATAGTCTTAATTCAAATTTAGCGTCACAGCACACCTTTATTCACAAAAGAATGACCTTAGCCTTTATAGAAACTCTCATGTTTAATTTAAAATATTTAATTGTTTTTTCTTTATTAAATAATATTTCTAGAACAATTAATGAGGGCACCAGTAAAAATAACCTAGATAGAACATTACCTGTATTAGAACATGCTTAAAAGATAATTTTGAAAAGTTCAAATCCTAAATGGAGTATATACATTTTAATAACAGGAAGCTATTATTTCTATTATCTTATAATTATTAAACTCTAGACATCAAACATGAGCTTTAATGAACAAAATTCTGCCATTTTTTGGTCACTCATCCTTAAATAACCATCAGGGTAGGGAGTTTTTCTCTCTATTCCTCAATATAAAAACTATAGGAGCTTTAAGCCATGATGGAGTAACTAGAATCAAAATAGCTCTTCCTCTCTCCAAAATAATTATAAAATTGAACAAAATAAATGTTTCCAGGAAATGGTCAACAGGCAGTACAAGACAGTAATCCCAGAGGGAATATTCAAAATTTCCTCACCAAAATGAAGAGAAAGGGAGTCCAAGCAGACCATGGTATTTTGGCTAAGCTGAGAAAGCAGAGAGCAGAGATTCAGGGCAGCTAGAATGGCTGGGATTTTCAGGGCAAGGCCACTGGACAGGAGGGAGCTGTGCAGGAGGAGGGCCTTGGAAGTCTGTGTGGGAGTCTCCAATGAGTCTGTCTGAGGGTTGTGTTGTAGACACAGGGTGAGTGAGTGATCTCACTCAAGGCTTACCAGATAGCAGCTGCTAGAGTTGAGAACAAAACAAAGATACTAGAAATTGAAAGCTGATGGGGGATGTGAAAGCCCCAGCCCTGCCAGAATGGAGATATCTAATTAACACCCCATTAACACCCTTGGAATTCATCTGAAACAGTGGAAGTCCATGTGTTAGTAAAACCTACTGTAAACCTGCTTTAACCAACCTAAAATCTAGCCTAGGCAAGATCTGTAGGGAAGAGAGAGATTAAGTTTTACCAATTAGAGGAGCTTCAGATATACTTTAAACTTTCCAAAGATACAAGTTCAAGGTAATTGGCCAAAACTGAACTGCCTGCAAACACAAGAATTAACATACTTTACAGAAAGATAACAGAATCCAGAGTCTTTACAACCATGTCAATAATTATATTAAGTGCATATGGACTAGACACCCCAATTTAAAAGCAGACATTGTCAGACCAGATAAAAATGCAAAATCCAACGGTATACATATTAAATGTAAAGAAATAGATAACTCGGGCATAAAAGGTAATTAAAAAGTCATACAAATAGTGAATGTAAGAAAGCTAGAGTGGTTATATTAATATCAGACACAGTAAACTTCAAGAAAAAGAGTATTATAAGAAATAAAGTAGGATATTATATAATAATAAAAGAAGTTTGTCAAAAAGACATAACAATCTTAAATACGTATGCACCTAACAACAGAACACCAAAATTCATGAAGCAAAAACTGACAGGCTCAAAGGGAGAAACAGGCCAATCCACATGTTCAGAGATTTTAATACTCCTCTTTCAGTATACTTGATAGAACGAGTATAAACAAACTCATGATGGGTATAGATTATCTAACTAGCACAATCAATCACATTAACCTAATTAACATTTACTGACACTACACCCAACAACTGCTGAAAACACATTTGTTTTCCAGAGCACATAGAATGGTCACCAAGATAGACCCTATGCTGAGCCATAATATAATTCAATGAGTTTCAAAAAGTTTAAATCTTACAGCAAACGTTTTCTGGCCACAATGGAAAAGAAATAACATTGAGTGCTTATGTGGGCAGGTAATGAAAAAGCATTCAAGATAATTGTGTCTAGGAAAAAAAACATTCATCAAGATTAGGATGAGCAGCGAAAATAATTTATGTGAAAAGAAAGAAGAACTAAAAAGACTGAGAAGTCTTAGAAAGAAGAAAATGATAACAATCAGAAAAAAAGAGAGGTTCTATGAAGGAGACACAAGAGGCTTTATTTTTATTCTTCTCAAAGTGATCCCAGTAATGAGACAGCTGTTAGCAATGCAGGTCACTGGACCCTCTAGGTTCTTCAGGAACATTTTTAAATGAATATCTTTGAAGTTTTATCAGTGTTCCTGAATATGGGAGACCTGGGGCTCTTGCTAAACTACAGATTCCTATTGAATACATCTGGGCTGGGGCCTGACATTATGCATTTCTAAAAAGGCCCCACTTGATGCTGACACTGCTAATCTGTAGACATTTTGTGTAGGAAGCTTTAGAAGAGACTATGTCTTGCCGTCTGCCCATCCAATCATGTAAAAAAATTGAATCACATGGGCAAAGCCAACCATATTTTCTCATTCTGCAGCCCTTTCATCATTAATTAAAGCTGATTTTATAGAATGCATAAAATATATATTTTAATGTGTCTGAATCTTTAAAGTGATTTTTAGCACAAACAAGGAAAAAATAGGAAAGAAATGGGGAGGAGATAGCTGAGCATGGAGCAATTGGTGAAACAAAAATAAAGTAGGAAATTAGGTAGAGTGGCCCTTTATTTCCTATGTCTTGTAATGGGGACAACACTCCCTACCATTATTTTCCAGGAGAAGGACTTTGGGTTTCTCAGGTGGCAAATCCGATGTAATTAAAAATACTTAAAATTTGCACTCATGAGATATGTTATAGGCAAACAAATTTTTGATAAAATTGTGAAGAAGATGTGACCATATGAAAAAGGATCTATACATATCTCCTGGAGAGAAATTTGATGGCTACTAGACTCCTGCAGGACTTGATGACCAGCTGAGGGAAATGACAAAGAGAGATCCTTTGAAACTCACAGCATAACAAAAGGAGGTGTATAGTACAATAAGCTCTTTGGTCACTGAAAGACTGTATCAATGCACTCCGCTTTTTCTTTCATGTCAGTTACCATGGAATTTAAAACCAAAATTTATATTAATTCAAACCATGCCAATTGTATTCTTTCCTTCAGTCATAGATTCATTCAACCAATGTTTGATAACACCTAGTGGTTGCAGGCATGGTATTTTTACAACAGCATTTATCTAAAAAAGAGTTCATGTTCCCCAGAAATTCTTTTCCAAGTAAGGTAATTTTTAACTTTTATTTGGAAATAAATTTAGACTTACAAAGAAATTGCAATAGTACAAAGAGCAGCATATGCCCTTTACCCAGATTCTCCTATCGTTAACATTTTGCCCCATTTTCTTTATCATTCTCAACCGTTTGAGACTACATTACATACCTCATGGACCTTTACCCTAGACGCTTCAGTATGTGTTTCCCAAGAATAAGGATATTCTCTTACATAGCCACAGTCCAGTTACCAACTTTAGTAAATTTAACATTGATGCAATATTCTAGCTAATCTATCATCTGTATTCCAAATTTGTCACTTGCCCCCAAAATGTCTTTTATAACATTTTTTTCCTTCAGAACTGAATTCAGTCTAAGGTTAGGTGTTGTATTTAGTTGTCATGTTCCTTTAGTGTCATTTGATTTTGAAAATTCCTTTAACCTTTCTTTGTCTTTTATGACATCGACATTTTTGAAGAATTTATTCTTTTCTTTTTAATAGAATGGTCTTTAGTTACAGTTGTTTGATATCTCCTCATGATTAAGCTCAGATTATGCATTCCTGGCACAAATTTAATATAAGTGATGTTATGTCCTTCTCAAGGTATCACATCCAAAAAAGATAACACTTTTTAAGTAAAAAGAGAAAACAAAAAACATAGGTCTTAATAGACTAAATATACAATATAAGAATAATCTCCTGTTAATTTAATATGCTTTTTCTAAATGAAGTAAAATGTTTTTATTACATAAAATAACTCTTTATGTTTAGAACAAGTAAGCAAGCCAACATTTTATGCATATATTTTCTGAGATTTTCTGTTGACTACCTTTTCTGTGATTTTGTTTTATCATCAAGCATTCAATAGCTGTGGGCTATTCAGTAGCCTACGATAGCTGTAGGAGTGAAACATCCAGAATTATTTTTATAATATTCATTATATTACTTCAAGTGAGTTTTCAAAAATTGTCTTCTTTTTCAAGTATATTTGAAATTAAGATATCCAAAATGAAAATATTTGCATTTGCCCCCATGTCACTGGCTTTTTTAATCATAACCTTCACTGAATTAAATGAGCCATTTAGGTCTTGTTGCAACAGACATTAACACTTTGTCTCTGAATTGACACTAAAACTACCATTAAATATGGTATGATTTCATGAGACTGAGGCTCTGGTTCACTACACGTCTGTATTACAGATGAATTCTAGAGAAAAAGTGCATCCTGACAGATGGTTTCAGTTCATTGTACTTTTTCTTAAAGAACATTTGTTTTCGATTTGTCTATAAATAATGAAAGAAAACACAGCTGAGGAGCCCAGTGTGATTTTCATAGAAGGCTCATTTTTGGAAATCTGATAAGCTTATAACCACATATGTTTAAAATCATTCTAGTATAAAATTAAGAAACTTGGGGTGGGGGAATCCTACTTGTCAGGCAACTCAATGTTTATCTATCGATTACTTAGCACTATTTGTCAAACATTTTGTGTTTTTAGAAATTTTAGGGAAAAATTTAAATACATGTTAAACTTAACAATGCTTTTTAAAAAATTTGAGCATGTAGATAATTATTTATGAATCATACTTTAAGGTTGTAAGTACATAGGCAAATAGAAACAAAAAATGTATGTGTTAATAATGTAGAATAAGAGAATTCTGCATGTGCACATGGACACGCTGGAAATAGAGAAACACATTTGCACATGTGGGCACAGTGGGCATAGGTATGTTTGCATCTTTAAGAGGATCTGTCTTATACAATTCTTCTTAGAAAGGCATAAACTTAGCAATACAAATCAAACAAAAAAAGAAATTTGAAAAGGTCTTCAAAAAAAAAAAAAGGTCTTCAAGATAAAATATACTTTTCTTTCGGGCAACAATCTAGCCAACAGAATTTAATTTTATGTGTTCTATAAATTCTTCAGTAGATAACAATTGCGACCAAATCCTTACTTATGTCAGACATAATGTTCTGCTGTGGAAACTCAACAAGCAAATTCCAACCGGAAATAAGTTTGTTACATGCATGTATTAATCATTCTGGAAGGTAGTGTGAGCAACTCAAATCACAGTTTCGTTAAATTAATTTCGAGCTGAATTTCAAACACTGAATGAGATATTTAAGAGCCTTCGGTAAGAATTTAAACAATAGCTTTAAATAGTTTAAGAGAACTATTCTTTAGCATACATTTTTATTAATATTATGCCTCCTACTATCCAGTTTATAAAGGTAAACTTTAACAGACCACAGTGACAAAATACACACTTCACATTAATGTTCAAAACTAAATCTAAAAATTTCTCTTCATCAACTTTGAGTAATACATTTAGGACTGGAAGAAGCCAAAAGAGTCCTTCCTTGGTTTCTACCTATTGCTCTAAGAAAATATACATAAGCTAAAAGCTCTCCTTCAGAACTACCCAGCATGTCATCTGTCCCTTGGACATACAAAGATAATCCAAATGCATGATTCCCCCCAAATTGAAATCCTAGATAAACATGGCGTACTTCACAATTCTTTTTTTTTTTAAGGATTTTTTAAAAATTTTTATTGGAATATAGTTGCTTTACAACGTTGTGTTAGTTTCTGCTGTACAGCAAAGTGAATCAGCTATGTGTATGCATATATCCCCTCTTTTTTGGATTTCCTTCCCATTTAGGTCACCACAGAGCACTGAGTAGAGTTCCCTGTGCTACACAGCAGGTTCTCACTAGTTATCTATTTTATACATAGCAGTGTATATATGTCAATCCCAATCTCCCAATTCATCCCACCTACCCCCTTTCCCCCCTTGGTGTCCATACATTTGTTCTCTATGTTTGTGTCTCTATTTCTGCTTTGCAGATAGGTTCATCTGTACTGTTTTTCTAGATTCCACATATATGTGTTAATATACTATATTTGTTTTTCTCTTTCTGACTTACCTCACTCTGTATGAGAGTCTCTAGGTCCATCCACATCTCTGCAAATGGCACAGTTTTGTTCCTTCTTATGACTGAGTAATATTCCATTATATATATGTACCACATCTTCTTTATCCACACCTCTATAGATGGACATTTAGGTTGCTTCCACGTCCTGGCTATTGTAAATAGAGCTGCAATGAACATTTTGGTACATGACTCTTTTTGAATTATGGTTTTCTCTGGGTATATGCCCAGTAGTGGGATAGCTGGGTCATATGGTAGTTCTATTTTTAGTTTTTTAAGGAACCTCCATACTGTTCTCCATAGTGGCTGTATCAATTTACATTCCCACCAACAGTGTAAGAGGGTTCCCTTTTCTCCACACCCTCTCCAGCATTTATTGTTTGTAGATTTTTTTGATGATGGCCATTCTGACCTGTGTGAGGTGATACCTCATTGTAGTTTTGATTTGCATTTCTCTAATAATCAGTGATGTTGAGCATCTTTTCATGTGCCTCTTGGCCATCTGTATGTCTTCTTTGGAGGAAATGTCTATTTAGGTCTTCTGCCCATTTTTGGATTGGGTTGTTTGTCTTTGTGATATATTGAGCTGCATGAGCTGTTTGCATATTTTGCAGATTAATCCCTTGTCAGTTGCCACAATTCTTTTAATAAAGAATTACTCTTTGGTCAAAAGGTACAAACTTCTAGTCATAAGGTAAGTAAGTTCTGGGGAAGTAATATTCAGCATGGTGTCTACAGTTAACACTACTGTACGGCATACTTGAAAGTTGCTATGAGAGTGAATCTTACATATTCTCACCACACACACAACTGAACTTACCTGAGGAGACGGATGTGTCAACTCGTCTTATTTGTGAATCGTTTTGCAGTATATACATGTATCAATTCATCACACTGAACACCTTAAACTTACACAATGTTATGCTACTTATCTCTCAGTAAAGCTGGGAAAATAATTAATTAATTTTTAAAGAATCACTTTACAGTGGTCATCAGACTAACTGCCTTTTTTAAAGACTTCTCGCATACCATTTCTAAAGCCAAATGAGTGGAAACTGGTCAAAGCTGAGAGAAAGGTGAAATCTGACAACTCACAGACTCAACCTTGCTGTTATTGATGGAGAAACATATGAAGGCATCCTTTGTCATAGTAGTTTTCTTTAGATTTTGCACATTTTTGCCAAAGAATCACTGAGATACAAATGTCACACGAATGAGTAAGACAGAGGATTTCCTTCTGAACACAATTGACAGAACAGGTGCTGTCTAAAATGGAATTTATCCAACCGCCAAGGAAGGATGCACTTCACATTTGTCAAAGGTTACTCACATTTCTCATCAAACACGAAGAAGCTGCTTGTACCATAAAATAGAAAATGTCGGAATTTGGAGAATGGCAGAGGAGTTAGGAATGTGGACGTGGGAGCCAACCATCAAGTTTAAATTCTAAATTTGCTGTTAATTTGCTGTGTATTCTTGGGCACTTAGTTTCCTTTATCTGTACAATGAGAATCATACTACTTACCTCTAGAGTCATCATGAAGATTAAAGGAACTAGTGTACGTGAAGTACTTAGAACACTACCTGGAACAAATCAGTGCTCAAAACTATTCCTTATTATTATCTTCTTTCCTAGAGCAACACAACATGAGGGAACACATTAGCCAAAATCTTCTTTCACCAAAGATTGGCAATTTGATTTCTCGCAGTTGGCCTGATCCCGGCATGTCTATTCAGCCAGTCTTACCTTCACGAAGAGCTTTATTGTTGTTGTTGTTGTTACTATTTTTATTAAAATCATTGTTTGGCTTGATCTCATCTTAATAGGCAAAGCACACAACTCTAAAACAATGTTGGGTCTATTTAGTACAATCTCCATTTTAATCAGTTTCCACAGTGTTTTATGTTGATCAGGCCACAAACAGCTACTGAGTATTGAATCAGCTCTTAACACTCTGCAAGGCACAGTGAGAAAACATTTCGGAGGCTTCCGGTCTTATTAAAGAGGCTAGATTTAATGACCTGAAATGATTAACGAACAGCCCCTTCAATACTGTCCTTGGTCACATCCTCCTTGCTTCAACTTCCTCTACCACACTAGGTACAAAGTCTGGATTTCCACAGCTTTTTGTTTCCTCTGTTTTTCTCAGTCCCAGAACTTCTCTGCCTCGATGGTAAGCAAGTTCAAGTTCACCCACCCTTACAAGACCCTTGCTGCCGCTCAGTATGTTTCTTCATCTTTTAAATCCTTTTCACACTTCCTAAAACTGCTCTAATAATGGGTATACGGAAGGAAATACAGGTTCTGCAATCTTGGACTTGGAGTTTAATATGAGCCTATAAGTAAGTGTGTTACTATTTAAGCCTCAATTTCCTTATCAGCAAAATAGGTAGAATAAAGACTTTATAGTGCTGTTGTGGAGCTTAAAAGAGAGTGTATGTGAAGTGCCTACACAGTACCTCCATCACAGAAGACACTCAACGGCTTCTTCAGGCCCTGCCATCCCTCGCACTCAGAAAACCCCCTGGGGTACCACTTCACTGAGGAAACAGAAACCATTTTGCATGAGCGGTCTCTTACTTTGATTTAAACTTTCAAAAACCATGGCTCTCCATTCCTCTCTTCTCCTTTCCCTCCTGCCTTGCGGGAAGACAGATCTCTCCCATCCAGAGCTCACACCTCCGCTCGCTCCCTAACTTATTTAGCAGGCATTATCACCTGTTTATTTTGTGCCAGGAACATTCACGGTACTAGTGATTCAGAGGGGTGCTGCCTTCAAGAGCTGGGGGCGGGGAGAGGGACAAGCAAACAGGGTCACAACACAATGAGGTCCGCATAAGGAGGGCCAGGAACTTAAGAGAACAACAGCAACAAAACAAAACAAAACCAGCTAGCAAAGCAATTTGATTTTCCGTCCTTCGATCTCATCACACCAGAAGATAAAACCACCTAAAAATGAAACTTTTGCCTTCTAGGGTCCACTCACCTGGATTCTGTTTACAGTTTAAGAACACAGCAGATTCACCAGTGTCACAAGGCCCTGGGAACCAGCACCTGTGGGCACAAATGAACACCTTAGCCTTTCCAAGCTTAGACAACCTGCTCGACCCACCACTGAACATTCCTCTCTGATTTATTCAGCAGTGACACCCATCCCTACCTGCATCCCTGTCCCCTACACACACGCACGTGTGCACACACACACACACACACACACACACACACGCCCCTGCAGGGACAAACTTCAGTAGTCACCTCAACCCTCACATATACCCAGTTACACATCACATTCATTCATTCCATTACTCATATGCAGAAAATAGTCACTCAACTTGCTTTCTCAACCCCCAAGCTGCTTTCTCTGACACCTCCAGTCCTTTACTTCTCCTGGCTTTTGATACTCTGACTTCAAATAGCCACATGCATGCCTCCCCCAGTGTCCTCCACATGAGCTGAGTGTCCTGTTCGTAACCAAAGTTCGTAAGTTTTCATGATTGCTGCCTCTGCTTTCTCTCCTAAGGCATTCATAAGGTGGCTTCTAACCCTATACTTTCAAAAGCCCACAATGGTCTTCCAGTTTACAGATGCGGTGGTCTATTCTCAGGCGTCCTTTTCTCTGCAGTGAACCTCTCTGAGGATTTTTTTTGTCTTTGTTTGCTCCATCCTCCTTTCTGCCCTGTCTCCTTTTTTATTTTTTAAATAGAACAATGCTTACCCTATTGCCATCTACTTCTAATCTCCTTCCTTACTTTCTCGTTTTCTTTCCCATCTCAGAAAATGAGTAGTTTCCAAAATCTAGTCCTTGTTGAGTGATCTTATTCATTTCCAGGCCTTCAGCTAGCACTCAATATCATTCCCAAATTTCCATTTCTAACTAGGGCTCACTCTGGAACCCAAGTCTTGCAACCCAAGCCACCTATGTGACATTACCAATGCAATGAACTGCAGTCATTTCAAACATCCCATCTAAAAAAGTTCACTACTTATACACAAAACCCCAGATTCTTCTCCTGGCTCCTCCATGTCTCCTACTCATCAAACTTGAAATCTCAGAGTGATTTTTCAATCTGTTAGCCTTTCCGAGCTTAGACAAATTTCCAAATCCTGTAAGTACTCCCTTGCCACTGTCTCGCACATCTGTCTCCACTTTGCTCTTCTCACTGTCTTCACCTCATCAAGGCCTTTACACACACCTAGAACACAGCAACTGTCTCCTAACCAGTTTCTCTGCCTCAGATATTCCATCCCCACCCGATCTGTCCCGTACGTTTCCTGTAAATGAGTCTTTCCACGTGATAATATCATCACCCTGCCCAAACTTCTTCCACGGCTTCCCCAAACATACACATATCTATAAGCTGATCATCAGGGCCTAACACACTTTTTAGATTCACCTGCCACAACTCTTCTCTCGGGTCAGACTGCTCCGTTAGCCAAGCTCCAAAACACTTTTGTACCTTTGGTCACCGTTCCCTAGAAGACAACACGTGTTCCCTCGCCATTTCACTTCTAGCCAAATACTCCCCATTTCTTCAAGGCTTGTTTCAAGCCCACCTCCCCCCGATTCTAAGATCACCCCCACTTCCAGTGATCTCTGAAGCATCCTGAATCCTAGCACTCTTTATCTCTCCCACTCACCTCTTCACTAGCTTGGTGGCTCCTTGTGAAGTCAGTTACATTTTTATATTTATCTCTTGGGTTTGGAGGTCTTTGAGGAAGAGTGTCGTGTTATCCTTTAGGAAGATTACTCTTGTGGTGGCTTGCAGGATGGATTGGGTGGAGATGGGTGGCTGCAGGTGAGGAAACCAGCTAGTAACCGATCCCAGGGTCAAGATGTAAGGTGACGAGAGAAGAGTAGAGATACATTTACTGAAGAGCTGCCTCCCAAACTGGATTTGGGAGCATAGTACAAAATGAAAGATAAAATGCATTTGTATTACAAGATTAGAGAACACCATGAAGGCTTTATTTCATAAGAAAAAAAAAAGAAAATTAGCAGGATTTTAGGAAAAAATAGTGAGAACATCAATATGGTTCACTTGGAGATTTTGTGGTCAATGTGTTGTCAAGGAAAACTGTTGATATTGAACTTTATAGTTTTACCAGTGTTTCAGTGTGAATTTTTCCCTCCTGGTTAACTTTAAAACAAATGCAGTATAATGGCAAATTACATATTTAAATTTGGTTAGGATCCAATAAGCAATTCTTTGTTTATTCCCTACTACTTCCTGTGATAGGAAATTATAATTCAACTCAAGCACTGTGAAAAGAACTGATTTTTATAGAACATTATCTTTAAATGATAATAAGCCTGAATGTACAAACCTTTTACTATTCAAATCATCTATATTCATTTAGTGCTTAATTCAGCTCCCCAGAGCATAATTGTTTGAAATTCTACTTTGGTAAATAGGCAAACCAAATCCAGTCGCTATGGTAATTTGGGCTTCCTTGGTTATATTTCCCACAGTTCTTTCATGTTAATAATTGTTTTCCCTACAGGTGAAATGTCAATGACACTGATTTTAGCATCCTGTATTTGCAATAGCTGATCCCTTATCAGAGCCCCTATTTTATCAATTGAAAAGTTCAAGGGAAGGTTAGCCCTGATATCTGTAGCAATGCAATGCAATGCTCCTGCACGTTTTTTTCTTTTCCTCTTTTCAGCTTTGCTGATTTTTGTGTTTATTTTCTCATGGTTTCAAAACTTACTCTACCAAATTCCCAAGTCTGGAGTTATTTTCTGTCACTGCAGTCATTGAAGCATAGTATTGTTTTGTTCGCCATCCGGAACATCCTCCAGTTCCACGCAGAGGGGAAGAAGAGGAGAAGAAAGGGGGAGCAGGTGCAGAAGTTCTATTCACAAGGGCACTGACCCTCAGCAGGGGCGTGACAGGGCTTTAAAATAGGATTAGACACCCAAACAAGAAAAAGGTCACACTTGACATTTCCACTGGAAATACCAATGCAAATAGAGCTGATCCTAGGAACATTTTTCACACATACACAGACACACATACACACACACACACAATTTTAGATAGGTCCAAGAGAAAAATGATGGATTTCAATTAATTATTTCCCTAAAAGCTCGAAAAAGCAACTATTGGAAACAAGGCTCGACAACAACAGCAAATATGATCAAAAAGCTCACTTGAAAATGTTTTTTCTTTTTTACTTATTTGTTATTTCTAAGGTTTGCTCTTTATCATGGGAAGAAAAATAAGAATGGAGTTGATGGGGAAAATGACATAATGATTTGGAATCTTTGATTATGTTGTATTCAAACTCATTTGTTTTTAAAAATTTAGTCCCTAATCATATCAACCCCATTTCTACCTGCAGTTGTCTCATCTGTCTTCTGCATAGTTGATGATAGATTAATAACTTTTTTCTGTCTATTTTCTATTTGTATATTCAAAAGTAGCTGACTGGAGCATCTAAGACCAAAGGAAAATTTGGAGACACCTAGAGGACGAAATCTATCTCATGCTGCTTCAGGATCCACCAATACATATTGAAGATTTCCAAATCATTCACCAGAAAGCAGATTGTCCATTGAACTCATAGCATTACTCTGAAGGACTCATGTACCTTCCAGCTTCAAAAACGTACATCTTCATTGGTGCAACTGAGATTGAGACATATGTGACCATTAACGATGCCCCCCAAAGTAAGCCAGACCAACATAGATTTATTCCCAATACAAAGAATTCTTGGAGGAACAAGTAAATTCTAGAGCCTTCATGAATACTGTCACCCAAAGCCAGTCCAAGAAAAATGTACCTGCTGTGTATACTCAGATGTTAACATATTAGATATATATTAAAGGAGGTTCACATATACACAAATTGTTAAGGTTCTTGAACGTTTGTTTATGGAAAACATGTAAGTCAATTCTACCACAGAGAAATTAAAACCCTTTAAATGAAGAACTTTCCTGACCTGTATGGTGGGACACGGGGGAGCAGGGCCAAACTCCACTCCCGTCCAGTGACCACAGGTTTTGAAATTGTCTGTCAAACTCAAATGATGTCCCGTGCAGTCTTTTATTAGTCAAAGTTATGTAGAGCTGTCACAGTATCTAACTGGTACAAGATTACCTGGGCTAAATAACTGAGTTTCAACCAAAAGTAAAAGCAGAAAAAAGAAAAAGAAAAAAGTAATCCTTCCATGGGAAGAGGTATGATTCCATTGTTATTTGAAATTATAAAAATAAATTCAAGGACTCTCATAAATACCTAAGTTAGCTCCTAAGGACTCCATATCTCAACCTACGAGACCTTCCATAAAAACTGACGCAGCTCCCACGAAGTCTGGCTGACTTTAGCCTGGTACATGCCTGACTACATTCTCGTCTCACAAGTTGAGTGTATTAATCTAAATTGCTCCTTTACTCTTAATGAAATCCAAGAACCTGTCATTGAGGAAAATATTCTTTATTAAAGATCAGCTTTAAGGTCACAATGGCAAGATTTTTTTAAAATCACATATGGTATTCAGAATGTGTGGATATTAACTGTAATGGAGACCCTGAAGAAAGTGAGACATAGACTTTAGCTTAAGATGAATTTTGGAAAGCTTCTTCTTTGCTGAAATTATTGTGATTTACCAGTCAAGAGAAAGAATTTGTGTAAATTACCTTTAAAAATATTCTAACAGCAATATCTAATTTTACCTTCCGATGTGTGGCAAAATAATCCACCGAAGTACTTATATGGCTATTACCACTGGAACCAATTAAGAGTTTAGCAGAAGATGCAATATTAAACTGAAATGTGACTTGGGACTCTTGATGACCATATTACGTAAAGAAGTTAAGGCAAAAATTCATAATTACAAGGATATCATTTATTTTTCTTTACTAAAGAGCTATAGGACTTTATGAGAAAATGTAAAATGTGTCTCGGGAGATACAGGGAGACCAGAAAAGAAGGGATCAGATCACCTATTCAAAACTCTTAGATTACATGGAAAGGGACGAGAATACATATTTTTTTTTAATAAATTTATTTATTTTACTTACTTATTTTTGGCTGCATTGGGTCTTCATTGCTGCAGACGGGCTTTCTCTAGTTGCAGTGAGCGGGGGCTACGCTTCGTTGCGGTGCACGGGCTTCTCATTGCGGTGGCTTCTCTTGTTGCGGAGCACGGGCTCTAGGCGCGTGGGCTTCAGTAGTTGTGGCGCACGGGCTTAGTCGCTCCACAGCATGTGGGATCTTCCCAGACCAGAGCTCGAACCCGTGTCTCCTGTATTGGCAGGCGGATTCTTAACCCCTGCGCCACCAGGGAAGCCTGAGAATATTTTTTAACTTCTAAATATAACGTTCAATTTTTTGTCCAATTACGAAAGTAAAACATGCTGATTACGTAAACTTTGAAAAATACAAAACTTAAAGTCTTAACATCTGTAAATAATTACTGTTTCAGGGGTTTTATTATGTATATGTGTACATGCCTAAATAAAGTATTTCCATTAAAAGAAGATTATACCATTTATATAATCCCATGCACTTTCCAGTCCCTCTCTAGTTACTTCCTCAGGATCAAGTTTTAGGGGAGTTAAAATATATAAACATTTGTAGTAGGGCTTCCCTGGTGGTGCAGTGGTTGAGAGTCCGCCTGCCGATGCAGGGGACACGGGTTCGTGTCCCGGTCCGGGAGGATCCCACATGCCACGGAGCGGCTGGGCCCGTGAGCCATGGCCGCTGAGCCTGCGTGTCCAGAGCCTGTGCTCCGCAACGGGAGAGGCCACAACAGTGAGAGGCCCGCGTACCGCAAAAAACAAACAAACAAAAGAAACATTTGTAGTATATTGCTACCTAAAGCACATTTGCTTTCCAAAAGGATTATCTATGTATACTGCCACAAGCAATGTATTTATCTTGCTAATAGCAAATATTAGGTATTTTAATCTATTTAGACATATAAAACATATAGATACTATATACACAAATATTTTAAACGTATCATTATTGTTTTAATCTCTATTTCTTTGATTACTAGTGAAGCTGAAAATTTTGTTGGTAGAGTAGTCATGGTTTTCTTTTTGATTTATAATAGCCCTTTTAAAAATGTTTTTAACTACCTGTGATGGTAATTTTTTTTGCAAATATTATTTTCATCATTTTACTTATGCTTTTGAACAAGTTTTCTTTTATAATTTATTCCACTGCATTGATTACGTTGCTTTATGCTTAGAAAATCCGTCCTCATCTCATCATTAGTTAAATACATGTTTTCTTCTAGAATTTTTATAGTTTTAATTCATCTAATATTTATTATAATTTATAGTAAAAGAGTGAAACTCTGACCTTATTTTTTCTCCAAATTCTTGGTCTGATCTCCCACCCAACTTGTCCTTTATCAAAGACTTTATTTTTAAATCATGAACTGTAGTTATAAATATGAGGGACTTTTCCAGACCTCCCTGTTCTACTATTGGCTTGGCTGTCTATTGTGTTGGTCCCATGCTATTTAATTTTTGTCACTTCTCTTAGGAGAGATAGTTATCAGTCACTCTTTAAAACAGTAAGTCATGGACATTTTCACATTTAGTCTTCTAGATAAACTTTAGTTTGTTCAGGTTTCTAAAGGAAACTGTGCTGGCCCTGTGATTAGGAATGCATGAAATCTGTAAGTTAAGCTGGAAGTAACTATGAACTTTATCATATTCAATCTTTCCAGCTGGAAGCAAAATAAATCTTTACACTTTCCTAATGTTCTCTTAAAAATTTATTATTATTGGTCAAATCTTTTCCTTCATTATATCTTCTTAGTTTTTTGTTGTTGTTGTCATGTGTTTGTTTTGCCTTGTTTTTTGCTGCCAAATAGGAAAGCTATTGATGTGGGGATATTTATCTCATAAATCATTCATTATTGGTCTGTTACCTGGCATAACTTGTTCTCCTCCTTTTCTGTAAGTTATACTTCCTATTTCTACTTCAGAAGAATACTACTAAATAATGAGTTGTATTCTTGTCTTCTCCCTGATTTTGCCTTCAGGTTTCCATTGTTAAATTTTACCTTGCGTTTTGGTTGGGATGGACATTCTTTAACATTTAGGGTTCCTATAGAGTTCAGACTGAAACTCAGGTATACTTACTTCATGATGGTATCTAACCACACCATCTGATTTATGCCGGGCCTAGGAGCCTCATTTAAAAATATTTAAATTGTTTATATAATTGAGGTTAACCATATAAAACATGCCTGAGTGAAAGAATTGGAAGGGGGGAAAGTTAAACAACAAATCCGATTTCAAGGAGAGGCAGTAGGGCTCCTAAGATTAAAGAAACTCACAAAGAGGGAGAAGTCTGACGTGGTGGCTAGATTTAATAACAGTCTCTCAGGAAAAGGAATGGTGGTTCCACTGCAAAAAGAAACTATTCCTGAATAAAGTACTTAGTTCATTTATTTTCTTCCTTCCTTGTAAAAAGCATTTTAACATTATGAATACACCTCACTGTATAGCTTTGGCCATATACCATGGTCATGTTAGTGTTTTTGTTTCCTTGGTACATTTTCCATTTTCTCTTTGACCCAGAAGGTAAAGCATTTCATTAATTGTATAACACTTTACAACTCAAGATGTGTGTGACAATCAAGGTGTCTTCCAGGACAATTAATCAATTTGCTTAATCTTTTGTTATTAGTTTTTAGTTTTATGGCATAAGATCAGACAATACGGCCCATTTGCTTTCTACTTGAGAACAATTTATTGAGATTTTCTTTATTCTCTGTTTCTAAAAATAGTTCACCTACATTTAAAAAGAAGTATATTCTTTGTTTAAATTTCACTAAGTACAACAATTAGCTATAAATTCAACTTTTCTATTAAATTTTCTGTCTGTATATTACCTACTCGATTTGTCAGAAGCTGAAAAAATGTGTATTACGTTCTACTATAATTATATTTGTATTCATTGCTCTCTATGTTTCTAGTATTTTCTACTTTATATCCTGATTTGTATTCCTATCAGATATCTATGTAGTTCAGTTCATTCAGGTTTATGACTTCTTTTTCCATAGGGTGGGTTGTACTTTTTATCAATGACCCAAAACACCCATTTTGATTCTTCATTCTGCTCCACAGGTTTTGGAGTGTTTGTAAATTCCCCCCAGATTCTAACAATAGGATGGCTACCATCTTATCTTTCAGTAGTTGCTACAGAGGTTTCATTTTATTCTGAGCCTCTGGATACATGTTTTTCATGGGAATTTAGAAGAGGCTAGGTCAGGTTTAATTTAGAACAGAAACCATCCCAGAACAAAAACATACTGAGTGTGCACAGTCTACCAATCTCTACGCTGAGCACTTGACCTACGTTCGCCCAGTTTAAACATCACAGTAACTTTATTAGATGGAGAAGCCCACTTCTAACATCTGCTGGCGTGGTCCAGAGTACGAGTGAAGGGGTCTTTCTCACACCCAGCCTCTGTCCCACACCACAGGCATCTCACATGTGTGCAGACACCACAGCCCCTCACATCCCAATTCCGTCCATTTCAACCCCCTCTTCTTACCCCTTGCCTTGATGGCAGCATTAGGACACCATTGTCTACCCTCTGAAGGTAGATTTGAGAAAGGCAAGCCCTGCTGTTTTGGTCCAGGGTACCCAGAATGTGGAGAGGCACAGGCACTGGGAGAGTGGCCATGTCCCCTTGGACCCACAGACTCTGAGTCACATGGGAAGACAAGGTCAGAGAAAGGACAGAGCAGGGTCCGCTAAGGTGGGATGGGACAGTGTGTCAGGATCAGCAAGGCCAGGGTGCCCAGGTCTAAGGGCAGTATTGGAAGTAAAGATTGTCCCCTGCAAGTTCCAGAGACTGGCCTTGAGCCTGTATTTGTCCAATCCTAAACCCACGCTACTTATCTTTAACTTATGTGCATTATAGGGGTACCGTGGTTTCAGACGATGGGCTATGGTGTTCTGGAGAGGACTTGGAGCTTCTTGAAGTTAAAAAGGAAGAAGTTTAAGCATAGATAACTTCTCCTCCTCAGAATGGTTGCATTATTTTGCCAAAGAAGAAACCTGAGCTACTGAATCTGCTTTCATCAGAATTAGCCTTACCTAACCCACTTAGAGGTCCCCCTAGGAATGTAGATTTTAGGTGGACTCAGAAGTGTCCCCATCACCTTTTGTGTCAGAAAACATGACTGGACATAGAAACACAAGGGTGCTGCACTGCCATGCAACACTTCCTTGTAAATCTCCAGGGTACCTGGGAGGGGCAGGAATTCCTTGTCCTGTGGGGCCAATTTCCTACAGCAAAAAATGATTCTAAATAGGTTTGCCGACAGCGTCTCACAAGGGAGCCTGGCACAGAGCATGGGCTCCAGCAGGACCTTCTTAGCCTGAAAGATGTACCATAACTTCTCTTTTGTGAGTAACAGCAGTGCCCTGGTGCGTCACTCAGCATTTCGCATGTAACGATGAATGGCTCATTAGCTCCCTCCTCTTCAGAGCTGTGTGTAAAGGATTCCTCCTTCAGCCTGTGTTCATTTAACTTTTTCCCTCTTTTCTTCACTAAGTTGGTTTTTTCTTTCATCTTCATTCAGATGTCTTAAAAAAAAGTCATCCTGTACTCTTGTCATTCTAAAGTCACCACAATTTCTTCATTCTTATTGTTTAATAAAGCCAGTTTCCTTTTGGTGGGTGTTTCCTCTCATTCCATTTATAAAATACTCATCTCTTCTGCTCACCTGGCCTTTAGGTGATAGGGCAACGTTTGCCGCTATCCGTTGACCTGGCCTTTTCATTGTGGGCATCTTTTCCACTTGTGACTGCAAAACACTTTATCACACACAAAGTATGTCATACATTTTAGGTGGAGACAACTGAAGATTGTGATAGAGGCTGGAGGGAGGCTTTTGTTTGTTTTAGCCAAGATGGTCAGGAGCAGAAGACCTCAGGGTGTGCGTGCAAGCATCCAAAAACGCCTACAAAGACTGAAAAACCAGCTCCAACAGACCAGCACACCTTTGTGGTTAAGGGGATCAGAGAGAATGGAGGAGCGCAAAAATGCCAATGAGAGAGTTGCTTTTGTTTTTGTCTTCTTACCGGATATACAAATTACTAATGATGAGCAACTCTACAAGCAAATCTTTTAATCATGCCTTTTTCTCACTACCAGTGATGACTGCAGCGTTGGCAGCTCTCCCAGAATGGCACATGTGTGGGTTCCTCTATTGTATAGTGAGCAGTGGCTATCGCCTACTATCTGATGTAGCAGAGCTCTTTTTCAATTGAGGAAATTATTATTTTATCAGACACGGTTTGTTCCATTCTGAATGGTTTTTTTTTTGCTCTTGGCTGATTTAATGGATTCGAGTAACCCAGGACACTAAAAACCTAAGCCGTGAAGAGATTTAGAACTGCTTTCTTTTTAAAGACCTTCAAAAGATTCACTTAGAATTACCTACTTTAAAGATTCAAAAAAAAAAAAATGAAAGCTAAATTTAAAAAGTACATGTGTGGTAGAAATTCTTGTGATACAAACGTCATTTCTGTAATGACTTTCATCTGCATTTTCTTCCGCCTAACTATACATGGATTCCTTGATAAACTATTTTTAAATTAAGAGAATTTAGTAATTACACACAGGGTTTTTTCCTTCCTATTTAGAAAAATCATTATAATCCAAAATAATCAGAAAAAATAACCCAACAAATAAAATTGACACACTTTCTTCAAGATAAACGTTACTTCTCTGATATCTTTAACAATTAATGTGACATATTTTATAGTTCACATTCATTTATATTAAGCTGAGGATTTTGAATCTTTTAAAATTATACTTTGTTCACTCTTATTGATAATGACTGTCATTTTCTTCCCCAAATATCATTAGGGTTTAAAGTTTATGGATTGAGAGAGGGCTTTTCTCCATTTGAGAGCATCAAAATCTGAGAGAAGGAATATTGTATTCCTCTTCATCTGCCTCCCATGCCACCTGTCTCGTAGTGTGTGATCAGTAAGTACTTTTTTGAAATCCATGAAATTGAAAATCAACTTTAAGGTCTCAAAAGTTGCCGCTTGTGAATATCAGGCTAAAACAAAAATAAGATAAACAAGGTCCTACTGTATAGCACAGGGAACTATATTCAATATCCTTGATAAGCCACAATGGAAAAGAATATGAAAAAGAACGTGTATATACGTATAGCTGAATCGCTTTGCTGTACAGCAGAAATTAACACAACATTGTAAATCAACTATACATCAATAAAATAAATTTTTAAAAAAAGAAACAGGGCTTCCCTGGTGGCGCAGTGGTTGAGAGTCCGCCTGCCGCTGCAGGGGGCACGGGTTCGTGCCCCGGTCCAGGAAGATCCCACATGCCGCGAAGCGGCTGGGCCCGTGAGCCATGGCCCGCTGAGCCTGCGCGTCCGGAGCTTGTGCTCCGCGACGGGAGAGGCCACAACAGTGAGAGGCCCGCGTACCGAAAAAAAAAGAAACAAAAAGAAAACTCCACTCTCCCTATGACTATGTAAATCTAACTACCTAATGCCACCAAAGTATGTTTAACATCTTAAACACCTAAGTTATTATTAAGGTATAACTCAGATACCAGAGGAATACAATGCATGGCAAAAATAAAACCTCACTAATTTAAACCAATTATGCTGCTGGCCACCTTGACTTAGCAAAATGACTGATTCTTTTAATATAGTCGTTCTAATTTGTTCAGCATCTGCATCTGCTGGCCTTCAGGATTCAATAGTTAGAAAATATAACTTCCTAACTTTTAGAATGTTGTTGATTTGGATATATCTAGAAAACAACATTGGTTTAATGAATAAAATAATACCTCTTTTATGCAGTATTATCAGAAATAAGACATTCCAATTTTATTTACTTTGGCCATTTTTGGAAGAAATCTTCCGAAATCTAAAGTGACCTACCTATATCTAAAAACACTGACCTCATAGAAACAGAGACTAGAATGGTGATTGCGGGGGGCTCAACAGTGGCGTAAATGGGGAGATGTTGGTCAAAGGGTATAAACTTTCATTTATAAGATGAATAAGTTCTGGAGAGCTAACGAACAGTATCATAACTATAGTTAACAATACTGTATTGTATACTTGAAAGTTTCTATAAAAATAGAACTTCAGTGGTCTCACCATAACAACAACAACGGCACGGTAATTATGTGAGGTGAAGCATGCATTAACCAACCCTACTGTGGTAAACATTTCTCAATACATCCGTGTATCAAATCATAACACTCTATACCTTAAACTTTCAATACGTTATGTGCCAACTATATCTCAATAAAACTGACAAAAATTCAGTCCTGAAAAAAATATATTTTTTTAAAATAAAGTGACCTACATACTCCCCACCGTTGTTAAGTAAACATAATTTAAGTTTCTTGACGCCTCAGGGATATCCTTACGAGCACCCACCACTAAACAATGAAGTAGGTAGGCTGCTTCCCCCTCACATAACACCATGCCTTTGTGTGAGGTTGTACAGATCACAAAGCTTTTATGCACACAACATTCCACTTGATATAGATTAAGTGGTCCCAGACTGCCCCATTTTTTGAGTTCCTGTAGCAGTTTTTCTGCTTCTTAACTCACTCAGGTGGTTGACTGTTACTTCTTGCTGGTAAGTGTCTCCTTTGGATTCCTCCTTAGCAACTCCTGACTGCCAGCCTCCAGTTTCACATAAGTTGGGAAACTAGAAAGTCAGGTTTGTTCAAACTCTCTAAAATAAACTTTGAGTTGGAGAGAAGGTTTGAGAAATCCTACAAATATTCATAATGTTCATTAGCTTTCATGCACGGATTTTCTGATATCCTTTGGGACTTCGCAAAGTTAATGTCCTTGAGGCTATTAATCGTAATCCATCCATCCATCCTTCCAACATATATTTGTTGAGTGCTTCCCAGAGCCAGAAACTATACTACAGAAGAGGATGACAGTGGCTAATACAGCAAACATGGTCCTTTTGCTCCAATGGAGTTTACGATTTAGTTGGGGAGAATGGCAATAAACAAGTAAACAAGCAAATAAACACTTAACCACCACCGTGGTATGAGTGTTCTCACTGTGACTGTAGCAACCACACATCCCCAACCTGATCCGTATAGTATAATTACCTTCTATTTATATTGCGTAGTACTTCATGCCATTTTCACTTATTTTATTTCATGTTAGCAGAAAAGTTAGGGAGTAAAACCCTGTGACAAAGGAGAAACTGAGGTTAGGAGAGTTTTACATGATCAGTGGTCCAACCAGGGCTTGAACAAAGGAAGTCTACCCTCCACGTCCATCTTGGGTTCTTTCCACTAAATGAGAGGACATTGCTTGGGATAAGTGCTACAGAGGAGCTATATCTTTCTCACCCTCCCTAGGTTTTATCACCTACAATGTCCTCTACAATCTTCTGAGGCTTTTCATCTATAAGCCAACAAGTCTGTGGGGTTTTTTTTCCCCACATCTACCCAGCAAGTTATTTAACACCCTTTACAAAATCACCCAATAAATTCTTATGGTGGTAAGTAAGAATAGGTTCTCGTGGGAACCTGGAAGGGCAAGGAGGTGAAGGAAAGCTTAGTGCCATTTGAAAAAAGATGGTAAGGTACTTTATTTCTGAATACCACAACGGAGAGATAGCAGAGGAAAAGGGAAGAGGACAAGGATTGGGGCTTTGAAAGTCTTGAGTATTAATAGGTAATAGAAAGTACAGTACTGAAGAAAGACCCCGTGAATGTGTGGGCTGAGTTATATAAAGAGGCAGAGACCCTGGTGTCCCTAAGACCCAGCTCAGAGGGGTGAAGACAGAGAGATCTAAAATTGCACCAGCAAAAGGATTTAGGAGAACTTCAGACACCCAGTTCAGCAAAGGGAATGAAACTCAAATTGTAGAGTGGCGTGGGTGAAATTAAATATTAGGAAATATTGGGATTATAATAATTCGACAAGTTTTTTTTTTATTTCATGACAAATCTAACATCCAGTCCATTGGTTGAAGGCTGCTATTTCTATATGATATTTTACCATGACTTTACTTTTAATTCATGCTTTTGCTTTTTTTTATTTTTTATTTTTTTTTGCAGTACGCGGGCCTCTCACTGCTGTGGCCTCTCTTGTTGCGGAGCACAGGCTCCGGATGCGCAGGCTCAGCGGCCATGGCTCATGGGCCCAGCCACTCCGCGGCATGTGGGATCTTCCCGGACCGGGGCACGAACCCGCGTCCCCTGCATTGGCAGGCAGACTCTCAACCACTGCGCCACCCGGGAAGCCCCCATGCTTTTGCTTTTAATCAATTTTTAATAATGGGTTTTAATTTTCTTCCTACTCAAGAGTCTACTTTGACTTACTCTAATGATTTTTTGTGATTATATACATAATAATCAGCAAACCTGCTCTGTGGCCTTTATTACCCAGACTCTCTGCCCTCCTTAAGGTTAAGCTCATCAATAATTCGCTAGTACGGTACTTTTTTCAGTGAAACTATCATTTTATCTTTGCATTTATATGTCATTCCCTTTAAAAGTTAAAAGTAGACATTGCTATGTTAAGTATGCAGAAAGTCAGCTTTTGGAGCATGACAGGAAGAGAATATAGTTTACAGCTTTAATATATATTTAAACTTTTTATAGCATTGCTATACTAATATTGAGATAATTAATAAGTATTTGTTGACTTGGACACTATGACTACATAGTTCTTTTTGTTTGCTGGTTTGTTTTTGCCTCTTTGTTGCTAGTGTGGGGCTGTCAGAAACATCACATACAGCTCACTCTTTTAAAATAGTGTAAGTTGGGGAACGTTTTTAGTCTTTTTAAAAGATAGTCAACAGAAGAATCTTGGTCTGCTGAATTCTAGTCTCTACTCTTTTTCAAGTTCCTATATAAGCTAAATTCTTCTCATACAGAATTTACTATTCTATTTATGAAACTATTAGATTCTACAACAACCCCATTAAATAAATAAAAAGAGAAGTATCCTTATTTCAGACAGGAGGGCTTTAAAGAAAATAAAGTAAGATAACCACTACAATGACCCAGTCATCTGTTGTCTGTAAGCCACATTGATAAACACACTCAGCATTTCCCTTGCTCCGACCCAAAGGCCCTAAAGGAACCTTCCAATATTTTCCCCTGTCATTCACGTAATCTGACCAATTCTCAGAACCATACCAGAGCTGAGGATGCCCTTGTTCAGAATAAAAACAAAAGTGGAAGAAGAACTTAGAACCATCTACTAGTTGGTTTGAGCTTTTTAAAAGCTCAAATGCTACCACTCAGACTTACCATCACACGTCTAGAGATATTCAGAGGTCTGTCCCTGCTAATGACAGACAATTGAAACCAAAAGAAATCTACAAACATGTGAATGGCATGCTTTCTTTTCCCTAAATGATGTCTCAACATCCAACTTGCCTCGGTCATTCCCCACTCATTTCCTAGGCTCAACCAGGGAAATCCACCGAATGGCAAGTTATCTGGCAAACTGTTTATCTAGTCTGCTAATAAAATGGATCAACAATATCCACTGCTCTTTTAAAAACATGGAGATACACACACACACACACACACACATGTACATACACACATATACACATGTATCACCATATCCTCAAAATTATTCATCAACATGTTTCATGTTGATTTTTTGAGAGAAAGATATTTAATCAATAAAGCAAATAACAAATAACAAAAACTGAAAAAGGCAGAACACACTAATCATTTTTCTTTGTGACACCCATACAGACAACATTTATGAAAACAACCATTCTTACAGCATGGAAACAAGGTGATTAGGAACCCTGGAGTTGGTCTGGGTCCTCCTAGAATATTTGCATGACCGAGAGTTACTGCTGCTTCATTTATAAAATGGAACTGGTAATACTTACTCACTCTGCACTTCACATCTTTAACTTCCTTTGTGGTGAAGGCTGATATACATATTTCCACACTGTATAAAAAGATAGTCCCTCCGTTGACACTGGAAAACAGCTGCAGTAACTTCTCAGGTATCACCACCTACCACTACAAATCTCTGAAATAAGAAATGGACTAGACCACCTGAAATAAACCAGAGAGGTGGCATTCATTTTAAGCCACCACAACCGGCAGGCCAAGAGTTAAGAACAGTATGGCCATTAGCATTAAGAATCACCTGCAATAAAAATTTAGGTTTGCATGAGTTGTAGGAAGGTAGGAATGAGGAAAACAGGACATTTTCCTCCCTCAGGTTGAGGGCTAGGACACTTCAAATTTTCAGTAATATGTTAATAAACTTCAAAAAGAATTGCAAATATTTCCCACACCTATCCAGGAGAATATTCACCTCTAGAGTAAAACTGAACATTTTAAAACATAAATTTTAAACTCACCCACTCTAAGAGTTCTAGCAGATGTTCCTGGGAACCTGAAATCAAAAGAATTTGAGAACTATTATGAACGATACAAAATCACAAATTCCTGTATTTAATTCAGGAAGCAAGAAAAGTCATGGACATTTTCCCTAATTTTTAAAAGAAAAAAATGAGTTAGCTTTCGGTGATTAAGCACATTCTCTATTTCATGGTTTATGACACTTGTTACTTAGAATAATTGGGAAAATTGAGCAATTCAGTAGCATGTTTGATGAATATTTTAATGTAAGGCTATACCTTCCAGTCAGTGTAATAGTATCTTAATATACTTAATACTGTATAATGAAATCTTGAAGTAATCTATTGCTCTGAAATGCATGGTTATTAAACAGCAGTGAGTTAAATATATACAAATGAATTTTAAAATATAGTATTTATTTTTCAGTTTACTAGAGAAAAGATATTTTTTCCACCAGGACCCACCAGGCTGCTTTATATAACCCCCAAACTCCCCACCCCGACCTATTCCACCCGCCTGAGCTATACTAAAATTTTGCAAAGCCTTGCATTGTTCTCCCTGACACCGGATCAGCCGACACAAAAAAGCAACTGGCAACTCAAAAGCAATCCGGTGATAGAGCCTGGTGCTCTCTAATCAAGGGCAAAAGGTCACTTCCGAACAACTGGGCAATAAAAGATTATTCCTAGCAACAAAACAGTGAGGCCCAGGGGTGCGGGGTAGAAAGTGGGGAGGGGCCGTGGAGGAAGGAGGGCAAAAGGGCTCCTGTCTGTGAGAGGAAGTGCATTGACTCAAGGCAGCAGACGGGAACCATCTGGCTCCTTTCGAGGTCTGTTCTTAAAGACAAGAGAGAAAGTCCCCTTTAAAGGGGCCAGTGACTCTGGGCCGTGCGATTCTAACTTTTTAATAGAATAAAACCAGCTTTCTCAGGCATAGAAAAATCAGAGAGAGAGAGAGAAAGGTGGGGAAGGAGGGAAGAAATCTTTTTCCAAACAGAAGGATACCTCTCCACAAATGCTAACTAGAGAATGCATTGCTTTTCACCTCATATCAGTAAATAAACCCTCTTGATAACTACTAAGCAGATGATCCAGCAACTGGTGTTTAATTATTATTTGAAGTTAACCTGAAGTTAAAGCACACACCCAGAGACACATCGTTCGTAAAAGTATATCAAATCCTTTTTTAATGGAACAGTTGTACTAATGTCTTCCTCTGCCCTCCCAGGACCACTAAATTCTTCCTCCTTCTACCTTACTACTCCCTCCCTTCTTCCCAGCCTCTCCCATCTATAGCCTTCTCCCTTGTTCTTGTTGAAGCACCTTGGAAAGGGTGCAAAGAAAGTCGAGAGCCCTATTACATTCAGCCTAGATGCCTTGGTCCGAGGAAAGCTAGAATTACAGTGTACCCTATTTTCCCACCATCCAAAAGAGTCAGTACCAAGTCAACTATGTCCTCAATTCCCTCATCTGTGATTTTTTTTTTTTTCTTTTAACCACTGAGTAATTACCAACTGAAATAGAAAGCGCCCAGGCTGAGTGACCAGGGCTAGCTGTGTGGCTGCAAACATGAGATCCTAATTACAGTAATTCAAAATCCACAGGACAGGAAGCCTAATCATTTTTAGGCTTTTTTTTTTTTTTTTTTTTGGAGGGGTGCAGCATGTCTAACAGACCAGCTGATCTGAAACATTTCAGGGTGGGCCTCAGGATGACATTCATATTTCTAAATGTGAACATCTTTTCAAAATGGCTGTGTCCAAGAATCGGGGTCTGGAATAAATGTCTGCCAACCACTCCAGCAGTCGTGTTAGGAAGAAAATTGAGCATTTAAATGTCTATTTCTCCTAAGACAGCTAACCCTTGGTCCCAAGAGAACACATTGAGAAACTGGTCTACAGAGGAAATTTCGTGTAAGTAGGAAACAGAAACGTAGATAAGAAAATTGGAACTTGCTTTTTGACGTGCACATAAGCAGGAGAAAAATATTACAAAGAAATATTGAAATGACATTATAAAAAAATTTTAACACAAAGATATATTTATGAAGATTTCCTCTCAAGAAGAATACCATAAGATAATTGAAATGCCATATTGTACATAAATAAGTAACAATGACGACGATGATGATGTTGGTGGTGGTAGTTATCAGCAACTCTTATTAACTGTCCACTGCACATTGACCTCTGAACAGTAGGTATAATGGGATTGCCACAGAAAGTTACCCGGGGTCTCTTCTTCAAGAAGCTTATAAGCTAAAAGTGGGTGCCATAGACCCACTTGGGGTCTATAAATAAATAAGCCTAATACTAATTGTTCCTTAATGCTTAAGGGACACTGGAATAAAATATACACTGGATTAGGCCAGATTCCTTTGAGGAAGACCTTTGAGATGAATTTCAAACAGAATTTTAAAGCAGGGTAAACACATGCTTTGGCAGAGTGAAGAAGACATTGGTCTTTTCTAGCCAAGGATGTTTAAAGGGGGAATGACAAAATCTGAGAATGGTCAACTGGAGGTGATGCTCTGAACTAAAGAGATATGGTAGATGATGACAGTTCAGAGAGGGAGGACCTGTGGGAGAGGTGGGCACCCAGAAGTGTCTTGTTTAAAACTCATGGGCTTCAAAGGCAAATCAAAACCAGAACACAGGGCTTCCCTGGTGGCGCAGTGGTTGAGAGTCCGCCTGCCTATGCAGGGGACGCGGGTTCGTGCCCGGGTCCGGGAAGATTCCACATGCTGCGGAGCGGCTGGGCCCGTGAGCCATGGCCGCTGAGCCTGCACATCCGGAGCCTGTGCTCCGCAACGGGAGACACCACAACAGTGAGAGGCCCACGTACCGCAAAAAAAAAACCCACAAAAAAACAAAAAATAAAACAGAACACACCCATCAAGATGGATTTTTTTTTTTTTTAATTAAAAGTGTCGGTGGGAATGTGGAGAAATTGGAACCTTTATGCACTACTGGTAGGGAAGTAAAATGGTGCAGACACTGTAGATAAAAGTGTGGTAGTTCCTCAAAAAATTAAACATAGAATTACCACATGATCTATCTATTCAGCTTCTGGGTGTACACCCAAAATAATTAAAATGAAGGGATTCAAACAGGATTTTGTACATCCATGTTCATAGCAGAGTATAACGTTTGCATTTGGAATGACGAAAAACTTCTGGAAATGGATAGTGGTAATGATTGCACAGAAATGCAAATGTACCTAATGCCACTGAACTGTACACTTAAAATGGTTAAACTGATAAGTTTTACGTTATGTATATTTTACCACAGTAAAAAAGTGCGTTAAGATAGAATTTTTTTAAAAAAAGATGATCTTCATTGAAAAGCCATCTGAGCATGGCCAAGGGCACTTACACTTTGAGACCCAATTTCCTCAACTGTAGAACAGGGAGATGACATCCACAATCTAGGTTTATAAATACAAGAAATAATGTAAAGTGCCTACCTCTTGGAATATGAACTAACTAGTATTCTTGGTTGCAAGAAATGGAACCACAAATGATGTAGCTTAGGGAATTTATTGGCTTATTGAAGCAAACTGCTAGAGGGAGAAGGCTGGAAGTTGGTCCTAGGAGCAATGGAAACTAAAAACTCCAGTGCAGTCAGGTTCTTCTAATTTGGCTTGTCATTTCTGCATGGTAATTTCTCTGCTGGAGACTATGACTAAAGGGATTCCAGGCATACATTCTTACACCTTCACAACTGGACAAAAAAAGAGGTTTTCCTTTGGTCCTGCTTGAAAGACGCTGATTGGACTATCCTTGGTCACATGCTCATCCCCTGGACCAATCACTGGGGGTAGGGAAGTGAAAAGTCCCCATTAAAACACAAATTAAACAGGGAGGATGGAGATTGCCACTGGGAGAGTAGGTGTGAGCAAAGTAGCCATCTGATTGGGTGACTATAACAGCAAACTCAAGAAATGGTAAGCCAGATTTTATACACAACATAAACAGAAGCCACCTTAGATCTCTGAGCAGAGAAATGGTCATTTTATCTAAGAAATATGCATTTTGTGTTATTTTGAACTAATCGATTAATTCAGTTGCTCATTTATTAACACTATCCTGAGGTACATTACTATATATAGGATAATTTTCTGAATAACTGAAATCGACTCTCCCAAGTATTAAGATTTTTATTTTATCTAAAATATATTATATATATATATTATATTCTTTTTATGATGAAATATAAAGACACATTTTTTTGTAAATTGAAGATCACTTGTTGTGAAAATAAAACATCATACTGTGTTGTAATACGCCAATACTCTCAGGAACAGTTTTGGTGCTTAGAACTGCTTAAATCCTTCACTCAAGGCCCAGACGGCATCTTTCGATCAACAGTTGTTACTTCTCTCTATTCTCATTTTTCTGCTTCAAAAAATCCCTTCCTTCCTATCATCCTTCATCCTGCTTCTAATTGCTGAGTATTAACCATCCAGATAATCAGTGACTATGAGTAAAATAAGACTTTCAGGGTACATTTTATAGGGAAAAATGGATTGGCTTTGCGCCAAAGAATTATTATAGGTGTTCAAGGATTTGTTCTTCAGGTTCACAGAAGTGTTTTAGAAAATTAGAAGCCAACCTCTGCCTGAAATCCTGCTACTTCAGAACACTGAGTCAAGAAGTACTAAACCTTATGGTGGAATCAAAGATCACTGAGGCATTGAAAGTTTCTAATCTAGTTACTGAAACACATTTCATGAAAATTAACTGTGTAGAGAATATCATCAAGTTTTAAACTTGTGTATATAATAAGGATTCAGAAGAAATATGTTAGAATATTTGCAAAGCGAGTTTATTTGGCCCAGGATATGTTGGTTATTGAATTTCTCAACTAGATTTTCTGAAGAAGTATCAACCAGATTAAGAAAATCTTGACACTATGATCTTAAAGTCACTGTCAAAGTAGCTACTGAAATAGAGAAATCTCTTACAGTCAGTACAGCAATCCCTACTGACAGTTATCGATTTCTACAATTTCTCTTTAAGGGAACTTTGATTCTGCTGTCGATCAAACTACTGATGGTCGTGGCAACAACAATGTATCTAAGGGAAAGACCTAGAAGGATCCTGAAGAACGTGCGTGCTCTCTTCACCTGTTTCACCTGTGAACATAATGTACACAGTCTAGTATTTTCAGTAGCAAGTGCTCAAATACCTAAAGAGTCAAATCAGTGATTGCACATTCTGAAAAGAGGAACTGCATGTTGAATGGAAGGTTAAGGAGGACAGGAGAAATCCAAAAGAGCTCTCTTTCTTGTTTGCTCCTTCTGAAAGCCTAGTGGGCATCTGAAATATCGTTTTGGCATGTGATTAAAAGGAGAAATAAGTGATAAAACATCGAAATTAACCCATAGGCCAAAATCATGCAGTTCCTACATAAACTAACTGCCTGCCGTCCTAAGAGGGAAAACCCACAGATAAAATCTGTGCCCCCGGGACTTCCCTGGTAGCATAGTGGTTAAGAATACGCCTGACAATGCAGGGGACACGGGTTCGATCCCTGGTCCGGGAAGATCCCACGTGCCGCAGAGCAACTAAGCCCACAAGCCACGACTACCGAAGCCACAACAACAGAGAAGCCGCTGCAATGAGAATCCCGCGCACTGCAATGAAGAGTAGCCCCCGCTTGCCACAACTAGAGAAAGCCCAAGCAAAGAAACGAAGACCCAATGCAGCCAAAAATAAAAATATATATATATAAATAAATAAACTTAAAAAAAAAAAACCTGTGCTCCTGCCAAGGCGTTAAGTCTCTACAGCTATGTAAACTGCAAAGAGTTTGCAAAGGAACAAATCCAGGACATAACCCCTTGAGAACAACAAAAGGGATGCTTGTCCAGACATTCACATCGCATCACGCCACTTCACAACTTACAATGAATCTAGAAAAAGAGGCATGATTTTGGCATGGCCCGGTCCTGTTACTCTCATTCCATAAGACAAGGCAAGCATATCCTTGTTTTCTGGTTTACATTTTACCTACTTGAATCCACCTAGTGAGACACTGACAAACCTGTTAAACCAAACTAAGCCAATCAATGCAGAGCAGCCAAATAACTTACAACATCCTAAAAAAAAAAAAAAAGGAACAAAATACTATTTTGCTATAAGCTGCAAAACTTATTAGCAATCAATCAAGGCCTGATACTCAATGTTAGGGGCTTATCTAAGCACCTTTTTCTTTCCTTCCCCCTGTTATCTCACTGATAACTGGCTTCTAGTATAGAGTCTGAAGAACTTTTGTTGCGTTTCCTGTGTATTCAGATCACACTGCTCTAGCTTAAGTTGTAAGATATTTTACTACGGCACAAATACTTAAACCCAAACCTCTTGCAGTGAGAAACAAGAATTTTGTAGATAAAAACAGAGAGAGAGAGAGAGAGAGAGAGAGAGAGGGAGGGAGGGAGGGAGGGAGGGAGGGAGGGAGGGAGAGAGAGGCTGGCTAGATAGGTAGATAGACTAACAGACAGCTGATCAATGTGCCTTTGGCCACCATGAGATTTAGGGTATAATCTTCCACTCCTAGATCTTCCATATTTACCCATCAGACCAAATATTTTTAACCTGTGCATTTAAAATAGCTGCTATATGGAAAGAGGCATATCTGACACTCACAACATTAATAAAACAGTCTCTAAAGTGTCAAAACATGTCCATTTCATGAAATTTGTTCCCCTGGCATTCTTTTTTCTTTTTAAATAAATTCATTTATTTATTTTTGGCTGTGTTGGGTCTTCACTGCTGCACGTGGGCTTTCTCTAGCTGCCGTGAGCGGGGGCTACTCATTGCAGTGTCTTCTCTTTTTGTGAAGCACGGGCTCTAGGCGCACGGGCTTCAGTTGTTGTGGCATGTGGGCTCAGCAGTTGTGGCTCGTAGGCTCTAGAGCGCAGGCTCAGTAGTTGTGATGCACGGGCTTACTTGCTCCGTGGCATGTGGGATCTTCCTGGACCAGGGATCGAACCCGTGTCCCCTGCATTGGCAGGAGGATTCTCAACGACTGCGCCACCAGGGAAGCCCTCCCCTGGCATTCTTGAGTTTGTCTAAATTTTGCCAGATTTAATACAATTTTAGTTTCAGGTTTGTATACATTTAGACTCAAATTCTTCTACCACAGGTAAACTTGGGAAAATTTACCCCACTACCTATATGTGCAATGTAAAATAGTAAAGGACACAGCAAATTATAAGATTTTTAAAAATGTAATATAAGAGATTTATTGTATACTATTTATTCTTATTTCCTTGAATCTGTTATTCAGAGAATTAGAGGAGAATTCAGAAGACTGAAGTCACATCTTTTATCCCACAAGCTTTTTTCCTGCCATCTCCTCTTTGGCCTCTCTAAGTACTTACACTGATGAAACTATGGGAGGAAAAATATATTATTCACCATCTTAATACTTTAGCAATGCAAAAAACATGCAGCTCAACCATCTTTCTCTTGCTAAATAGTGAAAATAAAGATTAGTTATATATGGCCCAAAGTCACTGGCGAGGAGCTTATAAGCTAGTTAGAGAGTCGGAACTAACCTACAGTAAGCAACACATTGCTGACTGAAAGCAATCCATTTGCTTTGGAAGTCAGGAGCCTTGGTAAGGCTGGCAATCTCTTATGAAAGTTACAGAGCTGCCTAATGGATGTTTGCTATAAAGCCACTGCCCAACTTTGCATGCAGCTAAGTCACTGAAGTACCTGCAGACCAAGGAATCCTTATTGTAACGTTTGAAGAATTATCTTCTATCCAGAAACCATACTGTATTAATCAGCTAGGGCTGCCATAGCAAAATACCACAGATTAGGTGGCTTACACAACACAAATGTATGGTCTCACAGTTCTGGAAGTTAGAAGTCCAAGATCAAGGTGTGGCAGGGTTGGTTTCTGGTGAGACCTCTCTTCCTGGTTTGTAGATGGCCGCCTTCTCACTATGTCCTCACATGGCCTTTCCTTTCATACAGTCATATTGGGGGTTAGAACTTCAACATATGAATTTGGGGGGAATACAATTCAGTCCATAACACACACCTTACGTTTAGAGAGTTATGGAAGACTACCACCATCAAAAGATTACGACTTGCAGGCTTCCCTGGTGGCGCAGTGGTTGAGAGTCCGCCTGCCGATGCAGGGGACATGGGTTCGTGCCCCGGTTCAGGAAGATCCCACATGCCGCGGAGCGGCTGGGCCCGTGAGCCATGGCCGCTGAGCCTGCGCGTCCGGAGCCTGTGCTCCGCAACGGGAGACGCCACAACAGTGAGAGGCCTGCGTACTGCAAAAAAAAAAAAGATTATGACTTGGTCCACAAAGTTTAGGCCCTTGTAAATTTCCTGGGGGGGGAAAAGAAATCAGTTCCCTTCACCAAAATATGGCTTAGTTTTATATCTCTGGCTTTTATTGAAGTTTGCTATGAGAAATAACTACAGGAACTCTTTCTACCTTTTTGTGAGGATACTGTCCATTCCCCAAATTCAATTCCCTCTACATAAACTCTGTGTGAGAATTGTCTTTTAGAGTTTAGTGCCAGGGGCAAAAATTGTCCTCCACGAGAACTACCTATAATTCCTAAAAATCTCAAGCATCTCAAACTACAATTTTTTCACTTTTTCTTCTAGTCTGAAAGGAAACTTTGGATCATATTGGAAGCTCAAACATAGCAAATTTATTAACTGCTTATACTTGTAATCATCCTCTTACATTTTTTGCTTTTTAATCCTGATTCCCTTATTTCTTTTTTTAGTAACAATTCTTTTACTATGTTTTTTAGCTGGCTCAAAAATACCTTTTTATGAACAAAGATAGTGTTTAAACACATTAAAGTAAACCCCTGGTACTACAATTATCTTTGTAAGATTAAACTGGATTTTTTTGGCGGGGGGGGTGGTGTACGTGGGCCTCTCACTGTTGTGGCCTCTCCCGTTGCGGAGCACAGGCTCCGGACGCGCAGGCTCAGCGGCCATGACTCACGGGCCCAGTCGCTCCGCGGCATGTGGGATCTTCCTGGACCGGGGCACGAACCTGTGTCCCCTGCATCAGCAGGCGGACTCTCAACCACTGCACCGCCAGGGAAGCCCTAAACCAGATTTTTAAAAAATCAGATGGCAGCTATTGAATTCTGTGAAAAAAATACCTGGAAAATTAAAAACAGAGTCACCACCAAAAAAGAGAATCCTGATTGCCCCTTAGGTTTTCACTCACCATACCCAGAAAAATGAATACCTAGCAATGAATATGAAAATAAAACTTTAAAAGTAGAAAAGCTCATTTAAAAGTGGAAGATAAAGCTCCCAACAGAGTAAATGGATAATTTTGAGCCATTATATGTAAATTAACTTTCATACTGTTTGGTAGTTTTTAAAGTGAACCTTTATCTTAGCTAATAGTAGTTGCTAGGAGATAAGCCCTACCCTGTGGTTGATGTGAGCCCACTGTTTTTTTGCCCTGGACCTCTATCAGAGGTAGTCCACTGCTGGATGATGCAGTTTAAAGATTAAACAAAAGCAACAGCAGAGCACCCAGCAGGCAAAGGACAGATGCCCCTTCTGAGTCTGCCCATGTGCTAGGATATGACTTCAAGGCCTCTTGCTGATAAGATTAATGCCTAAGAAAAAGCTGAGCTTTTTAAGGTTTAGAAAGAAACTGTAGTTTCTGGAAAGGGAGCTTGTGAAAGGAGAGGTCAAAGAAATCAGAAACAAAAATACTTAGTTCTTTTATTATGGTACAAAAATAGTGCCTTCAAATATCATGTTGCACTATGTTGTACAAATGTTTTGCACATGCTGTGTAAAAATCCAGAGGATGCAATTACAGAATGTCAGCAACATGTGTTAAGCTAATATTTAAAATCTATCAATCATGTATGGATGTCAGAAAACAATATGCTCTGGGATCTGTTGAACAAAAGGAAACTAATGCAAAAAACTGGATAAGGTCTTCCAGAAATTCTACACAAATAGGAGAGACCTCCATAAAAACTCTGTCTTATATTGTGGTCTCAATTGAATGAGAAAAAAAATTAAAGTAACTTACATTCTGATAGGGAAGTGTTAGGAGGTCTCTGGAAAAACAAGTTTTTACAAAGTAGGGGAAAAAGACTGGGCTAAACCATGTATGGAAAATTAGACCAAGATGGAGACTGAGCACAAGCCTCTACCTTCCCCATCTAAAGCCTCTGAAAGGATAGGAGAGATCGTATGGGAGGGAATAACTCCTGAAGAATATTAGAAAACAAGAAAGGGTACAATTAGTAGAATACCAAATGCTGGCAAGGATGCAGAGCAATAGGAATTCTAATTTATTGCTGGTGGGAATGCAAAAATGATATACCATTTTGGAAAAGTTTGGTAGTTCCTTATAAAGTTAACTATACACTTACTGCTATGGACTGAATGCTTGTGTGCCCCCAAAATTCATATGTTGAAGCCTAATCTCCAACATGATGACAATTGGAGGTAGGGTCATTGGGAGGTGATTAGGTCATAAGGGTGGAGTCTTCATGAATGGGATTAGTGCCCTAATAAAAGAGACTCCAGAGAGCTCCCTCACCCCTCTCACCGTGTGAGGACACAATGAGAAGACAGCCTTCTATGTACCAGGAAGAAGGTGCTCACTAGACACTGATTCTACCAGCACCTTGATCTTGGACTTCCCAGCCTCCAGAACTGTAAGAAATAAATTTCTGTTGTTATAACGTACCTAGTCTATAGTATTTGGTTATACCAGCCCAAATGGACTAAGACAATATGTTTATTTTTCCATATTTCATGACAGAAAAGCCAAGAATCTCAGAAAAACTGTTGTTCATCTGTTTAGCAAACTCACATCCCACACTCTACTACCACTGCACAAGGGCACTTTTATTATAACATATTAGTATTGCCTGTTTATAACTGTCTATTTCTCTTTATTGAAGCATCAACTCTGTGAGGTAAAAAATTGTAGTTATCTTGTTCAATGCTGTAATCCCCAGAACTCTAGCAAAAACCTGATTAAATCTGTCGAATTGAATGACTTAATTCCAACTTAAGTGATGAAGTAAGTGCCATATCTGAAAGAGTGGCTATAGCATCAGTACATCGCATATCTATCTTGCCTCTACTCACCGTCGTAACCTAAGTGAACATTTTACAAATGAGCTCATCACTTAAATGTAGTGATTCAGTACTAGGAGTAATGGCAGTGTGCCAAACTAATCTACATATTCATATTAATTCTGGAATAGCTTTCCAACGGAAACCTGGAAAGAATAGAATTGTATATACTCTGTATTTTCCCAGTATTCTTTGATCTGGCAATATGGAAAACCCAAGGCTCAGTTAAGCAATTGCTGAGCATCAAACTTTATGAAGCTTTTAAAAATATCTATTTCGGTTGGAACATTGAAAAAAAAAAAACTACAGGTAGGGGCTTCCCTGGTGGTACAGTGATTAAGAATCCGCCTGCCAATGCAGGGGACACGGGTTTGAGCCCTGGTCTGGGAAGATTCCACATGCCACAGAGCAACTAAACCCGTGTGCCACAACTACTGAGCCTGCGCTCTAGAGCCCACGAGCCGCAACTACTGAAGCCCACGCGCCTAGACCCCGTGCTCAGTAACAAGAGAAGCCACCGCAATGAGAAGTCCACGCACTGCAATGAAGAGTAGCCCCCACTCGCCGCAACTAGAGAAAGCCCGTGCGCAGCAATGAAGACCCAGTGCAGCCAAAAATAAATAATTAATTTAAAAACTACAGGTAAAGTCAACTTTTGAAAAAGGCACAGTTGTATTAGAATGCAAGGATATCTTGCACTTGCTATTAAAAAGTCTTGAAATTGAATTTCTTTTTCAGTAATAGAAGACTATTTGGAAACTGGAGATTCAAGGGGATCAGGAACAAAAATTCTGGACCCAACGCAGCCACAGAAAAAAATGGTGAAGTACTTACCACTTGACTGCTACATGATGATAATCCAGGTGGAATCATTTAATGGTCCCCCTCTGGTTTCCAAATGATAAGGGGCAGCATTTAAAAACCTTATGCTTATCTTTGTTATAAATTATCCAATCTTCACTAATTGCCTCAAAAAAGGAGGTTATGCATAAAAAATAAAGTGCCTTTTCTGTAGGTGGGGCAGTGGGTTCTTATCCCTTTTTTGGGACCGATTCGTTAATAATCTGAAAAAGCCCTGGACTCTTCCCCAGGGAAAAAAACACAAACACACACACGTACACAATTTTGCATACTATTTCCAAAGTTTCATTGGTCCCTGAAGGCTCTCCATGGATGACTGTGCATCTGCTCCTTAAATTCATGGTTTTAAAATTATTCTGGGGGTGTTCTGGGAGGGGAAGAAAGGAAAAGCTAAGGAGGTGGGGAGGAAGAAAGGCCACCCACCACCCCTCTCTCTTCAGTTGAAGTGGCTACCTATTATCTCTTTTATCAATATATACCAACTTAGGTAACATTATTTGGTCGAAAAAGAGTTCTACTAGAAAATACATTTGGCAACCTGGGAACTAGACTAGGGAATCCAAACCTGGCTTACCACAAGAATTACCTGGGGAGGTTTGTTTTAAAATTATACTTCACTAGATCTCATACCATAGCATATATTGGTTGTTTTCTGTGTATTGGTCTTATTCAATTAGATTGAAGGATCCTTTAGAGCCGTGTCCATTTATCCGGTTGATAATACTTTGAGGACTAACAACGTTCTCTGGGGTCTCTTTTATAAGGGCATTGATCCCATTCAGAAGAGCTTCACCCTCACGATGTAATCGTCTCCCCAGAGTCCTACCTCCAAATACCATCACACTGGGCATTAGGATTTAACAAAGGAATTTGGAGGCATCACAAATATTTCTAAGGAAAAGTAGCAACGGCCACTCTCTTGGAAGTCTGTGGCTAAAATAATCAAAGGTAGATCTTAAACGCATGCATTAGGCACAGGCTTTGGAGTCAGGTAACCAGAGTTCAAATCCTAGCTCCCCAAGCCTTAGCCATGGGAACCTGGGTTAGTTACTTCACTTCCCTCTGCCTGGGTTTCCTCATCGATAAAAGAGGATAATAATGGCACCTAGCTCATACAATTGTTGAGAAGATCAAATAAATTAATTCACGTAAAGTTATTAGAACAGTTCCCAGCTACCCCGGTGTATAGTAAGCACTCAATAAATTTGAGCTCAGAATATAATGAATGGATATGAAAAGAGAGATCTATCCTTTGGAGAAACTTATGATACAGTGAGAAAAACAAATCACAAAAAGGTAAATTATCTGGGAATGAGTATTAATACACATAAGAATAAACATACAGCTTCCAAACTGAAAATTCAGGAAATGGAGATTATAGAGAAAGGCAAGTAACATTTCACGGAGGAAAAGTCCATCACATATTAAGCAAAGAGTTCAAATGCCATATTTGGTAATAAGAACTGAAATGACAAGGACCCCAGCCTAGGGTTCCACTACTTTGTGACCTGGGTTCCTATATGGAACAGGTCTAGTCTTTCTGAGTTTCACAGAAGAATAAATCCCAGAAGAGAAAGAAAACTTTCACCTCTTAAGGGTGGCAATATCTGAAATACAGAGCTAGTAGGCTACTAGTGCTGAAACTGTGATGGTGCCCCCTACCCTTAAAAAATCTTTTTCTTCCTGTAATTAAGAGGAGAAAAGAAGATACCAAATTGGAAGCAATATATGTGTCTCATTCAACACCATGACCTAGGAAGCTGGCCCACGGCTCCTCTCCCAGCGTGTGCTTGCTACCTCAGCCCAGTTAACAGTCATTCGTTTCTCCACAGACTCAGTATTTCAATTTGCTTCTCTAAGAGAATTTAGTGCATTCCAATTCCTTATTATGGATGTGCACAGGTTGGGCTTACAAAACATTTTTGCTGAATTGCCCAATTATTTCAAATTATTGTATTCCATCTTTTAAAACTCTCATACTTTATAACTTTAATTTGTCACATGGTAGAACTTCCTCTCTAGGAATCTTAAGTTATCAGTGGTTTATGCAGGTTTCTGAAGTGTCTTGTTTTCTGTAATATGTTCCTTTGTTGCCTTTTTTTAAAAGTCATAAAATAATTATAAGTAATTATTGCACAAGAGCAATACACAATGCCAAATATGTTTTTTATTCCCCAAGGAGCAGGAGAGATTCAATAATTTTTCTTCACTTACCACACTAATAAACACTTCATTTCCGTAGCCACCATCACTACATTCTAACTCCGAGTGACTGACTGAGCCTAAAGCTTGACTCTCCCTTAAATGTCCCTTTCTCAATTGAGAAGACAAAACAATTTTGCCAACATGCAAAGTGCTAGGCTAGCTGTGATTAGGAAGAAGGAAAATATTTTCTTTAAGAAAAACCTGTGAGCCCTTAAAAGTGAAGAGCTTAATTACTCATTTGTCTTATTCAATCCTCTATTTTCACTTTTACCCTTCTTTTGGGGGGGCAGGCAGGAGGGAGGTTGTGTATTTCTTTGGTTCATCAGTACTGAGGTTTTAATACTGTTAAAAGTTTAAAAAAGCTACTGTGCTTCTGAAGCTTCTGGTGAGGGGCTTTTTGTCCCTAGAGTTTCAAAACTTAGGGCAAATGGTTTTCTCCAACTCTGCTTAACTCAAATATGAAACAGGAAGCTGTGATGTCGTGTCTAGTAAACCATCAAAAGCACTCTTTAAAATAGAGAAATTAAGTGAGCTCATTGCTGCTTTCAAATACCTTAGTTTTGGGCAGAACACTTACCTATCTAGGAGTCATGGTAAAAGGTTAAATAAAATCAAAATCGGATCATCACTTCTTCCTAAGGGCATCAGTTGTATCAGCAAATGAGTTCTTTCATCGAAAGATCAAAGATGTCAGCATTCTAGTATGAGAATTGTGCATGCTGAAGAAGTTACTTTGCTTACAACTCCAAACACTTCTTCAATCTGTGGAACAAAGGAACAAGAGAACTTGAACATTCTAATAGTATCATTTTGGCTCTGCTATTTTAATATCGATAGCTTTGTGGGTGTACACGTAGCTAATCACAACTGTGTGCAACCTGGCAGCCATTTAGAGCCCTTGAGGAAAACAAAATATTACTCTGAGGCTTTGACATGATAAACATACAAGTTCACTATCTAAACATTAAGTCATATTTTAAATGGATACTTTAAGTAATCACTTCCTGTACAACCGGAATGAAATATACACTGATTTTAATGACAGTGATAATAAACTTGGTTACATGATTCCAAGCCAGTCACCGTGGGGAAAATGATGAACATTAGTCTTCAGAGACACAGTTTCTTAAGGTCAGTTATTAGCCCCGTTAGCGCGGTTAACATAAAAAGTGGGAGATGCGGAAGAGAAGGAACAGCTACCTAGCTCTCACAGCAAAGCCACGGTCGACATTCTTTTAAAAAGTCCTTTCTTTACAAGACTATTTTGCTGTAATTATTGACAATATCAAATAATTATAGTTTATTTTAAATAAAAATCCTGGATTCTTGCCACTGAGCCTCTATGCTTTCACTGGCAATCCGAATTTTCTTAGTTCTCTTTTTCTTATCTTTTCGAGTACCTTAGTTTTCCTCCAATAAATGTGCCTCGCTGAGTAAGTGCTGGAGAGCTGAAAAGGACAAGCTGAGTTTTTCCCCTTCTCCACGCTCTGAAAAGAGCTCCACTTCACTAAGAAGATAGAAAGGAGGGAAGTAAATGAAGTAAAAGACAAATTTTGGTTCATTTCAGTGACTCTTTTCTGAAAGATCGTTCTGGTCTACACCATGTTTTGGAACCAATGCCTCTATTCTGAAAGATTCAATGAGGAATACAAGACAATAAAGGGAGAATAAAAGTAGAGGCATGTGTCTACTTCTAAATTTTTTTTATTTTAGAAGGTAAAGAAAATAGATAGGTAAAGAGAGTATGCAGAGAATTGTCCCTTTGTAACTCAGAAATGGGTGGCAGGCTTGTGTGTTGTTTTCTGCCTTATCCTTTTTCTAAATTTTCAAAAACAGTGTTACAATAAACACATGTTACTTGTATCAGCAGAAAAGAGGATTTAAGTGCTTTCCTATTTCTGGTTGCCAGGTCAGCCTCCTGATCCAGCTCTTAGTGGAGATCAAGAGCTTATACTTTTTCCTTAAACCCACAGCCCTGGCACAGGGCTGCACATGGTCTGGGCATTCAGCAAGTCTGGACTGACTAATTGATGTAGGGCTCCTTCACCTTTGTACACCTCTGTACTTAAACACGGTTCTCCAGGGTGTCTAAACACACTTAGAGCTGCTCTGGCTTTAAATGGTATATAAATTCTCTGCTCAAGCCACTTCTCCATATTCATCATCTCCAAACAGCAGATGAGTAAGGTGACATTTTCATGTCGCTAGCTAGAAGTGGCTTGGAACGAAAAGCCACTAACTTTGGGTTTAGAGTTATTTTCACTCTAAAAATAAGTTACTTGGGGATCTCAGACATGACCCAGTCTTCAGATTTTTATCAACAACGCTGCCTACACATTACAATTATAGGTGTAAATTTTAAGTATTAAAATTGAGATTAGTTTTTTCCAAAGAGAAGCCTCCACCTTCTCTTGGCAACAATGCTGGGGAAAAAGATGGCCATAATCTCTTTAAGGACAGGGCCCCAACCGTCTTTTTATCCTTAGTGCTTCTGCCAGTATGTGAGGGCAGAGCAGGTATTTTATAACTGTTGGAAATTGAATAAATCAATTAATCTGTCAGCATGGCTACAAACCTACTTTGTCACGAGGTGGACATAATATGTTTCAGGGAGAAGGGTAGTCTAAGAAAATGTTATTTACTCGGAGTAGAGTATTAAAATAAAAACGCTATCACTACCAAATATCCAATAAAAGCATAAGATACACTGTTTTCTACAACATATTAGGCGTCTAAGACCATTTCATAAGAATACCTGCGGCTAATGATTAAATGTGATGGCAAATAAAAACTTCTTAAGCTGGCATTACTTTAACAAAAAGTTGGATCCTAGAGTTGAATTTATAGAACATAAAAAATTATCTTGACTAAGTATCAACAATTGATGAAAACTGTTCACCTCATAAAACAGATATAGATATAATAAATGCACCCTTAACTTAAATGCATGGCTTGAAGTGACAGTTTCTTTTGCATCTCTAAGGAGTGCTTTCTTGCTTACCCATCAGTGTTTGAATACTATTCATTTTTCTTCTACTTTTTAAAAGTTTTGTGCTCAGTCCTATATGTGACCCAGATTTCAATGCCACCTTGCTGATGCTAAGACAGCTATTGTATCCATAAAACCCCTGCACGGCGTCTAAATCAGGAGCTGAATATGTTCTTCTACCTTTTATCGGCTCTAAAAAATGCAGAGCAAACATTATCTATTGTTAATTACCTGTAAAGTAGGGCTTTAGCCACTTCCCCTGTTTCTAAGAGCCCTGAAGTGAAACCTAAAAGAAGTCACCCATTGTTTTCCGCTGTGCAAGGGCCAGGAGCAAACAGAGCTCAAATTGCAGCTCTGAAAGACCACAGGAAATTGGCATACCACTAATCTGCACTCAACTATTCAAAGAAACAAAGCCCGCATTCCTGCTGAAAAACTCACCAGCAGAAACCCAAGGCAGATCTGTTCAGTAAGGACCACAGAATAAATCTGCAGAAATAAAAGTTTTAATTAGAGTGCCATGAGACCTGGCTCTAGTTTCCTAGCTCTCTTCAAGAGTAACATGCATCATTTAGATTTCTACCTACTCTTCCCAATTTTCCCCAAAATGAGATTATATAATTAGAATTCTTTCCACTTAATAATTTGAGCAGGGATAGAGTTGGAGGGGACAATGCAATCAGAGGCCAGTGGTTCACTACAGATTGCTGAGTTATGGTAAACTAGTATACTAAAATAATCAAAATCCAAAGCAATTTAAATACGCTTTTATGTGTTTGGGCGATACACATTCCTTGTAAATGCAACAACATTTTTTTTCTAAACCATAGGAATGGAATGCAATTAAGAAATTGGCCAGATTATCTTTCATAAAACATAGCACAATTTAGAATGAAACTCCATGTAAAATGCAAGCATAAAAATAGGGATTGTTTTTTCAACTGGATGCTTCACCACAGCTAAAGTCAGAGGCAGAACACCGATGCCTCGTGAGCTGGTGTGGCAAACCCACTTGTTCTTACATAGTGGATATTGGAAAGACAGCAGAATGAATTAACAGAGTCAGGGAAGTTAGGTTCCCATCCTAATTTTATCTAGAAATGGGAAAATCGTATTTCTTCCCTGGGTCAAACTGCCTTATCTATAAAGCTAGGCTAATAATTTGGTCCCTCCTTAACTCACAAGTCTGTTGAAATACCAAAAGTTTATACACCTAGGTACTTACAAAAATGCTATGTGCAATGTACAATATGAGATATTACTGTATTTACTGACAACGATACTTCACTTTGAGTGATAAATTACGTGGTATTATCATAGATCTATCCAAAGAGCATTCCAAAGCATATATAGTATAGCCACTGTACATTTGAAAATAGGGACATTTTGGAGAGTTTCGTGCCTAGGCCAAGTTCAGCCTAGAGGAGTAAGCAATAGCTTAGTATCCAGGAGACAGAGCATTAGCCCCTAGGAAGCTGAGAAGGGTTCTGGCGTCCTCCAGGACTCCCAAGTCAACTCAATATTAGTTACTCTTAAGGATACTTTTGACTCTTAACGGAAAAGACCAAGTGGTTTGCGTTATGAATAACTAAGACTAGATTAGTAAAATGAAGGCGCAAATAATTCCAGGGACTTCCATGTCAGGGCCTATCTGGGATGTTATAGAGAGAATGCATTGCTACAGTAGGAGAAAGGTAGGATGATTCAGTGACCTCTACCGTCTATCTCTTCCAGTGCCAAAACGTTACTGCCCCAATTCTTGAAACAGTTCTTTTCTAGAAACTTTAACATCATCGATGATATTACCAAAATTCTCCACAGTAAATAATTACGTAATTTTTAAGAACTCTATTCGCTAGTATATGCAAGCCTAAAATGGCTTAAAGCAGATTACAGATCATATCAGAATACACATTTTATTAAGGTAGTAAATGTTCCTCTGCTCAGAAAAACAAGATCCAAACATGGGCTTTTGTGACTCGATTGTAAAATGCAGGAAAATATCAATAAATATTTATTCAGTGCCTACTACGGAAAAAGCACCTTCGGGGAACAGATAAGTCTACAACACAATCTCAGTCTCAAAGAATTACAAAATCAAAGGAGAGATAAGACATAAACTTTGAACAGTGGCAGAAATTCCCACCCCAAAATATGCCACTTTAGCATACGGATTATATCGAACTAAAAGCACTGAAAAGGGGACTTCCCTGGTGGTCCAGTGGTTAAGAATCTTCCTTCCAATGCAGGGGACGCAGGTTTGATACCTGGTCGGGGAAATAAGATCCCCCATGCCGTGGGGCAACTAAGCCTGTGCGCTCTAGAGCCCGCATGCCACAACTAGAGAGCCCGCATGCTACAACTAGTGAGCCCATGCGCTCTGAAGCCTGCATGCCACAACTAGAGAGAAGCCTGCGCACCGCAACGAAAGATCCCGCATGCCTCAACAAAGATCCTGCGTGCCGCAACTACGACACAGCCAAATAACTTAAATAAATTTAAAAATAAAATAAAATAAAAGCACTGAAAAACAGCAGGTACAAGAAGGGTGCTCCGATCTCCCCTTTTCTTTCTGAAAGCAGGAGATAAAAATTCACATATGAAGGATGCCCTCTCTGTACCAGGAGGAAAGGAACATTCTTACCACCAGAGGTGGGAAGTGGAGGCCGAGAGAACTCTGTACAAACAGACCTTGTTAAAATATCTCAACTTCCTTTAGTCTCTTCATATATTTTAACTACTTTTCTGTACCTGTCTCTCTTTGTTCAACCTAGTATATAAACATTTAGGCTTGGCCACATCTTTGGGTCTTCATCTTCCTATGGGGTTCCTAGGTACATGTAAAAATCTGCATGCGGGACTTTCCCGGTGGCGCAGTGGTTAAGAATCCACCTGCCAATGTAGGGGACACGGGTTCGAGCCCTGGTCCGGGAGGATCCCACATGCCACAGAGCAACTGAGCCCATGCGCCACAACTACTGAGCCTGCGCTCTAGGGCCCACAAGCCACAACTACTGAGCCCACGTGTCACAACTACTGAAGCCCGCGCGCCTAGAGCCCGTGCTCCACACAAGAGAAGCCACGACAACGAGAAGCCTGCGCACCGCAAAGAGTCCACGCATCGTAGCGAAGAGCCGCCTCCGCTCGCCGCAACTAGAGAAAGCCGGCGCACAGCAACAAAAACCAAAAAAAAAAAAAAATCTGTACACTTTTCTCCTGTTAATCCATTTTATGCCAATTTAATTCTCAGGCCCAGCCAGGGATTTTAAGAAGGTAGCGGTAAAGTTTTGCCTCCTCTCCAATATTAAAAAGTAAACGTTAAAAGTAATGAGCGGTTTACAAAATGATGTTACTAAAGAATTTCTGGGAGAGATTACTTGGGCATGATTTAGTCAGAGAAGTAGGATTTAAACCTAGCTATAAAAGAATAAGATTAAGAAGGTAAAGGCAGTCCCTGAGGTCAGGATTTGAAGGTGTGTTTCGGGGACAGAGAGTGAACCAGTTCCACTGGATAGAAGATATATGTTGCAGAGAAGCAGGAAAGAAGGGCGAAAGGGGAGGCTGGGAGTCTGAAAGCACAGCCATGAATACCTAGCACACGAGTTTTTAACTTAATCCTATAGTTAATGTAAAGGGTGATGACAGGAAAAGAGGATAGGGCAAAAAGGAAAGAGAAAACTTGGGGCTTCCAAAAGACGTACAGTCTGATGTAGTGGAAAAGATTAATTTTTAATATGGTTATTTGTTATGCAGCCATGCTGTAGGCCAGTAACATCATATGATAAATGACACAAATGTTTCCAAGTGTAAATCATCGTATTCCAACTTGGTAGCCACCAGCAGACACACATTTTCCATTGGGTCAAAAGGACCCCAAATTTTATTTGCACACAGAAATACAATTCTGTGTTTTTTCCCCTTGAGAAACGGTCCCATAGGTCACATGTGAACGGCCCCCGTCGTGAAATCACCGCACTATGCTCAGCACGGCCTGCGGTTGAGTTAGTCATCTTTTGTGCCATAGGAAGGAGGTGACAGTTACTGCTTGGATAGTTTGTAGGGCATAACCTCAAAGGAACTTCCTCACACCATATAGTAGAAAGGAATAAATGTTTGTTTTGAAAGATAAGCATGGGTAAGTAGGAAAAAATGCTCAAGGGCAAATACTTTTGAAAAAAATGCTTTATGAAAGAATGTTGGGTTTTGTTTTTTTCAAGAAAGGCAAGTTCAAGCAGACCATTTTTGTTTTTCAAGACTACTGCCTGCTTTTCTTCTTTCCAAAATTTGCCTGATTTTACACACCATATGAAGCATATTTTCCATAAGGATTAAGAGAATCCCCTTAATTGAAGTTTTTACTTAAGAAATTAAGGGACTATATGGTACCCATTCCAGTGCCAAGGAGAAAAAAAAAAAATCCCATTATTATGTGGACTTTCACACTTGACTTTTTTTTTTAACTAAACTTTTGAAATCAAGCAATGCCAGCTTCCCACAAATTCAAGTTATTCTGCTGTATAATGATCACTTCTCAAAAAAGCATTTCCAAGTCTCTACATGTGCCACATACCACTTATAAAATGTAGAAAATGTTTAACTCCAATACTCTCATTTACAAGCATTTCAAACTACAAGAAAAAAAATGACTGATTCCAATCCCCAAATGATTTTGTACTTTTTTTTCTACAGCTTCTGCAAGATTCTGGGTTTCACTAACTGGGCCTATTGTTATGGTATATTCTATTTAGGAATTGTAAATTAAACTCCCAGGCTTCAAGTATAGATAAGGTCTACATAATAGAAATAGTATAGGACTTTTAAAAGTAGTTTTCACATCTTTTTCCCATTCAGCTGGTTCTCTTTCCTGTTAGCTGTTTATCCTTAAGTCAGTCATTTCATCTTTCTGTGGTTCAACAGTATTTACTTTAAAATGAAGGAAAGGAACTAAGTAGTCTTTAAGGTCCTCCCAGATTTGACTTTGAGTGGCCTCAAACTATCCTCTAATCCTAATTCCCAATCACCTAATATACATATTCCCCAACCACCCTTCTTCCTTTGTCCATCCTCACTACTGTTTCTCACTTTGACCAACAGGGAAAAATAAAAGGAATAAGGAAAACCTGGACACTGAAGTTGCCAACATTATTTTTAAGATACTCCAATGATTTAAAATGTAATGTCTGGGCCGGGGTGTGTCCAGGGTGCAGAGTGGGGGAGTAGGGGAGTTAATGTTTTTAGATAATCGGAAGAAAATAGTTGGCTTGCTGAATTTTCTATCCTAGAATTTGGTATTTCTGACAACAGTGTTCAGATAGATACATAATTCACTTTTCTCAGTGATATACAGTGAACTCTGTCTGGGGAGCCAGGGTGGAAGAAAGAATTAATAATTTAGTTTGCTTGATTTTCAAAGACTTTGATTCTCTGCCTCCTTGCTTCCTGCCTTTGGTCCACTTCATCACTCATTAACTGTTTGGAGACAGAGATGTCCTAGGGGGAAAAAAGATTCCCAAATCTGCACAATTAGTAGAACATTCAATGTACAAAATTTTGGTCTGCTTATGCATTTTATTTATACAAATGTTCTCTCTGCCTTATGTTACCAGTTATGGACCAGTTATGAGTTGGTTCAGTGATGAGTCACCTAGACCCATCCTCACTCATCTTCCTCAACCCATCATCTCAAACCCATCCTTCCTGCCTGTCTCCACCGTCCTTGAATCATCTTGACAGTTATATTAATGATCTAGCTGGTCTCCGGCTTCCACTGCAGTCTGTCCTCCACAGCGCTGCCTGAAGAATCTTTCTGAAACTCTAATCTGGTCACGTCACTCTCTTGTTTATAATCTGGCCTCTCCATGACTCCTTCTCACTCACAGGATGGAGCTCAAACTTTTCAACTTGACATTCACACTTTCCATGGCTGGCTCCTCTCCTTCCCACAGACACCTTACTTTCCAAACCTTCTAAATTACTTGCAATTTCCCCATCATGCCATGATCATTCCCGCTAACATGCCTTTGTACTGATCTGGTAGGTTTTTCTCTCCCTTGTCTACCTGATGGATCACTACTCATCTTTCATGACTTCTCTATGAAGCCTCCCCTGACTTGCAGAGACAGATGTGGTGCCTCTTCCCAGAGTGTCTCCATAGACTCAGTTACCAGCTGATATGGTAACACCAATCACGTGGTTAAAAATGTATGCAGTACTAGTCAAAGACTGGGATTCTCAGCACCTAAAATACGATTGTTAAATAAATGACTAAATGGTTGACAGAGCCAAGCAATTTTAATTTTCTCTCAAAATTGCCAATATTGTTAACATTAGAAACAGTATCGAAAACCTTGCAAAAACGACAATTCAATTTGGTCATTAATCTAAGCATCTTTCCTTCTCTGAAGCTCTTATGAATAAATCTAGCAAGGCAATCGACAACAAATATTTATTGAGCTCCTACTCTGTTGTAACAAGCACTGCTCTAGGTATTAGATAGCGAGAAGTTAAACTGATAAATTTTAGTTTCATCTTTGTGTTTTTATCTTCCCTAATTGGATTCTGTTTCTGGTACCCCTAAAGGGCAATAGCCAAAAATGGCCAAAGGCAGATTCGAAGAGGAAATTACAGGTAATTCCAAAAGCAGGTTTATAAACCACAAAGTAACCAATTAGAACTCCACATGGTCTGTAAATACCTCAAACACCCTCAGTTTTCTTTATAAAGATAGGCCTCTCTACATTTGGAGTAGAAGGCAGATTCTGGGTGGCCCAGGAGAATAAAATGTATTTCTGTTAAGGAGTCAATTCACTCGCAGCTTCTACTGCAAATCTGCAACATGCAAACTTTGTGAAACAGACAGGACTCAGATCTTGGACCCAATCTCTTTGCTTTCTGAAGTGCCTCTGAAGTGTGCAAAAGCTTAAAGAAGGGAATGGGGAAGGCAGAAGGTCTCCTGGCTCTGTGTATTATTTTGACGGAATTGACTGGTCAATTTTCATGAAGGTATTTTCTTTATTCAGTAACAGATTTTGTTAACAGATCATTTGTGCTATAAATGGAGCATGTCCCATTTGAAATAAATTCTACTCCACTAGTTCATTCCTTTTTAAGAAATCTTACATTTTTATCAGATCTTAATTACTTAATTTATAATCCATTAGCTTAAAAACAAGTTAAAGTGTCCAAAAACATCCTTTCCAAACATAAACACCAGTCTCTCTCCAGCTCCAACATTTTAATACTTAAATTAACAACTCTTAACACATTGGCCTGTTTTCTCGTCCTCTTCATCTTTTGCTCCAAAAATCTCCTCTCTGCCTCAGCAACCCATGAGGACAGAGAAACCCCAGATATCCTCAGCATTTGAAAATGGCCCACCTTCTAAGATCTTGACTTGAAAATTCTCCTCTGTCCTCGGCTGTCTACCTTTGCTCTTTCTATACTCTCTGTAAGCCTGTATTTCATCCTCATTGGAACTCTTCTGCCCAGTCATTTCATCAAATACTCAGACTGCTGCCCGAAAATTCCGGACCTCTTTCAAACTCACCCTTTTTTTTTTTTTTTTTTTTTTTTTTTTTTTGGGCCTCTCTCTTTTTTTTTCTCTCCCGCTGCGGAGCACAGGCTTCGGACGCGCAGGCTCAGCGGCCATGGCTCACGGGCCCAGCCGCTCCGCGGCATGTGGGATCCTCCCGGACCGGGGCACGAACCCGTGTCCCCTGCATCGGCAGGCGGACTCTCAACCACTGTGCCACCAGGGAAGCCCCACCATTTCTTAATGGTCCCTTATTCTCTGCCTTAACTGCCCCTCTAACCAGCTACAAGGACTGTCTTGATAAAATCTGGAAAAACACTTAGTGGCTCCCCCAAAATTTCCGGTTTCATGTGAGCTGAGCTCTAAGCACTGCTCTTCACTTCATCAGTTGCTGTTGACCACGCGTTAGCATCCCCACCTCTAGCCATTCCAGACTCTGCTCTCAAGAACCAGGTCAGTCCCTTAATGCACCTTAACTTTCAAGAGAAGTCCAACCTCTATTTACCAAAATCAGGGTACATTTCTGTAATGTCCCTCTTCTGCCTCTTAAAGTGCCACTGTGTCTTCTTCTTCCTTCTCACCTTTTGTTCTTTCCTCTGGGAGAAGAACCATTGTTGCCAAGGTTAAAGAGCCCTCGTTGTGCTGTCTTCTATCACCTCCTCTCTATTCTGGAATTGCGTTCCTTCAGCTCTTTCCTCTGCTCCGTCTTTCTCAATTGCCCTTGTTCTTGCCCTACAAAAAGGCGCAGGTTTCTGTTATTCTAGAAATCCTCTTCAGCTGTTACCTCCCTAGTTACTTTCCTATCATCTCAAAATTTCTAGAATAGTCTAAAGCTGTTACTTGCATTGTACTCACCACCCACTAAATCCCATGCAATCTGGTTTTTATTACCACAATTTCACCTAAATACCACCCACCAAATTTAGTTGGGAGTCTGCACAGCTTTTGACATTTAGTTACTAATTTTCATCTTGAAAGTCTCCTTTGGATTCTAAAACATACCAATCCTTCAGTGCCTATCCTTCTTTGAACATCCCTCTGTTGGCTCTAAATCCCAGCTATGCCTCCTAAATATAGGCATGTTCCTCAAGGTTTTGTTCCTAGCCTGCTTTTAGTTCCATTCTTTCCCTTAGAAAAAAATCTATGCTACAGATTCCCTCTCACCCCCATGTGGGTGATGGGCCATCACCCACCTCTCTTAAATTCTAGACTTTTTTCTCAGTGACCTTCTGGCAACTCACCTGCACTGTAAGAGTTTATCCCAATAGAACTCATAACTTTCCCACCCCACATACCTCCTAAACTAATTCCACCCATTTCTTTTAACAGAGCTACCGTTGTTTGCCTATTCACCTTGGTCCAAAACCTCAGCATCATTTTCAATTCTTTCCTCCTTCTCAACCCCACATACAAATAACTGCAAAGCCCTTTAGGTTTACTTCTCACGTTGCCTCCTTCTTTCCATTCCTACTAACCTCCAACCTAGTTCTGACCCTTAATACTTCTTTCTTTTTCTAAATTGGCCTCTTACTTAATAGCTGCCATTTTAATCTCCCATAATTCTTCTACACTTACCTATAATCTAATTCAGAGGCTCTTCACTGTGGCTGTGTCTTAGAATCATCTGGGGTGCTTGGAAGACAGACAAAAGACAAAGCCCCACCCAGGGCACAGGTTTTGTTTGTTGTTGTTTTACTTCCAGGTGGTTTTAATGTACAGCTGAAGTTGAGAACTGCTGCTAGCCAAACTGGAACTCAGTTTTCTCAAATACTCACCTTGCTTTCTTACATCGAATTTATTCAGCTCCTTTTGTCTGATTCCTTTCTTACGGCACTTATTTCTCTGCCTCGGACCACCCTTAGTCCATTGTGCTTTCACAAACTTGTTAAATTTTGTAACTTACAAATTAACCTGAAACTTTGGTTTAGAGGTTGGTCTTGCCCCCCACAACCAACCTCTCCTTTCTTCCGATCTTTTACCAAACGTACATATGCAGCAAGCAGTTTTTAATAAAGTTTATTTTATTTTGGCAATTCGATCATGACTTTAGGTAAGCAGCATCTCTGAACCTGGCTTTCTCATCTCTAAAGAAGATGCAATAGATGACGTCTAAGTTTCTTTCTACCACTAAAAGTATGGTTCTATGATTACTTTATCCAAACAAGCTCTCGGACTACTTACTAGTGAATGACAGAAGCTTTTAGTATATTTTCCCAAATTACCTAGTTCAAAAGAGTTCTAGGTTCTCTGATGGCTTTTGCTCTTAGAGTTATTGCCATACCTAGTATGACTCGACTATCTGACTTTAACACCAATCTTTTTAATAGTACAAAATAGAACATTTAAATCTGCTTTTTAATCACTGTAATCCTGAAACGACCAGAATAACAGTAAGAAGTACCATCACACAAGTTCTTAAATCTAGATGCCAAGTTACTATTATCTTTTACAAACTGATCGAATCCGTTTGTTCCATTATTACCATATGCACGTGGCCAGGGGAAGCACACATGCTGTTTTCAGAAGAAGCTATTAACTTTAATAATAACATATGAAAAATAATCATGGCAATTAAGTCATTTGCTACTTATTCCTGACAGCTAAGTGCAAATAATATATGCAGAAAAAACATTCCATTTCCTAAATTATGGTCAAATTGATTAATTATGAAGGAAACACGTTCTGGTAAAAAGAACGAAATGGTAAAGGCTAACGTGTAACATAAAGTTACCAGGTTTGCTGCCAAGAAATGAAGAAAATCCTGTATCTGAAGAGTCCTGGTTCTATGCTAGCTATCACGAACATTTCTCAAGCCAGGCCTTTGTTTCTACATTCTCAAAATGAAGACATCAAACTAAAAAAGCGATTCCAAAATTGCCTGATAGAATCACCCAAGAAGCTTTTTGAAATTAAGAAGATCAAGCTCCTCTCCCGGAGATTCTTCCGGTAGAGTAGGTCTGAGCTGACACAGACTTCTGATTTTTAACTAGTGACATATTTACTTTCACATATGGTTGAGAGACATAAAGCAAGTATATTCTGATAGCTATTTCTAGCTCTAGAATTCTTCTGCATATGGAATAATGCACATAGTAGGGGTTCAATCAATGTAGCAACATGGCTTGGTAACAGTCCAAGAGAATATCAGAAGAATCAATAACTTTGTCAATTAAGTACATGGCTCTTATCTAAAGTGAAATAATGGGAAAAAAACAGTCCCCCAATTGTCAGTTGGCCAAAAGGGGGATTTAAAGTTTTGTTTTCAAGATGTGTAAAAAATGATGCCAAACTCTCTCTTGCAATATATATACATGTTTAAAAATGGGATTGTACTTTTTTGCTAAAGAGCTATACATAAAAACTGCCATGAAATACATTACTCAACAAAAAGAGGATTTAGGAAAAGGAGACAATTTAAAAAAGTAAATCAATCTTCTGGAAATGAACCCTCTGAGTTTGATTCCAATATTAACTTTAGGGTAAAAACATTAGTTTTTAACTCCCTTCCTTTCACTTTAAAAACCACTGTTTTTAATTTTTATTTTTCTTAGTCATAACTGGAATGTTCATTCTATGGTTTGGATTTTGAAAACCATATAATAATTATAACAGACTATCATTTAAGGATTCACCTTAGGCCTTCACAAAAAGAAGCATATCTGTTTTTTCACATTCCATTTTTCTGCTGAGTGACATTTTATAAACTGTTGACGGGAAACTACTCAATTACAGCAATCCTGCATTGGTTTTATTCACAATTAAATTATCTAAATAAAACTTCTTGGAATGAAAAGAATGGCACTCAGAAAATATGCTGGAAAGGAACTATTTAACAAAAATATTCATTCTGTCAAGCTGTAGTAGCTGAGGAAGAGGGACAAAATTGTGGAATAAAAAAGGAAAGGTTAACCCATCTATTTGGTATCTTTCACTGGGCAGTATCAAATAAATGGCAGTGGAATTTATAAGAAATTTCAGCTTTGCGGATGCTTTCAAAGCCATGGCACTTTAAAATGATCATCAGTATTAAAAAGCACAGGACTCATAAGCATTCATGAAGACACACCCTAATATTTTTTCCTTCTAGGTTTAAACCATCACAAAGGAGGCAGTTTTGAATCAAAGTATTTACGCTTTGCACCTGACAAGCATGTTAGAAGTCTGAACCTCTAACCTATTGCTACTTCCAAATACAGGCCTGAGACTACCGTCTTAATATTGTCATTTTAATGTATTCCCCGTAGAACCTGAAGTTAAAACTCCACAGCATACCTCATTTCTCATAAAAGTTATAAATTTCTTTCAGTAAAAGCTACAGCTTCTTAGTCTGGTTAGTATAGCTACAGACAGCTCTTATACCAATTCCTAATTATACGAAGGGTCTACACAACAGAAAAAAGTTACACAGTATTTTGAGGGAGGCTGTCTATACACTTCATTAAGGAGCGAAACTTCAATGAAATATTCAGTATTAAGGAATCGGTGATATCATCACATAACTTGAGTACAAGAGGAAATAAATTCACATTTTGAAATACTGTAGATTATGAAATGGCCTCCAAAACACAAATACTCATTAAAAAAAAGTTTCTGCTTTCAGAGCGCAGAGAAAATACTTGATTATATCAAACGTCACAATGCCAACTAATAGGTTAGTGGCTTGATGGAAAAGCATTAAAACAAGTTTCTACCACTTATGTCTTGTCAGATTAAACCAAAATCAAAGCCTATTTACAAAGAGTAAGTACTCCAAAACTAGTAGCCAAATCATGTAAAGAGACAACCAAAACAAAAACGCTGGGTAAGAGTTTTGACAGCCTAAATCCTGGGCTCATATTATGTCAACATCTTATTCTCAAATGCAGATTATTCAGCTTTGACACATCACTTAGGCATAGGGAGGAGTTCGTGAAACTGAGTCTGAGGGGTCACATGCACAAAATTTTATCAGACCCAAAGATTCTAACCATGTCGTAACTTCAGCAGACTAAAAACTATTTACTTTCTTTATATAAAGTTTCAGGGCCCTCAGATTCCTTATTCCACAAAACATGTCAAAATGTTATTTGATCAGGTCACATTAGAGACTTATGAAACGAAATGAAAAGGTAGGGACTGGAATGTTTTTAAAACATCTCTTTGATAATGTTAACTATTCCCTTGGTGCACTCTTAACTTTTAGAATGTTTTATTAAAGTGACAGTGCCAGAGACTCCAAGCATGCCTGCAGAACTAAGTCCTTTAAGTTTTGTGGATGAAAACGAATTTTTGACTAATCCAAGAGAGTTAAGATAAACATTTTTTAAAACTTACAAATACGTCCCATTGCAAGAAACTATGACATACACAAAACCCCTTGCTTACAAAATAACCAAAAGTGGCAGGAATTGTTAACACTAATTACAAAGTTTTTTCACTCTGTAAAGTGATTTACTCAGGCATTTGTTGAAACACAATTTGGATTACAAAATCTTGATTAATGCATTTTCCAGGAAACATCTAGTTCAAAATTTGAGCTCACTTGCATCTAGATTTGGTATGTTAAGGGAAAGAAAGAAAAGGGGTATGCATGACGAAAGAGTCGAAGCAAATGACAAAAATCACCACAACAGTACAGGCTAATAAATGAAGAAATCAAGAGACAGGTTCATTAATTAATATATTTTCTGCATTATAGTTAACATATGTACTTTCTTGGTGTCACCTTATTTTCCGTTATGTATTGATATTTTGTTATATTCAGACATGAGTACATTTCAACAGTTTTTGCAATAAATATCATAAAATAATAGATTCGCATAATAAATATTCTTTACAATAAAAAAGTTTAACAGACTTTTGTCTTAAAAATAGTCAGAATTCAACTTTGTGATTTATACATAAAATATACAAAAAGCACCACAATTTGTGGTTAAGGCAATGAAAACAGAAAAGATTAGAACTACTCAGCTGTTAACTAACCAAAGGGTCCAAAAACCATTAAGGAGCCAAGATCACTTTAGGCAGCATAGTTCTGTGACACGTATAGATCGATCAGCTATAAATATCAACTTCAGTCATCCAAGTGCCCTCAGTGACGAGAGTAATTTGGTGAAAAGCGTGGGGGTACGGAAGGGAGCCGAGTCCTTCACAAATATGAAAGCTTTGAATGAGGATGAACAAGATACAACTCATATATCTCCAATGTGAAGATTTATATTGTAAAGCGAATCTAAAATTACACGGGAAAAAAACCCAGAAAACAAAACTGGCATCTCTAGGATAAGATAATGCCAGAACTGAGGGGAGAGAACGTTGAGGGGCAAGAAGGAGAAGGCAGTGGTTAAAGGAGAATTTTAATGTTATAACAGCAACATATCCCCCTTGCTACTTAAGGGTCCAATGCTATGAAGAGAGCCCTAATTGGAGACAGATTTAATACATAGCTTATTTAAGCAATTAAATGGTTGCCTCTTTAAAAAACCAATTTCCCTGCTCCCAGAGTACCCAATCAAAAACAGCTCTAAATCACTGTAGTCTGGGTGTGTGTGTGGGTATGTTCACGTGTACAACTTTGGAAAGTTGCTTGCAGAACAAAAAGGCTACACAAAAGCCCACTGGCTCTCAATATCCTCTCGAGTGGATGGCAGAGGCTCTTGTCATAAGGGGGAGCCAGGTGCAGTTTCACAGTTCACTGTTACTGAAGATCAACCATTAGAGTAAAATCCATGAGTCAAACCTTGGGAAGAGGGGGAGAGAATGTGGGAAACAGGGAAAAACTGCAAAGAAAATAAAACCAGTATCTAACAGGATCTTTTCATAACAGCCACAGCTTGAAAGCTAGAAGTTCAGGAGGCCCAACCCACCTCCAAAAATCATGATGGTTTACCCTGACCCCGGGAGGGGCAGCCCTCCAGCTTACAATAGACCGTGTTGGAGTTCTTACATCTGCACCCTGGGCGATGGATCCAGTCATAACACCCCCTGCACAGCTTCAGGCATCCCTTAGCAGGAGGGTAGCAGAGTAAGCAAGGTAAAAACAGAGACATGGCTCCCATACACAGGTACCTAGAGCAGCAGTGTGACTGTGAACAGGAGCAAGGATTATCCGAGTAAGAATCCCCTTCATCGTCATTGGAGCAGTGGTAGAAGATGCCCTTGACCAAGCACATGCAGGTTCCATATTCCACCATGCTCTCAGCAGAGCAAAGGCACTGCCGGTTACAGGCCAAACAGGATGGCAGGGTCCTGGGAGCTGTGCATTCTCCGCACTTGCACTTCCCACACTGTTCACAAATGAACTTGTGCTGTGTCAGGTCCTCTTTCAGGGAACCCTTTAAGTCATCCACAATCAGTTGCTTGGGCTGGGTCCGGATTGCCCTTTCAGACCTGTGACCAGAGACTGGTCTGGTTGGCGGTGACCTTCCTAACAGCCCCTGCTCAGAAGAGGCGCTGCTGTTGCTCCCAGAACTGGCTGCACTTCCAGTGCTGGTTGATCTGCTCAATATGGGGCCTCTGGTATTATTTGAGAGTCCCGCATGTCCCAGGTGGCTGGTAGGTCTATGCTCATAGTTATTATTCACATTAATTGGTATGATTTCATGAGTCCTTTCATGCTTTTCTTGTCTTGGTGCTGTTCGAAGAGCAGGTCTTTTCACCACTGATGGCCCTTCTGTGTACTCATTGCTGCCTCTGATGGCCTTGATCTGGTCTAAGGACAAAATAGCGGCAGGCTGAATCTCTCTCTCATAGTCTAACCTCTGACGGTTATCCAAAGCAGGCTGCTGGATCACAACTATTGAACTGCCACTGCCATGTTGATTTTGGGGATCCATGTGTAGTGATCTTGAATTCCGGCAATCAGTGGAAACCTGGCATGCATCTGAAATCCTAAAAGGAAATCAAAGATGAAAAAAAACAGGGAAAATATAAATGAGGAGAAGCATTTGGGGGGGGGATGCGAGAGATCCCGTCAAGTCACAAATTGCCTAAACCACCTGGTAATGATCTCCCTCATCAGTGGATTACAATGATGTTGGGGTCCTGGCCAGAGTCCAATTCTGAGAGAGGCTGAGGACCACATCAGAGAAGAAGAATGTAAGCAAGAGACCCCATGCCATAAGAATTAGAAGTTTTTTCAAGTTTTAAAAAGCAGAATCAAGAAGTAATGTCTTCCTGTTTGTGAATCTAACAAACAATTAAAATGGAGTATGCCCTCATGGGGAATATTGAGTATAAGCACTAATAAACAGCTCTCATCTAAAGAGAGCTCAGTATCAGTTCATGGGTGTTTTCCATAAAGGAAGATAGCCACTCTTTAAAAAAAATTAAGAATGGCTTGGGCACTGTTGCCTTCTGTTATTTGTTTGCTGTTACAAGCATTAGATTAATGGTGAGGAAATTAGTCAAGGTATACTTCATGCATTTAAAAAAAAAATCAAAGAGATTCCAAACTAAAATGGAATCTCAAAATAAGAGGTCATTTTTCAGGAGAAACCAGAATTTTAAAGCTAGCTCATTATTAATGTACAAGATGCAAATGTAGACAAATACAACAGTTCTTGGTGTTTTATAGCCTCTAAAGCACACACACGGAACTTAATGTACAGTTCAGGGAACGTTAAGAGTATTCACATTTGAAATCATGAAAGAATTTTTTTTTTAAGTTTAAATAAGGGCTCACTCACCTAACGAGATAACTTGCACACACAAGTAAGTGTTAGGCCTTTAGTAGTATAGGGAAATCCTGGCCATTTTAATTATCCGTATTTCCTCTAATTTAAAAATCTGTATTTACATGACAGATTTTGATTTTCAAAGGCACTGCCAACTCTGAATCCATGTGCTTCTTGTAATAAAGTACAGTAATATCCTGATAAAAATAAGCATTTGTTTCCACACCAATAGTTAACAGTTTCTAATTTATAATGTCTTCTTCATAAAACAATCAAACATAAAAACGTTTGTTTTCAGTCAATGGTAGACTAAAACATTTTTCACACAAATTCCTCCCAAAGCCTACAGATTTGATCCAATTCAAGAATGAAGAGAAAAAAATGCCCATTCCCCACTACTACCTTGAGCCAAAACACATTAGCTTAAGGAATAAAGCGGAAAGAAGTCCATTTCACCTCTTAACTTCACTCAATGTCCCCGGACTAAGTCTTACATGTTAACTTCTTGGCGTTCCCCTCCCTCATTCTCCCAACTCAGATCCTCGAGTTTCTACTTTCTTCTACCTTCTCTGTACAGAAAGAGAAACACATTCGCAACCTGCTGGGTTTAGTCCTGGAATCCTTAAGGGCTGTTCAAAAGATTCCATCGTTACTCTGCACAATATCATTCCTCCTCGCAAAGCACTTTTTAACCCAATGCTTTTAAAGCAAAGAGTACCTAAAGGTAGTAAGGCGGATTCCACACGAAAGGAAAAACGGTGTATTTGAAGAGGGCAGATAAAACACCAGGCACTTGAATCTGAGTTTTAAACGCTAGCTGTGGCAAAGTTCACGCTGGCCGGTGGCGGAGACCACCGGATAAAAGGAAAGAAGGAAGAGACTCGGCCGCCTCTGATCTGAAGCAAAGCCCCTCTTCCAGCAGTGACAGTCGTCGATCTAGCCCCAAACACGCTCACACGCTCTCGGCGGACTGTCTTCCCCAAGAAACCCCCGAATCGAAGTCGAATACCTTTTCGGACAATCCCATCACATCCTAAGGATCACCGTGGATTTCCAAAACCTCTTGGCGTATGCCACCAAGGAGGCTCACAAATCGGTGAGAGCCTTCAGAGCGAACGCGGGCGCCAAAAAGCAAGCCCACGTCAGGGAGGGTTATAAATAAATAGCTGTCTACACTTTAAAGGAGAAGCCGGATTCCTAAAGAGCCGGGGCGCAGCGAGCCAGGGGCAGGGGCTGCAGAGCGGCGTCGCCACATCGCCGGCTACCGCGGTGGAGCTGCGCCCTCTGCAATCCGCGCGGAGACAAGCGGGAAATAAAGAGTTGACGGCGAGGAAGGAAAAGGAAAAAGTTATGAATGAAAACAAGTTTGCTCGCTCGCTCTCTCGCCCGCTCTCGCTCCCTCTCTCGGGCAGGAGGAGGGGAGGAGGCTGAGGTTACCATTACCTCAGGAGGGCGGACTTCCCCACTTTTAAAGTGGCAGTGCCCTCTCCCCTCCCCTCGCCGCTCCACCGCTCTCACTACAAGAATACAGTGGCAGCTCGCTCGGGCGCACGCACACCCGGGCCAGGGCGTCCCCAGCGATTTGGGGCTTTGCTCAGGCACACGCGGGCGCAAACACGCCGTTCCCGGCCCCAGTCCCAGGGAGCCTCCGACACAGAAAACCCGCCGAACAGCTCCGCGCCCCCCCCCCGCCCCGTTGACCCCCTCAAAAGCCTCCCTGAAAGCGTCTTTCCCCCGGGGGGGCGGTTCCTCCGAGAGGACACCCCGGGTCATGGCGCCACCGCTGCAGGCGACTGAGGACGCGGGGCCCCGCTCGCCGTCCCGTGCGGAGGCGGAAGGTCGCCCGCCCGGTTCCGGAGCTCCGAGCGCCCCGGCGGGAGGGCCGCGCCGCGGGAGGGGGTCGCCCCCCTCTACCTCCTCTGCCCTTCCTCCCCTCGCGCGGCCCCGGCCCCCGCGCAGCTCCTCCGGGCCCGCACCTGCCGCCCGGCCCGGCCCGCCCCGCCCGCGCGTCTCCCGCCCCCGCGGCGGGAGAGAGGCCGCCCCACACTCACCTAGGCCGAAGCGGGGGCGGGGGGCCAAGCCGTGCAACCCGGCCCGGGTCCCGGTGCGGGCGGCTGCGTGCACGCCCCGCATCAACCGCGGCGAGGAGAACGGGGAGGCATGGCCCGAGCTGCGGCCGGTCGGCCCGCGGCCTCCACCGTCCCCGCCGGGCAGGAGCGCTCCCCGCGGCCCCCTTCCGGCTGCGGGGGACAATCCTCCGGAGACTCCGCGCGGCCGGGCGTAGACTCCTCACAGCTCGCGTGCGCCGCGCAGCTCAGTAACATCCACCTCCGGGGCTCTTCTCCTGCAGCCCCCTCCGAGAGCCAGAAAACAATTCCCTTCGGGAGGGCTTTCCGGGTCTCTCCGGAAAGCAAGCGAGGGAGCGGCGGGGATAGGAGTGCGTGCTCGGACCACAGTTCTTCTCGGGTTCCAGTCGCTCCTCGCGGGAAAGGCGGGAGTGGCGGCCTCCTGACGCGTGAAAATCGTCACGGACGTTCGAGGCTCCGAGGCGCCCGGGACGGGGCTCGAACCGGCGTCCGCGGGCGGGTCACGGAGCCGCTCAGGCAAGCTGGAGCACACGCCTGCGAGGCCGAGCCGCCGCTCTCCGCGGGATGGCGGGGGGTGGGGGGGGAATTTTTTATTTTATTTTTTACCGGCTTTTTGAGGGGTGGTGGTGAAGGCAGCGAGGTTTGGGGGTTCTCCGGGGAGGAGGCGGGGCGCAGGTCCCCCCGCGCAGGTCCAGGCACTTTCCCGATCCCGCACGCCGGGCAAGTGGGGGCACGGCGTCCCCGGGAACTCCGGTGCTGGCAGTCAGCGTCTCCCGGGCAGCGCTCACTCCCAGCCCTCCGACCCTCCTCTTCCACGGCCGAAATGCCTGCTACAGACGATTAGAGAGAAAAACACGTTAATTTCCCTTTCTTTCCAGGCACTTGGCCGCGCAGCGCGCTCTGCCGCCCGGGAGGAGAGTGGAGCGGAGCGGGCCGCTCGCCAGCTCGCCAGCCGCCCGCACCCGCTGCCATGTGCTGGCTGTTGCTTTCCCAGTGATTGACAGGCGGGCGCACAGTCGGCGTGTCAGCAGCGAACCAAAGTAACATGCAGTCTTGCACGTTTTTGCCGAAGTGCTTTTGCCCCTTGGAATGCCTAGGAGTTCAAACAACGTTCAAGCGACGCCTCTGCGCATTGGAAATCAATACACAGAGACGGGAAATTCAGGTTTTAGACAATTGCTTCTCGGGATTCGGTCGCCAACAATGCCTAAACAAACACGCATTTGGTCCACACACCCGAGTGCCAGCCCCTCTTCGGCATAAACCACCCAGTTTTTCACACATCCGACCGTTTCAGACTTTAACCTTGTTAAGTAGTTCGCTTACGGGGGGGGGGGGGGAAGGGGCCCTGCTTTTTCTTTTGGTGGTAGCATTTATTTTAAGAGCATTAGTTTTAGTAGTGGGAATGCTACTGGTAATTTGAAATGCAACCAGTAATCTTAGATCTAAAGCGAGTTCAAAGAAATAACCAGTTCCTTGCAAAAGCCAACATTTCTCACCTGACCTTTCCTAAAATGTCTGCGGAAAGAAAGGAAGGAAACAGTTCTTACCTAACGCAAAGATTGGAAATTGCTTTTCAGGCACATTTACAGCGACTGTAGCTGCTCCTTATCCAGGGCAGGGAGTTCTGTCTGCAGCTATCACTCTGCAAACCACTGAGTGCCTTACAGAGCAGTCCCACTCCGGCTCCGCAGAATTTCAGCTCGTCGCGGGCACCTCCACCTCCACTCCAGGACACGCCTCCAGTGATATCATATGTCAATCATACGGGCTGCCTGAAAACCTGGAGCTGGATTTCCCCAACAGTCGTTTCCTCTTTCGTTCATGAGTTCTCGCTTGGAAATGTTGCCCTGTACCCTCCTGTGAAAAACGTCCTCTAAAAATGTGGATTGCCTCTAAAAATCCTGCAAATGCTGTTTGTCATGAAAGAATACCTTTAAATCTAGTCAGCAGTCTTTAGTCATGAATCTCAGTAAAAGGATTGGTGGACTCTATCCTTAAAGTTGAATTAGAAAACAATTTTGAAGAATAAAAGAAGATTAAAAAGTTGTATATCAAGCCATCACTTCTGATCAGTTAGTGAGAGAATGTATATTGATAGAAAAAAGATGATAATATAACATTAGTTCCTATTTAAAGCAAAGTTCAGAATATGTGGAACCTCAAAGTTCAAAAGGTGGCACTCCTTACTGCAAATGTATGTAACAATGTCATTAAGGCGCAATCTCCTGCTGTAGATTTTATAATAATTGCTCTATCTTGATTTGTGATATAACTTCCCCAAAATCAAATTTTAAAAATCCCAAACTCCTTCAATTTTGTAATATATTTATAATTTTGAAAAAAATATATTTTTTAAAATCAGCTAAATGGCAATCAATTAAAATAGAAATAATTTTCCAAGAAGTTGTATAATTCTTAAGCATAAATGATGTGTCACTGAAAAAAAAAAGCATTTTAATCAGTAGGAAACTTGCTTTTGTTTCCTTACAAACGATTGGATTTTAGACATTTATTATCAAAATCGTGTGCTGCAGTGAGGGTAACTATATGTGAAATTTGAGTTTCCACAGAGACTTTTAAAAGATACCTAAAACCCAAAAACATATAGTAAGTGGAAAGGAAATATTTTCTCCAGGTACTACATATCAGAAGTAGCTTAAAGTCTTTGACAAAATAAAGCAAACAAAGCAAAACTCCAGGAAAAAAAAATCATATATAAATTTGAGTACGGACATTTTTGGTTCAAAGTAATTTTTTAATCTTCTTTAATAGCAAGTGATTCTTTTGAAACTGGTTTTTTCTATTCTAGACTTTCAAATGTTTGAGCACTTTAAAAAATTAAAGTTGTATTTGGAATGACCTCTCAGGACCCTAGGGCACTGCTAAGACCATCAGCAAGAAGAAGAAAGCATCACTAGAAAATAACATAGAACAAGAATTAAAGCAAGAAGCTACCTATTCAGTCAATATAAATTGTAATAAAACAGTCTGTTTCAAAGGATAAAATCAACATTATTGTACATATTTTCTATTTTTTCATATATCTCATTATATTTGGGGATGTAACAAACTTTAACCAGTGGATAAGTTTCTTGCCCAATTTGAATGGGTGTGGAATAGTCAACTCAGAAATAGAACATTCCATCAGAGTATCTTACGTAGGTCTTCAAAATTGTCTTCTCCGCTATCACCACAATTTGAGGATGAGAGGTCAGTTCACCAATATGATAAAACCAGGAGAGGGAACACTGAACATTTTACTTCCATAAATCCTACAACAATATATTTGAAAGATTTCTATTGCAAATAAACTTCAAACTATTTCAACCACGGGTGCATTATTAAACTACAATTTGCGTGAGATTAAGTATTTTTAAATTACAATAATAAAATCCATGAAATTTTATCTATAACACCATCATCATGGGTCATGTTCTACTTAGAAATCAAACAGTATGCTGCATGAAGTTGACCAATGACCCTTTACATCATCTGGCACTAAAATGCATCAATGTTTTTCTCTAAATAGTACATTACAAATAAATATAGGTATAGCCTTGCCGCCCTGGATCTAGAAGACATTTAATAAAACCTGCCCCTTCTTCTGATTGCCTACAACTCTAAGACTTGGTAGAAATTCTAAAATTTTAGCTTAAAATAGACATTGTTCTTTATTTAGAAGGTTTAATTACAATGTACCTTGGCTAGAAATGGATAGCTAGAGTATGAAATTTTCCCAAAAAGGAAAAACAATGTAAATATCCATGAGAAAATCTTACAATAATTTTCGGTTTACTATATTAAGATCTAAAAAAATAAGGTGGAATGGAAAGTGAACCCTGACATTCTTCATTTTCATGTGAAAACAAGATTAGCCATTTCTTCTACTGATTTGACTTTTGAGAAAATAATAAAGTAAAATGAAAAAAAAAGGTCTGGTAACTCCTGGCAACTGCTAGTGATTTAAAAAAGAAGAAAAAATGTAGTACTGAGGCTTAACTTACTCATTTACCTACTTTATTTGCCAAACTAGCAGAACCACAATATGTTCCAAGCTCTTGAAAAATAATACCTTATTAATCCTCCCAATGTTTCTGTGAAGTCAGGATAATAAATATAATCTTTTATCTTGTTGAGAAACAATAACAGAAATTGATGAGTTACCCTATAAGTATCTAATTAAGTAATGAAGAACCAAGAATGGAAACTAAGTCGTTCGTTACTTTCCTTTTAGGGCAATAGTCACTATATTACTATACTTCCCAAGAAAAGCTGGCAAGGATAAGCCATTTTATTTTCAGTTTCCTTTTGTAAACAATCTTTGTAGTTGACAGAAATAGACCAACCTATTCTGTAAATTTTCCATAAACATTCTTTTCATTTTCGTAAGTGTAATTCTCATCCTTCTGCCCTATTTGAAATATTAATGTTCTGTGTTGGTTTCAAATCCTGGAAGTGGGCAAATCAAACAATACATGGAATAAGTTATACTGAATGATTTGTAGAGTTTCTGTCAGCTCTATAATTCTACAACTAACCATTTGTGTCTTTGTCACAAGTAATTCTGTTTTTCTACAAGTTGTAAAAAAAGAAAGAAATGCACATGGAAGGGCTCTGAATTAGTGCCCTTCATTCCTTAAGTGTTATATTCCTTTACAGAGAATCAAAGCAGCAAGAGTTCAGACAAACTGCATCACTACTACATATCAAAGATGTTGCTAATTAGATCCACATGGTAAGGTCGTCTAAGGAAACATCTTTGCCCTAGTACAAAACAGTCTTCATTTCTTATCTACCTAGTTGAAGAATAAATCCTGTTTTTTTTCCTCTTCCATATTATTAAATGTTCCCTTCTAAGCCTTGATTGCTCTTCATTTCCGCAAGAAAACAGGATTAGCCATCTCTTCTGCTGGTTTGATTTCTGAACCTAGAAATGGAATGGTCCTTATAATGATCACCTGGTATTCGCTTTGATTCTGGTCAACAAAAGTTATTAATCTCTCATTTCCACAACTATGTACTGCTAACTTCATCTTCAGAGACAAGTGCATAAGAACCTAGGTTAATTTAAACCTTGAACTGCCCTCATAGATACAACAGGAAGAAAACAAAATCATGTTTTCATTAAAACAAAAACAACTTAAAACATCTCCTGGGGCTTGTCTGCTTTAATCTTTATTTCCTATTGAAATAACCTATGCCAAAGGCTATAGTTTATCCTTTGGGAAAATAAAAGTAGAATATTTATTTGATGAAATGACTCTAGGCATGCCTTCTATAAGAATGCTTAATATTGAAAAAAGAAAACAAAAAAACTTCCAAGAGGTTTTTTTTTTAAAGAAAGAATTTATACCTCGGGTTTCTTTGATTTGCAATTCTCTTGGAGCATTTTAATTTCATCTATAAAAACATTTCATGTGGTCTATCACATTTGATAGGATACACATATTGAAAAATCTGTTTTGATTATATCATTCTTCTATATCATAGTCTATTAATTTAGCTAATATGCCATATTTGCCCATAATGTCCCATGTCCAATATTACAAATATGAAAATGGCATGGTATAGAGAAAAGAGTTCCTGATGTAGGGTCAGATGATATGAAGTTCAAGTCCCAGCTTTGCCACTTCTAGCTTGGTGACCTTCACTTAATTTCTTTCAGCCTGCTTTCTCATCAATAACCTGAAGTTAATAACAATACTTCACTTTCCCAAATTGTAGTCCTACTGTGGACTCAATGTATATGCAGTGCTTTGTAAGTTTTAAAGCCCTGTATAAATTCTTGCCATACAGCGTGTTATTGCCTCAAACACACTGTGTGATGAAGAAATGTTTCAGGGCCCCCTCTTTCTGGGTGCTTCATCCCTAAATACTGGATTTATTTGTCTTATAATTGTTTCAAATTAATTCAGTTTAACTTTTGTTTTTCTAAGGCTGAACTCAGGTTTGAATAATTGTATTGCTGTGTGTGTGTGTGTGTGTGTGTGTGTGTGTGTGTGTGTGTGTGTGAAGTGGGATTCTGGAGCAGCTATCTGCTAATAATTTCAGATTAAGGAATTTAATGAGCCCTGATCACCTTAACGTTTATCCAGAATTTTTAATTGTTTACATTTTACTTCCCATTAAGATAAAGGTCATTGCAAATATTAAAAATCCCTTCTATAAAATCTGTAAACTCTTCATGATCATTAAGAGTAAATAAAGAAAATACATGTTTTTAAAAAGTAATTGAATTACATTTAAAAAGTTGAAAATCAATAGAAAAGTAAAAATCTGAATGATCCTTCTATATATTTTTAAAAAGTATGTTTATTGCTGCTTCTTTTTGATAATCTCTTAGAATGTTAATTTTGATAATAAATACAGCAGATTTGGTAGCAGATATAGTTCCTGTCAATTACCAAAGTACTATTTGAATCTTAATGTTTTGTATTCATTTTTTAAATTGATAGCAGAGATATTTCATACAGCCAAAGCATTTCAACTAAACAAACAAAAAACCCGCGAAGCGCCACCTATTGTTGAAAATAAGTCATTTCAAATTTCAATCAAAACTTGCAAAAGGCGCTTGAGTCTTGGGTTTGGGTATTCACATTGGTCAGTGTTATACATTTTTTTCCCTTACATTACCATATTGTGATATGAGTTAGTGTGTTAGTTTTCAATAAAAATGCAAAAGATGCATTATATACACTGGATGCTTTCTGAGGAATCTAAAAGACAAAAACACTGTGTCTATCTGAAGTTACAATATCAATGGTAAACATAATAGAGAAGTGATACTGACTTTTGACTAACATATTAGGATTAATAGATCCAAAAAGGTGTTTTCCTACTCAAAGTAGTTACTTAGAAAAGCTGTACACTTATACCAATTGGTGCCACAATTGGATGGATCTTTCTTTAAGATCCTTGATTGAGGGCTCCCCTGGTGGCGCAGTGGTTGAGAATCTGCCTGCCAATACAGGGGACACGGGTTCGAGCCCTGGTCTGGGAAGATCTCACATGCCGCGGAGCAACTAGGCCCGTGAACCACAACTACTGAGCCTGCGCGTCTGGAGCCTGTGCTCCGCAACAAGAGAGCCGCGATAGTGAGAGGCCCGCGCACCGCGATGAAGAGTGGACCCCGCTTGCCACAACTAGAGAAAGTCCTCGCACAAAAACGAAGACCCAACACGGCCAAAAATAAAAATATAAAAAATTCAAAAATCCTTGATTGAAAACATCATCTGGGCCTAAACATCACATTCGTTTGAATCTCAATCTTTTATACCAATGTTGTATATGGATTAGTGTATATATCATAAATAATATCAATATTAGAGAAACATTTCCCTTTTGAAGATGGATTTGGATTTTATTAACCCATAAGTCAATAGGAGCCATTTGTACTGAGTAAGATGAGGGCTCAAGCTGAGTAAAAGTCTGGGGAGAAAAACATAAAAATAACAAAACTGTTCAAAATTGTTAAAAGATCACTGGCTGCTGTGGGGAGAACTAGCAGTGAAAGGAAATAATTTATGTTGACACATAGTATAAAGTATATGCTGCTATAAAATAGAGAGTATTAATTATGACAGGAAGAAGAAGAACCCTATTCTAGAATAAATAGAATTCATAAGAGACAAAAAGAAAAAGACAATGTACCCTTAGGACATGGCACAAGGAAACACCAGAGGGTGGAAATAGGCAATTGGCACATCACAATCACCTTTGATTTACAGGACTAGCATGACTGGAAAAGCAGATTTCTTTTGTAAAATCACAGTTATCAAAATCATGGAGGGACTTTAATGCCTTGATGAGGATTTGGGCTTGATCCCAAGGAAAATGAAGTTTTAGAGCAAAGGAGTTACCTGATGAAATAATCTCTTCCTAGAAGATTCATCCAGCCTTGTGGATTGCAGCAAGAAGAGGCTGGAGTCAGAGGGTTGCCTTAGAGATGAATATGTTAACCCAAGCAGGGAGCAGGGATACCTTGGATTCGGTGGCAGTGGAGAAAGAGGGAAAGGACCTAACATAATATAAACATTCATTGCATGCCTGTTCATTAAATGATATGATAACAACAGATTGAATTTTGCCCACAAAGCTTTAACGAAACCTTAAAGAATGGTAAAATATACCTAACTGGTCAGTCATACTAAGTCATACTTATTTTGGGAATAAGTATGACAAAATAAGTCATACTTATTTTGGGAATAAGTCAGTCACATAAGGAGACTTGAACACATGAAGTTTACAGGATTTACCCAATGTTATGGACCTTCAGAGTGAAAGAAGGAATCCACAATTCATCAGTAAAGTTAGACAGGCGTTACTCATCTCTTCCATTCTCTTCTATCCAATTTTGCAAGAAACAGGAGGAGAAGGAAAAATGTTTTCATGGAGAAATGTGTTCATAAGACATCACTAACATTTATAGCTACATCTGGCCAACCCAAGGAATGGATATTGATTATATTATGCTGTTATATCATATAGATATCAAGCAGTATGTTATCCAGTTAATTAATTAGGTCATAGAAATGATAACTGAAAATGTTCCCAAGTCGGAAGAGTGTGTAGGTACTAGAAAAACTTAATCCATGAAAGATATCAAATACTACATTTGCAGAAAACTGAAATCAAATATTTATAATAGCAAGTAAGTTCGAGACACTATTGTGATTTTTTAAAAAGCTTTTAAAAACTGTACAATTTATTGTCGAACTGTATGTGATAAGTGAGTCACGGACTTCTCTCTCTTACAAGATCATTGTGGTTTATACGTTCATTCAACAAACATGTATTAGTACTGTGCTAAGTGCTGAGGATACAAAGATGACAACAAATTCCTGGGGAAGCCCTAGCAGCTGTGTTCTGGACCGCATGACTCTCCCCCCATGGTTGACTGGATTAGGGGTTAGCACAGGACCTAAACCCAGCCATAGCCTAAGCGGTGTCCTCGGTGAGGGAAAAAAAACAAAAGACAGGTTAGAAAAAAAGAATGAGCAAGTCTGGTTATTATGGAGAGAATAAGGCAGTTATTTTGTGAACTAGAGCTACAAAGTCATGAAGAAAAAGGCAAATTTTTACTCACCACAAGTGAGTAAAACTTATGAGCAAACAAATGCTATTAGGTAATAATAACACAAACCACATTTCATCAAATCTAAGATGTCATTACCTGTATGATACACTTTTATTTTATGAAGTATTATGAAAGACAAAAATGCTGCTAATTAATACATGACACTAATTTTCTTATCACCTAGAGATACACTTATTGAAAGGGTTGTTAATGATGGTTTACACACAGATTTTATCATATTTGATTCTTGTGCACACATGAAAAGGAAAATAGAAGCAAAATAAATTGCTTAGTGTTCCTGAAACTTCCTCACAGAGTCAAATTCTTCTGAATCACTGTTTCTGTTTTGTTTTGTTTTTTTGCGGTACGCGGGCCTCTCACTGCTGTGGCCTCTCCCGTTGGGGAGCACAGGCTCCAGACGCGCAGGCTCAGCGGCCATGGCTCGCGGGCCCAGCTGCTCCGTGGCATGTGGGATCTTCCCGGACCGGGGCATGAACCCGTGTCCCCCGCATCAGCAGGCGAACTCTCAACCACTGAGCCACCAGGGAAGCCCCTGAATCACTTTTTGATGCCATCATCAATGCTAGTGTTTTTCTACATAACATAATGCTCTGACCATCAAGGACCCTGGGCAACAGTTCTTAGAAGAATGCTCCACCATTGTTTTCAGGATTTCTTCCAAGCCATTAATACTCTGCAAATTTGGATACTGGAGTGTTTTTTACTGATGTCTTATCAATGACTGCCAGTAGAATGTTTTCAGCCAACAGCCAGGGTTCATAGACTTGCCTCATATGGTTCATAAATAGTTTCCCAAGTCAAACATGGAGAGGTTGCAGTTGTCCGGCCAGGAATAAAAACCACATTTGCTCATGAGCAGGCAATAACTACCTCATGACTTGACTCCTGTCTGGCCGACAGTCATTGTAAGATGCATCCTGATTTCAGAGGTATCAAAATGTGGATGAAAATGTGCATCTTGAATTGGTGATTACAGTGGAGAGCATTTCATCCTTAAAATAATCTGTGCTTTCCTTGTACATATGATGCACAAAGAAGTTTTGTAATTTGTCTAAGATTACCTAGCTGACATGTGGTAGAACAAGGATTTGAACCCAGGTATATAGAGTCAAGGGTGAGGAAGTTAGTTGTAGAAAGAAATGTAGACCAGAAAGGATAGCTGAATTGCTGTGATAATAGGATATTTCACCGAAGATCTGCCACCAGCCTACTGTTGATGTCCACAAAGCTCCTTGGCTTTCAGGGTAGCCCAGCCATGCTAAGGTTTCTTTTCTTGGATTCCCATGAGATTCCTAGCTCTCTTTTTACCATCTTGGCTTGGGGTGGCCTCAGTCTCTGCTGCTCACAACTCGTGATCCTAATAAATATAAGCACGGAAATCTGGTTGGGAGAATTGGGAATATTAAACAGAGAAGGGCGCACTGAGCTTAGATTTATTGTATGGCAGACACAACTGGGGCGGTGGGAACGGAGGCAGAGGCATGACATTCTAGAAGAGCTACATGTGTGTGCAAAGGTACAAAGGGCAGAATAATCGTGGCACATCTGGGGAATATCTTAAGGCATTCGAAGTTGCTAAAGCAGAAAGTTAGGAGGTGGAAGAAATAAAGAGAAGACTGAAAGCAGGGATCAGAACACATTGGGACACTACACCTAAAGAAATTGTATGCTACCCTGTAGAAGAGTGGTTCTTAAATTTGTTTTAGCAGTGACCTATTTTTTCCCAAAAACTGCTCCATGAAACTCTAAAATATATGACATGAAGTGGTGCTGTACCAAAAAAGCAAGGATGCAGCATGGGGAGGAGACTCTCCAAAAGCGGCTTCATACAACACAACTTGAAATGCAGTACCAAAGGAGTAACATAAGAAAGATCATCTTGACAGTAATAAAGAGGATGCAGGGGCAGAGCTGATCATTGCTCTCAGCCACTAGGAAACCACTGCAACCACCCAGGGGAGAGGCTCAGACACAAAGAACGCCATGTCTTAGGGTTAGACTGAAAGCGAAGTTTAAGTGAAGAGGGATTTCTTATACACGGACAGCAAACAACCGCACAAGTATCTGAGGACAGAAAACAAAGTACAATTAATTATACACAAAGTGGAACCGGGAAGACACAGAGTGATGGTACATGTCTTTTTTGGCGTGTTTTCTGATGGGTCTACATAATGAGATGATAATGGGCATGTAAGTTTATCTCCTGCTATATTAATGCTATAAGATAATGATAATCTATAATACCTTATACATTATATATAATATATAAGTTTATTGTGTGCCAGTCTCTCTGCTAAGAATTCTATATACAACATCTCTTTTAATCCATACAAAAATCATATTAGTTAAATATTCTGATTATAGAGAAAGACACTGATGCTCTGAGAGATTAAATAATGTTCCCAAAGCTACACAAGTTGCAAGTGACAAAGCTCAGGTTTGAAAATAGATTTGTCTGACTCTAGAACACCAGCTCTTGATTCCATTATTTTAAAACCCTCCAAAAACGTTATTTAAATAAATGCTGATATTCCACTGTAAGAATCTTTTACAATTTACTTAAATATTCCAGTTCCAAATTTTAAGAAGAAAAAGCACAAATTTCGGGCTTCCCTGGTGGCGCAGTGGTTGAGAGTCCGCCTGCCGATGCAGGGGACACGGGTTCGTGCCGCGGTCCGGGAAGATCCCACATGCCGCGGAGCGGCTGGGCCCGTGAGCCATGGCCGCTGAGCCTGCACGTCCGGAGCCTGTGCTCAGCAACGGGAGAGGCCACAGCAGTGAGAGGCCCGCGTACAGCAAAAAAAAAAAAAAAAAAAAAAAAAAAAA